>NC_083730.1:13692045-13995075 GCF_028564815.1 Eubalaena glacialis
AACAACCAAAAAAACCCAAAGCCCTCTTCCTTTTCTTTTTCAGCTAAATTTTGCAAGATCAGATCCATCTAGCATGAAAAGGTCCCAAACTATCCAAAGTGCTGACGATCCCTGAAGCACTCCCAGTGAGACAGGCAGTTAAATGCAATGGAAAACTGCTACTTGCTCTAAACTCAAACTTTTGTTTGATTAAGGATTAATCAGGGGGGGATTAATCTCCTGCCATAGTGCTGTCCTGGGAGCAGTGAGTGACGGAGCTGGAAAGGACCCAAGGCTGCTGCGTCCACAGCCTTCCTGTTACAAACTGAGGTCCCCAGAGCCCAAGGGACTTGCCTGAATTCCCACTGTTGGGTCAGAGCCAGCAGGCACCTGGCTCTTATTCTCAAAGAGGGCTCGGTCCCAGGGGTTTCAAACTTTTACTTCTCAGAGAAAAACAAAGCTGCAGCCTGCAGTATGTGTGTGTGTGCTTGTGCGTGCGCGTGTGTATTAATACATCACATACATGTACCACATGGTGAAGATGGTCTCATCCACGAAATGGTTAAAAAATGGTGATAAGAGACAGTTGGGAGCCAGCCAGGGTGCTCTGACACCTCCTGGCGGTGACCTGACCTGGGGCTGATCCTTGGAACCCTCTGAGCCTCAGCTTCCTGTGTAAATGAGGATTATAATAGTCTTCACCTCCCAGGGCTATTGTCAAGATTACGCCAACCACTAAAGTAAAGCAAGTGTCCAACACTTCTTTAAAGCCGTGTATGAATTTAACTCTCACAACTTTCAGAAATGCAAACAAACAAAAAGGGAAGTTCTGATATTTTCTTCCCACACCCAGTGGTTCCTCTGGCGCATCCCAGGGCTGAACACACGCCCCTGGGGAGACCACACTGTCCTCCACGCTCCCTCCCCGGCTGGCACTGGCCAGAAACGCACCTCCTCACAAGGCTTTGCGCTGATGGCGCTGGTGTCCCTCTGGCGCCAGCTTTGTCCACACACCTTCCCCTGGGGCCCAGCAGCGGTCCTAGCGCAATCTTATGCAACCAGGCCACAAGCATTTCATCTGCTGGGAAGAGTCCTGCTCCCTGAGAAAACCCCCGAACGGTGCCTGTTCCAAACTGTCTTCGGCTCATGTCATGTGAAGAATGACATGAGAGCAGCGAGCTCCCAAGGCTGCTCACCGCGGTGACAATGGCTGAGATTCATTAAAGGCATAAATCAGCTCATTGTCCAGACTGCGGTTTCCACTTGGTTTTGGATAATTTACTTAATACTTATTGATCACGGAGGATGTGAAATGGCCTGTCCTGGGCCAAATCAGCAATTTAAAATAGAGAGATACAAGGGAATGCCTAACCACGGCCAAAGTCATCCGTTCCCAGGAAATTCACAGACACACCCTGGGCAGGTGACCCTGGCGTGGTGGGTGGGAGCAGCTCACCAGGCATCTCTCACAGCGCCAAGGAACTCTATTAAGTTCAACCAGAGGAAATGTGGGGATGCAGCCGATGTCTAGTCCGCCCAAACAGCTGAAAAGGGTTCCACCTCATACCTGTGCCAACGCGCTGCCGCTTGAAGGGCCAACAGCAGGACTCAAACAGGGGAGGGGTCTCTCCGCACCGAAGGGAAGGGACTCTCCGCAGAACAGCGAAACCGTAGTGCCCCGCGCGACCTTGCAGCTCCTGCCAATAGCTGAATTAACACGAGTCACGTTCATCAATCCAGGGAGGAAAGTAACATTTTGCTGAGTATCAGAAACTCGTAGTTAGTTCTGGTTCTCACTCCGTCAGAGAGATCACCACGGCGGGCACCCCTGAATTTCTTTCTCACAACCCTGGGTAAAAGCGCTGCAAAATAGAAGCAGAGGAGAAAATAAATGAATCCACACGTCCAAAGCCACCCAGAGGAAGGCCGGATTTCGGCCCTGGCTTAAAAAGCTCTTCCCTCCTGCTCTCAGGTCGCCGGGGCCAGGCAGGAGTCGGCGGCTCCCACACCCGGAGGCTGAGCGGATCTCCTGGGAGTCTCTTGGGGAGAGCGGGTGATAATCCTGAACTTCCGGTGATTCTCCTCCTCCCGCCGCCGCCCACACACCTCAGCCTCGGGGGCCTGGGGAAGAGTGACTCCCTGTCCAGTCACACACCTCAGCCTCGGGGGCCTGGGGAAGAGTGACTCCCTGTCCAGTAAAGGCCGAGTCCCTGTGCTGCTCAAAAGCCACCCAGGCCAGTCCCGACTCAGGGACACAGCGCTGGGGCCACAAATTCCCAATCAAAAACCCGGACCCCAAGCGTGACCAGTGTGAGAGGACTTACAGGAGGCAGTTTCCAAATGTTTGAAATCAGGCGAATTGGGATTTTCGTCCATTACAGGGTGGACATTTACGGTGATTGCAACGCACGGGAAATGCAGGGATGGGGCCCAGAGGCCGCGGCGCGAGCCGCACAGCTGCGCGTCGGGGGCTGGAGGGCTCAGGCCGAGCGGACGGCACCTGAGCGTGAAGACCCTTGAGAAACTGTTTAGTAAGCACCTGCCTTGCGCCAACCTCCCGGAAGACGAGATCTTCTCTCTCAGCCCCCTGGCCTTGGCCAAGGTCTGCGGCCTCATCTCACACCCTCCGGCCCTGGGTCCCCGAGCTCTAACCACGCCACCAGCCTGAGGACGCCAGGCTTGCAGCCCCGGGACCCGCCTTGCAGGGCGGTGCCAGCGCTCCCTCGCGGGAGTCTGAGAGGACACACTGAGCATGCGCAGCCCGCGCTCCGCCCCCTCGGGAGCCGCGTTCTCAGCTTCCTCCCCGCCCCCAGGGGGCGCTCTCTGCCCCAGAGCCCTGAGGGCTTCCGCCTCCGCCTAGCGGGGCTGGGGAGCGGCTGACTGCTGAGGGGGTTCCGTAGTCGGAAGCCCCCTCACCCAGTGAGTGACACAGCCCACATTCTCCATTGTCAGCGTTAAGCAGTAAAGGTGACCTTTCTGCCCCTTCTGCTTATTGCTGTCTTATTTCGCCTTTGGTTCAGAGCCGGGCCAAGGAGGAGGGAAGCTGATAAGGGCCCCTCCCCTAATATCCCAACACTCGCGGTCCCCACCCCGGGGCTTTGACCTTGCAGCTTCCTCTGCTTGAAATTCTCTGCCTCCAGATCCTAATTGTCTTCCTTTCATCAGGTTTTAGGTCAAATATCATTCTTGATTCCATTCTCCTCTTCTGTTTTCTTCACATTTTTTTTTTACATCTGAAATAATCATGTTCATTTTAAAAGATGTGCTTATTCATTGTCCATCTCCTCCACCAGGAGGGTTTAGGAAGTAGAACTGACAGGACTTGGTGACCGATGACAGGTTCGGCCAGCGTCGGGCTTGCAGGAGGTGCAGGTTTGAGGTACGTTGGGTTTGTGGCGCCTGAGTCCTGCGAGGGAGGTGTCCAGGAGGCGGTGTGGACATGGGCGGTGGGGGGGGGGGGACGATGAGCGCCCCCTGGACGAGCCTTGAGTGAGAGTGAGAGGTGAAGGGAGGAGCGCGGAACCCAACTCTTAGGATCTGGCAGAAGAGCCTGCAAAATGTGGCGGAGAAGCAGCAGTTATAGCCGGCTCAAAGGCCAAGCAAGAGGGATGGGGGCCAAAGCGGAGAGGTTGAACAAGGCAGTGATCGGCTGTGGCAGCCGCTGCAACGTCCAGCCCCATCCTCCCTCCCGCCACGGTGACCGCGGTGAGCAGCAGCCAGACCAGGGCAGCTGAATGGCTGGGAGGGCGTGAATGGGGAGGAGAGGCGAGGGGCGGAGGCCAGGACCGAAGGGATGGAGGCGGCTGGAAGTTGCAAACAGTAGGCAGGGCGCCCATCTGCATGAACCAGTGGTTTTATTTCTGGCCCAGCTGGAAGCGAAAAGGGGGAGGGCTGGACTCATCTCAAGGACAGGCGCTTGGACATCTTGAGGCGGCTTGTAGCAGAAGCCCCACTAAAGTAACAAGTCAGCGATTTCCAGTGGAGGCCAAGGGACCCATCTTCAACCCTGGATGTGGAGAGCCTTGTGCCTCCACAAGTGAGTGAGGCCCATCCTCAGTGTGCTGGAGTGGAGGGGAAAAGGCTGCAAACATTTTTTTTTTTTAAACAAATGGGCGTGTGTATCTCAGGTATGGTACCAGGGGATGGGTTGCAGAAAAGGAATTAAACGTGAAGCAGAGGGAGCTCTGAGGTCAGTGTGCTAGAG
Organism: Eubalaena glacialis; assembly: GCF_028564815.1. Lineage (NCBI taxonomy): Eukaryota > Metazoa > Chordata > Mammalia > Artiodactyla > Balaenidae > Eubalaena > Eubalaena glacialis. The sequence goes on from NC_083730.1 coordinate 13,696,229, forward strand.
ACGACTGCTGTGTCCGTCTTCCACAGGTGTGTAGAATTCAAAGTTGCTCAAAATAAAACCCTGCCTATTGGAGAAAAACAGCTAGGAAATGGTTCTGATGGTGTTTGATGGGCAGAGCAAAGGAGCATTGGTCTTTCTGTTCTTTTCCGTCCCAAGAGTTTGAGTCTTCAGAGCTCTGTAAAAGCAGGCCCAGGGGCCATCTGCTCTGTCCTTGCACCCTCTGCGCTCAGCACACTTGGAAGAGGCTCTGTTTGTGGCAAGGCTCCTAGGGTAGAAGCGGTCAAGGTTATTACTGGCTCTCCATTGCAGGAAGGAATCCGAGCTGGGTGTTAATGAGGAGCAGCTGGTGGCAGGTGGGCCCTTCCCCCTTCTTTGTTCACTGGAGGTGGGAAGTCAGTATCATCCCTCAGGAAATCACGGCAGGAACGTTTGAAGGCCGCTGGTGGACGGGAAGGACTCCTCACAGCGCTGGATCTCAGTGACCACCCTGCGGGGCTGGGATTTAAAGAGAATTCCGAGCTTGGGGTTGGCCCTTTGCGATCTCAGACCTGGAGACCCACCCCGTCTCCATGCATTCTTGGTTATGTGGGTCTCTGCAGTAGTAGCGTCATCTTTTTTTAAAATTTATTTATTTATTTTTGGCTGCGTTGGGTCTTCGTTGCTGCGCACGGGCTTTCTCTAGTTGCGGCGAGCGGGGGCTACTCTTCGTTGCGGTGCGCGGGCTTTTCATTGTGGTGGCTTCTCTTGTTGCGGAGCACAGGCTCTAGGTGCGTGGGCTTCAGTAGATGTGGCACGCGGGCTCAGTAGTTGTGGCTCGCGGGCTCTAGAGTGCAGACTCAGTAGTTGTGGCGCACGGGCTTAGTTGCTCCGCGGCATGTGGGATCTTACCGGACCAGGGCTCGAACCCGTGTCCCCTGCATTGGGAGGCGGATTCTTAACCACTGCGCCACCAGGGAAGCCCAGTAGCGTCATCTTTTAAAATGTGCTTTATTTTTCATCCTTGTGGGCCTCTCACTGTGCTCCGCCCACCCCAGCACTTCTGCACAGAGTGGGGACGCAACTTCTGCCTGTAGGTGGTCAACAGTTTATGAAGGTCAGAGAGCCTCTATCTTTGGAAAAAACAAAATTCCACTCAGCAGAGCAACAGTTTGGATTCTGCCTAGAAGAGGGCACTGGGTGAACTCTCGAGATCATTCCTGCCCCACGATGCTCAGAGTGGATGGAAATGGACAGGAGAGGCGCCGCTGTGGTCACACAGGTGGGCTCGGGCTTTCCTGCCCGTGGCCCTTTCTTTCCCCAACACGCAGCGTCTCATCCCTTAGAACATGTGTTGGTAACAGAAAAGGAGTGAAGACAAAACCCAACACATTGTAATCTAAGGAATATCATGATGAGATTTTAAATTTGAAAGCTGGAGGACCCAAAAATGTTTACATGAAGGGTATATGCAAATTATATATGCAGACAGCATTGAAATACATGCCCAATGAAGTTTCCAGGAAAAAAGTCCTGTGGGTTTACCTGTGAGAGATGGTGGTTTCAGCTCCTGAGGAAACAGTGGGGGTGATTGTGCTTAGGATAAGCAGGGGTGGGCCACATTTCAATGAACTATCTTTAACTTACTGAAATGCTCTAGGAAAAGGAGTATTTGAGTAGTTCTTAAAATGCATTGTAGACCATCAAACAAACAAAAGACTTTATTTTGCATGCATGATTTATTCCTGGCTTACAGGGCAATTTCTGTTAAGTGGAAAACTGACTTAAGAACCTCCAAATGGGACTTCCCTGGCGGCCCAGTGGTTAAGACTTTGCCTTCCAATGCAGGGGGTGTGGGTTCGATCCCTGGTTGGGAAGCTAAGATCCCACATGCCTCGGGGCCAAAAAACCAAACCATAAAACAGAAGCAATATTGTAACAAATTCAATAAAGACTTTAAAAATGGTCCACATTTAAAAAAAAAAAAAAAAAAGAGCCTCCAAATGTTAACTGCAAAGCAGTTTTCTTAAAGACTCAGAAAGGCAAATGACCTGTAAATGAGTTCAGGAAAAGGCAACAACTGGAGTTGCACCATTTGGGAAAATGATCTTAGTTGTCATTTCAACTTTCTTCCAATAGATAAGATTAGGAATTAGGGGGAAGTTCAGTTTATTGGAATAAGACCTAAGAAATAGTAATGACTAGAAAGTACTTGAAATTTCAGTCTGAAGCCAGTTTTACTTCCACGGCTTTAGAAAAAGAGAGGAATGACAATGGGAGAAGTTCTAGTCATAAGCAGACGGGAGAAAATTCTCCACGTGTTCTGCCCTTCCGCCTTTGAACAGGATAGAACATTGTGTTTCTGATTTAGAAGAAAATGAAAGGACTAATGAACTGGAGCCCAACAAAAGCAGCACTTGTTTATGGGTCTTTAAATTCAGGGCAGGGGACAGCGTGGCTTTCTACTTTACCACACAGCCTGAAAAGTGGAAGGCAGCCTCGGGGACCCCTTGGCCCCTTTCCTCCTGTCAAGGTTCAACCTTAGTCTTCTAGAAGGCAGGGGGCAACATGTAGGGTCTGTAGTCTGCCCTCAACTGGCTGAGACCAAGACCTCAGGAGGTCAGCACAGCCACCGTGGCACCCAAGCTCCGCTGCATTTGTGGTCCTGGGCAGGGGACCCAGAGCTGAGCACAGTGGCAGCTCTGGCTGGTGCTTCCTAAACACGTGGCGCGAACGGACATGGTGAATCGGGTGGGTGTGAGGTGGCTGTGGAGCTTGCTTCCTCTCACTCGCCCAAAGCTTCGTCTGCTAGGTGTAGTTCCTGCTTTGTTACCGATCAGGGCAGTGGATCTGCCAAGCTAAGTCTGAACTTGGTTGCGATTTTGGTAAGGGTGGGGTGAGGGGACAACCTTGAGAGCCATCTTTCAAAGACGCAGCAATAGGAATCAGTTCACAACAGGTGAACAACAATAGGGAAATAAAGTTTGCACAGATCCATTTGCACAAAATGCATTTTGGGGGATGAACTGAAAGAAAATGAAATTCAATGGCAAGAAATGAGAAAAGTCTATTTTTTCTACCATGACATCATCCCTCCCTCCTGTAACAGTTCCAACAGATGTTTCCTAGGAGTTTTTGTTTTTTTCCCTCTCTGGGAGTTTTTGATGTAAAAAACTACTTTTGCTGTGTTCCCAATTATTTTCTATCTGACCACCCTTAGTTCTTTACTTACAACAATGACAATACTTCCACTTATATAAGGCTTTACTATCTACAAATTACGTGGTTTGATCACTTGGGAGGAAGGGAGGGCAGATACCACAACCCCACACTGTACAAAAATTCTATTTCCTGACGTGTCAGAGTGAATTCAAAGTGCCTTCTGATGAGTGTTCGCGTGGGAATGGTTCTTTCTCCCCGTTGGGCAGTGCTGGCAATGAGCTGGTGTTGCCCTATCAGATCCAAGGCGTGTTAGGGGGTTTTATTTATTTTTCCCTGTGGGGAATGGAGAATTAGATGGATGTTGGAGACTGACTTCCTCTCTCCCAGGTTGATGCTATGATTCCGGCTACACATCTTGATATGTCTGCACATCAGTTTCCCTAATACGTTTACCAAGGTTTCTCCGACTACCTAACAGTGCTGGAGATTGCTTTCTGTCAGGTGTCTAGGAATGAAAGTAACTGAAACTTTCTTTTGGAAGAGGGGCAGGAGAAAGACGAAGAGTCATGCCCATTTCCACTCAAAATCTAATCTCACCAGCAGGTGGTGCTGTGACAAAAGCAATCTAGAGAAACCAGGTCAGATTGGGAGTCGGGGCTCCGGAGCCTGGCCCTGGTGCCCTCTGGAAAGCCACTATTCCGTGGGCACACACGTGGCAGCCTGTGGCTGATCCAACACCAAGCAACTTCCAGGGTCCTCGGTAGGGAGCTCTGAGTCTATTAGCAAGGCTGCGAGCCCCGTCAGAGCTTCCAACCTCTTACCCACCCACCCGCCAACCCTTTCCCAATTCGCTGGCCTTCCCAGCAGGAAGCACAGAGTGTGGGGTGGGGCTGGGGGATGCCCTTCCCCCTCATACTCACCCTGGAGATCCCGTGGCTTTGAGGAATCTTCAATTAAGCACTTCACAGTTTTATAAGCAGTTCTGCGTACATTATTAGATGCTACCTTGCTGAGCAGAAGTGAAAAGAAACTCCTCCTCAGGCAATAACTGGGAGGCTCCTAGGCAAGAGCAAGGAGGCCTAGTAGTAGGTCTCCGCGTCTTTAGCCGCTTCATATGTGCTCATCTCTTACTTTTCACCAACATGCCTATTTACCCCAAGCTCCCAAAGGGCAAAGGTTTGTCCTTTATCTCCATAGTACCTTATATGCGGCATGTGCTCAATGTGACTTAATGGTCTAAGAAACTGAGAAGCAAGCACTCACTGAAATGGCGGCCTTAGGAGAACAGCAGTGCCAAGCCTGTGCCCCTTCTCCCAGTCAGCCACACACATTAGGACGTGAGGTGAGTCCCCACCTGGGACTTGCTGGTCCCAGCGGCTGCCCCGGGCACAAGCAGTTGCTGTGAGACCCATCGTGGACTCCTCAAATTATTGCTGCCTCTGTTGGCCATGCTCAGGGCGGAAGTGTTGGCTCCTCTGGAAGGGAGCTGCCGTGGAATCGGAGCCACACTGACCGTCTGGGCAGGCCCCGCGCAAGGCAACAGGTGAGCCCTGTTCTCAGGGGATTTAAGCACCCAGGAGGTCAGAGAGCCAGCCCAGATCTTCTGTAGTGACTAAGGCACTGGGGTGAAAACCCAGAGCCTCTCAAGTCTGCTCCGATCCGCCTGGAGCAGAGGGACGACTGGGCGGCAAGGTGCTGGTGGGTGGGGCTGGGCGCAGGGATCCTGAGATGGTTTTGCTCCGGCTCTAGAGCAGAGAGCTCTGCCCGGGCTTGGGCAGTCTTGTCCCTTGGTCAGTCTCGTCCCTTGGTCACTGGGTCCCTTATGGGGCTGAGAGGAACTCAATCGTCTTCCACAGCCTTAGTGGTTTTCAAAGTACATGGTGTACAAGTAGCCTGACACGGAATGAAGAACGGACGTCACCAAGACAATGGACGTCCTCTGATCTGGCCACCCAGCGAGGGGACGGACAGCCCATTACCGAGTCTACAAGAAAGACTAGTTGCCATGTCCTGTCACTGAACCAGCCAGGTACCACTGGAGGGCAGATCTGAAGAAGGAAAACCATTCTACCTGGGAAGCTGGTCCACATGAGACAAGAGAGAAGACCTGCAGCATCTCCAAAACATGGTTCACAAGATGCAGGGTCGGCGGGGAGGGGTGGGGCACTAGAGTCTGTAAATGGGACCAGTAAGTCAGCTAGGAATACGGGATTTCCTAGTGGACCCCACTGCACTGACATTATTTCTGCTAGGGGTAGAGAGCGAGGCAACCAGCTCCGGTGTACACTGTTAATCAACTATACTCCAATTTTTATAAAAAGATCTATTAACATGTTCAGGTGATTGAAGGGGCCTTGAGAGAACTGGGAATCAACTTGGCTTTGTGGGAGTTTTCCAGGGATCTCCTCTATGCAACCTCATCTATTCCCCTTTTACCATCTACCCTACACAATAACAAAAAGAAATAGAAAGGCTGTAAGACCAGCTATGCGTATTGTTAACCACAGGGTTGATTTCACTACATCCATTCAATGTAGGTTAACCTGTTGGGTATTTTCCCTTCAAAAAAAATCAAAGTCGGAAATATCTGATGACCCCAAAGTTACATGCATTCATTCCAAACCCAAGCTGGGTGTGATCATCTGCAAGACACATCTGGCTCTTGAGACAAAAGCAGATGGGTCCAATACTTGTAAATTTTATATTTATTATAACAAAAATGACATGTTCATTTGTGCATTCTGCTTTAATATAACTCTTGGTATGTAAATGATCTAACTGAATTCTATACAATCATGCTGATTGTGGCAGCAGTAAGGAACACAATTAAAAAGTGTCTGCAAAAGAGGCTGGGTGGGAACAGGAGAGGAAGAAGAAGGGTCCGAGGCCCCTCGGGTGCAGGTTCGTTTCCAGTGGCCTGAGGTCCACCTTACTTGAACAGCAATGCTCTTAGCAATGCTCAGGCTCATCATTCAATGAATTAAAAAGGTGGGGGGATGAGGGGGTGTGGGCGGGAAGGTGTGTCAGAGGGGGAGGGGAGGGAAGTCAGTTGTTTAGTCCCTTATGCCAAAACTACAAAACATGTGAAGCATCACTATACAACACTGAGCTATTTACAATAGAAATTTTTCAATCAGCTGTTCTCTCAGAGAAAATTAGTGAATCCCAGTGACTTAGGTCACCTGACAGAGTAAAGCAACTCCTAGGAGTTAGTCTCCATATTCTACAAATGTCTATCATTTTCAAGACAAAAAAAAAAAAAGCCTTCCCCCCCCTCCCGCAAAGAAATACAGAATTACAGTATTATTAAATCATTTAGCACTGGCAACCTGCCCTGCCTTCCAGACAAACAAAACACAAAGCCACTTTAAAAAGTATTACATTAACTGTTTCTCTGTAATATATTAAACCTTTTGTTCTTTGTCTTTACACATCTGATATGTTAGGGGAAGAAGTTAACAAATTTAAATCATATTGGTACAGCATCACGAGAAGAAAAGTGGTAATTATTAAAAAAAATGACCAACAGAAGGGGACCCTACAGACTGGCTGCAAAGACAGGCTGGGAGAGCGTCTGGGAGAAGGGCGTGGAGTAAACCCCTGGTTTAATGGGAGCCTGAGAGGCTCTGGCAACTCAGCCTTTGTTGGTTAGTTCATTTTGAAGCAGCGCGCGGTGGGTCATAGCGGTGTGTCACAGGAGTCCGGCAGCTGGTCCGCCGGCCACTGCCGCGGCGGCGGCTGCATGTGGAGCTGTGAGGGCGGCGGCTGCTGGTGTTTCATGATCTCTTTGACCTCCTCCTCCAGCTCCGGGGGAATGATGAACTGATCATCAGGATCCGGCTGAGCTGGGGCTGCAAAATAGCCCCCCGGCTTGCGGAGAGGCGCGTCCGTGGCCACCTCTATCACGTTGTGGCTCCGTTCCTGGGGCGCCACGGAGCCGTTAGCCCGCCGGCGCCCCATGGTCCCCACGGCGGCACAGTCCGCCCTCCGGGGCAGGGCCGGCTCGTCCTCGTTGGCGCTGATGACGATGCCCTCGTCGCTGGCCTCGGCCGGCAGCTGCAGCAGGGGCTGCTGCCTCTCCTTCTCCTTGGCGCGGCCGCAGTGGATGTCCACCTCCACCTCCACCCGGCTGCCGTTGGTGAAGACGCCCTCGATGGGCTCTTCGTCATCGCTGTCGAGGCCGTTGTCGGAGAAGGCGCTGGAGAAGGTGGCGCTGGACAGCTGGCGCTGGAAGGAGCTGGACGGGCAGGCGGGGTGCAGCGAGCAGCGCGGCTCGCTGGGGCAGGCGGGGCTGCTCTCGCTCAGGGCGCCCGGCGGGGGCTCGTCCGAGGCCGTGGACCCCACCTCGCTGCTCATCTCGGACGTGGAGAGCTCGCTGCTCATCTCCGAGGCCAGGCCGCTGCTGGACGACGGCACGCCCAGCCCGTCGGCGGGCCGCTCCTTGATGACCATGCTGACGGAGGGCGGGAAGGTGCCGGGGCTGGGCGGCGGCACGGGCCCGCCGGCGCCGAGCTCGCAGCAGCAGAAGCTGTCCTCGGGGACGCTGAGCTGCACCACCACGGCGCTGACGCTGTCACGGCAGCCGTAGCTCTGCGCCAGCGTGCACAGCTTCTTGGCGGCGGCCAGGGCGTCGGGGACGTTGCGCACGGCCCCCACGGCCTCCTCGACGGACAGGCTGTCCCACAGGCCCTTGCTGCCCAGGATGAAGAACTCGTCCTGCGGGGTCAGGGCCACCGACTGCACGTGGGGGCGGGGCACCACGCTGGGGTGCAGGAACGTGTAGCCCAGGATGCGTGTGGACTCGGTCACTCCGTTCACTTTGCCATCCTGGAAGAAGAGGGGTTTCCAAACAGACGTTACCATGGAGCACGCGGGGCGACGTGCGGCTTCCCTGGGGCCTCCTGCCTGGGGGACCACCGGAGCGTGACACGCGGTCCACAGGCGGAGGGGCTGCCCACCCTCCTGGGAGTGGTTCATGCCCACCTGTCATCAGAACCCTGGGGCAGAAGCCCGGGGCAGGTAAGCAGCAGAAGGGACAAATGGAAAGTATCTCAGTTACTCCCTTTATTGGGACCCGTCTATCTCCAAAGCAGACCATCATCTGACACAGCAACATGGCTGATTAGCGCCTCCTGGAACCCACGGGGGTCCTGAGAGGAAGAGCCTTGCTGAATGAGCCAGTGCCAAGCAGCCCCCGAGGCAGGTGCGTTCCAGATAATGCCCGGAATCTTAGGTCACTCCCCAAAGCACATCAACCATCAGTGGCGGGAATGTCTGAAGGCCCAGAAGTGAGGGAAGAGGCACTGTTTTAAACGTAAGAAGGTTAAAAACAATTGGTGGGGAAATCTTGGGGTGACTAGCTGGGTACGACTGATCGCGCTTGGAGAGGTAGATGCTTAAGGAGAAGTGCCAGCTCCTACCGCTTGCCTGAACTCGCTTTCCTGGCAGCAAATGGAGACGACAAAGTCTCCTGCTTCAGTCCAGCCGAGTTCACGCCACTTAAACCACGAACCAAAGTTTCAGACCACTTGCCAATAAAAAGCCTTTACTCTGAAGCTGGAGGAGAGGAGGGGAGATAACCCCAGGGTGTACCTGCTCTGTTCTTTATTCTTCAAGTTTGAGGTTCTCAGGTCTAGGACGTGCCTCTACATGCCCCTATTTTTAACACCTTTTCCAGAGGAGGCTCCATTAGGACAACTTTTATGTGTGTCTGGGATGAGGGAATAGTGATGGTCTAACCATCTCCCTCGAAGCAAGTGTTTCTTCCAGAGAATACCCGTTCCCTTCCCAACCCTACCACATTCCTTCATTTGGGAAGTGCGCCCCCCAGCTCGGCAGACAATCCCGCCACGCATACAAGCAGGCAGCACAATTCGAAGTAAAATTACTAAAGCGGGGCTTCAAGCACAATTTTCAACTCTCTTAATTCTCCTAATATATTTGTTCTTCCCCAAAATGTGGAATTTGGCAAAAATTACCCTCGCTGTTCTGCCCAACCCTTTAAGATCTCACCACATCAGAATCAATGATTTTGTCTGTGTGTGTGTGTGTGTGTGTCTGTGTGTGTATTTGGGGGGCATACCTCATGGCAGGGAAATTTAAAAAACCAACGCAGCGATACAGACAAAGCAAGGAAGAGGGAGGCAGAGAAAGCAGGAGAAACCTCTGAAGCACCAACTGTGACGCATTTATGTAGCAGAAATGGTTAATCTTTGCATCGTGTAATGTTGAACATTTAATTCAATACGTTTAATAGTTTCATTCAATCCCATCTGAGACTGTCTAGCGTCCATTTGAATCCTCTCTGCTCTCAGAGCAAGCAGGGAACTACAGTCTGCGCGCGGCCTTCCCTGCCAGCCCCGCGTGGTGGATCCCATCTGCATCTTTCCCACGGCCCTTGTCACAGCCTGCCGGGAGTCAAAGTCCTTCTCTACCGAGCTGCAAACGCTCACCACTGTCTACCCGAGCTGCACATGCTTCCAGGGCTTTCATCCACATGACTGGACGCCTCCTGGGGGCAGACGTGTGTCTCCGGGGATCCCGCCTGTAGCCCACATCGCGTTTCCGGCGCGCAGCAGGTGACCCACACTGTAGGATGAGCTAGTGAGTGGGGCACAGTTCCTCCAGCCCATTCTGGAAGCTGCGCTACAGGGAATCTTCTGTAACGAAGACTGACACCAGTGTTTCTCAACAGCGGCGCTCTTGACATTTTGGGCCAAATCATTCTTTGCTGTGGGGCTGTCCTGCGCACTGCAGCATGCTTAGCGGCATCCCTAGCTTCTCCCTGCTACATGCCCCAAGCATTTCTGTTGTGACAACAACAGTGTCCTCGGACGTTAGCAAGTGTCCTGTCGGGGGGAAATGGCCCCTGGTTGAGAACCACTCACTGCCTTACTCAAGTGGAGCAGGAGGCATGAACCAAAGTAACTACTAGTTACATTTACACTGATACGCACACGAGCCTCGTAAGACAGGACAGATACACTGCCATGCCCACTTTACGGAGGAGGAGTCTGAGGCTTCAGGTTTAAAGGTTGTAGCCCGCAAGCAGCAGATCTAGGACAGGAGGACCAGCGGCGTGACTTCAGGGCTGGAGGTTTCAGCCCCCGCCGAAGTGCCTCCGAAGAGCGGCTGTGAGGATGAGATGGTATCACGGCACAGCCCTCGATGCGGAGAGGCCGTCGGTAACTATTTTATTACTCTGTATATTATAATGTCTTCAGACATATCACACACAGAGTTTGCTCTATGATACTACGGATTTGGAATTTTAACTTCAATGTTTAAAGAATGTTCTTTGGCGGGAAATGCTCCCTGGCTGATTCTGCCACGACCCTGGCCCTGTCCTCCCCCATCCTGAGGAAAATCCCTCTTCCTCACCTCCGTGATAATGGCCTTGTGCTGTTTGATTCTCTTCAGTTCTTCCTCACAGCTCATAACATATGATCTGGACAGAGGCAGCGGCTTCCCATTCCGACAGAGAACCGTTTGGCACTTGCCCACATTAGCAGAGGTCAAGGTGAAAGGTCCTCCTGGGTCCACAGGGTCATGCTTGATATGACAAAGGACAGCAGCACCTCCAAGTTTCTGCCCAGCAGTTCCAAGCTTCCTGGAAAACGAAGAGACGGGGTAAGAACCCACACACACCCATCACATGTTGTTTTGCCAGACTGTACCACTGGACGGGGCTAGGAGGAAAAACAGAACTTGGGGCTCCACCAGGCCTCTTGCACCAAAGCAGGCACTGCTCAACTCAGGAAAAGAGCCTGTGGAATCTGACACACACAGACACACACACACGCACACACACAGAGAGGTGTCTGCTCACAACTGGGGCAGGTGTCACTTCACCACGAAAGACCCAAGGAGCTGCTGTGGAATAAAGGAGCCCTTATCCTGCTGCATCCAGCCTGCCACTCCCGTATCGGCGTGCCCCAAAGACAGCAGGAATGACCGCTTCTCTCTTCATCCCCCTCTCTAAATCCCCTCTGCTCCCGAGAGAGGACAGCCGGAGTGACCACTTAACAGGAGCAGGTGTAAACACACTACACCCACTGACACTTCAGAATTACCTGACCACCCTCTCTCTTTATTAGGATGTTTGCTGGGACATGCTTTCAAGTACTGGACCATTCATGTTCTTGTCTTATACAGTGCAGACTTTCTAGATGAGTGATGTCTATTCTAGAATATTCACAGAAAGGACATTCTAGTAATGAAGCTCCAAAGTGCTTTTATTCACCATCAGTCCATACACGTATTGAATACACAAGACACCTGCAAGTTCTAACAATCAAAAGGAGGTAAGAACTCTTCTCAGAAGCCCCACAGATGGCTGTGCCTCCCAGACAGATCCTGGGTGGTACAGAAGGTTAAGATGGACAGACGCCCCTGTTTACAAGGGCAGACCCTGTCTAGGTTAGGCAAGGGGCACCACTAGCGATGGAAACCAGGGCTGCCTATTCATATAAATTAGGATGTCAGGCACAGAGAACATACAGTTCTCCTGAGGACTGAAAAGATCACCACACACCCCACATCCTGTTAACCAACAGGGAAAGTAAGAGGCAAGTGAATGACCTAGAGATGAGCTGACAATCTGGGTCTCTAAACTCCAACTTCTGCACATCTACGACCAGACTGGACTTTAGGCCCTGCCAAGGCAGCACTGCTTTCTTCCTGTCAAAAGCACAATGATTCCTCCCAGCAAAGCCAGAATTAGGATGGTATTTGTGAGAAGTACAGCTAGTAATCAGAGTTTGAGGTTCTTAAGTTCTTAATTCTCATCCAGTGTTTGAGGGTTTATAAAAAGTAGACCGCTTAGGAGTGTGTGAAGGGTGTGTGTGTGTGTTATGTGTGTCTGTATATATGAAATGTGTTTGCTTTTTTCCTAAAACAAGATGGTGGTCAAAACAGAAAAGTAGATAGATGTCCCTGTCTTCTACCTTATGGCATTAAGGTATTTAGAACAATGACTGGTATATATTAAGGGCTCACTAAATATTAGCTGTTATCAGCATCAATTATTAACTGCACATGCCCACTGGAGAATCTGAAAGACAAGTGAGTCGAGCAGCAAAGAACCCCACTGGGCTTGCCTCTACTGAGCTCTTCAAGAGTATTCATGACTTAGGGGAACTTTCAAGGCTTCTCTGGACCAGCATTCCTTAGCAGACACTTTTTCTACTCCTGTTGCAAAGATACTTCCTCTGGCATATTATCAAGGCAGGGAAAAGGGAGAGAAAGAGAAAAGATAGTCATTGTTCCCATGACCTTTAGAGCACTCTCCACTTCCTGGTCCCACAAGAGCAAGTGTTTGCAGTGCAATATTAATAGGCAGTTCCTTTACAACCTACAAAGCCTTTAAAGTGACAAAAGAGCGAGCAATTCTTCGAATGTGGGAATGCTCATAACATGCAGCCCTCAGAGTTAGAAACAACATTCCACAACTTCCACGGTGACCAAAAGCTCTAGGGAATGGCCTAGGATTCTACTAGTAACACTGTCTGAACATTTAATAAAGCGGGAAAAACAATATATGAAGAATGATTTAACTCCTGGCCTAAAATTTGACCATCTCAAGTTCTCAAAGGTTGGCACTTCTTGAATCAGTGACAGTGTTTCATAAGGGGGAACAAACCGAGATGGAAACAGTCCATTTCAAAGAGCAGTCCACACGCCAGAAGGTCTAAAGAGTGTCTGGCGCTCACATATTTGGGGTGAGGGGAGTGTGTCGTAAACGATCTGGTGAAAATCTGGAATCACGACAGGCCTATGAGACCAGTTCTGGGAGAAACTGAATTCCTGTCACTGACTCGGCCTCCAACAAAGTTGTCTGAACATCAGTGTGTCTCAAACGGAACACAGTCCAGCCCGGATACTTGGGCAAAACCAAATCGCCTGAATGCATCTTGAATAACGCATACTCAACAACAGGCTTTGAGATTACTGGACACCTGTTTTTCTAACCATATGGCAAACACTCAAAGAAGAGCAAGAAAACACAGGGCAGGTGCTCTAAGTTTTACCTTTGCATAACAATGAACGTATTGACCATGTATTCTTCTTCGTTTTTTGTTTTCTGCAGCTCTTCCGCCAAAATGTCACTCATGGTACACTGGAGAAGGTAGGGCACCTCCACGTTCCGGTCTCCATCAAATACACCATACAGGGCCTCCCGGTTGTCACGGAAGTTATTCACCGACAGGGCTGCAACACACAACCTGCAAAGCAAGAATGCTTTTGTGCTAAGTTGACTCATCTTTCCTTCTCCATGCCCAACCCAACTGTGTTATTTTTCAGATTTGCTTAATCCAGTCTTGTCTCTTTCTTCTTGACTCCACATAGATTAAGAATAGGTAAACTAACCCCAGCTAATTTATATCAACTAATTTCTGTGAGTGAAGAAAAATGATAAGCACATATTTATGCTTCATGGCTTTCCCCCACTCTTCTCTTCTGATGATTTTATTTTTAAATGGTAGTGAAAGAAAGACAGTAGGAGGCATGGGAAATAATACCAGATTATGAATGCATATGTTCACATTCATTCACAAAACATTTATCAAGGAGAACCTCCACATGGAGCAAAAATGGAGTAACAACTAAAACACTAGGAAAAGTACAGGAAGAGTATATACTGGTGGGAGGAGAGCCGCACAGGGCGCTCTACAGAGGTCTACAGAGTCTCTCCACTTAATCAGACTGTTTCCAAGTAATGTAACTGTGTCCCATAAATTGTCCAAAATGAATAAAAGACTAGGAGAAAAATTGAAAGCCAGGGCATCAGTAAGTGGTGAGATGACTTCAAGCAGCCCATCGCACAGGGGATTGGAGTCTTCAAAAGAGAAGAGAGACAGACAGAAAAAAGTTTTGAAGAATCAATGGATGGAAATATTTCAAATCTGACGAAAACTATAACCTACAGATACAAGAAGCTCAACAAACAGTAAGTAAAAGCAAGTAAAAAAACTTAACTGAGGCACATCAAAATCAAATTGCTGAAAACCAGGGATAAAGGCGGGGTTTGGGGAGTAGAGAACAACATATTCTACAGAGGAACAAAGGACGAATGACAGCAGAGTTCTCATCAGAAACAGTGCAGGAGACAGCGGAGCAACATCTTTAAAGTACTGATGGGAAGAAACTGTCAACCTGGATTTCTAAACCAGTGAAAACAACTTTCAAAAGTAAAGGTGCAGAAAAGACATTTTCAGACGCACAAATAAAAGACAACCACTACAAGAAATGTAAAAGGAACTACATGAAACAGAAGAAAATGATACTACCAGATGGAAATCTGGATCTACATAAAAGAATGAAGTGTATTGGAAATGACAAATAGGTGAGTAAATATAAACATTTTCTTTTTCTTATTTTAAAAATCACTTTAGAACAGTGGTTCTCAATGGGGGACATTTTGCCCCCAGGAGACATTTTGGCTTGTAACGATTGGGAGTGGTGGTAATATTGGCATTTAGTGGGTAGAGGCCAGGGGTGCTGCTAAATATCCTACAATGCACAGGGCACCCCCCTCCTTCCCCTGCCCCACAACAACAAAGAATTATCTGGCTCAAAATGTCAATAATACTGAAGTGGAGAAACACTACTTTAGAATAACTGTTTAAAGTAAAAATTTTAACAATGTATTCTGGGGTTTACAACAAAAGTAGAAGTAAAACATATGACAACAAGAGCACAAAGACTAGGAGAGGGGAAATGGAAGTACACAATGTAAGGTTCTTATAATATATGTGAAATGATATATTACTTGAAGGTAAACCTTATTAATTAATAAGGTAAAGGTTATGCTATAAACCCTAAACAAACCACACACACACAAGTAGAACTAATAAGAATAAAGGAGATAAAATGGAATAAGAAATATTCAATCCGAAAGAATGAAGAGAAAGAGAAAGAGAGAATCAAGAACAGATGAGACAAGCAGAAAACAAATACGAGTAAATTGGCAGATTTAAACCTAACCATATCAATAACTTCATTAAATATAAAAATGGTCTAAACACCACCCAAAAAGACAGAAAGTCAGATTATATAAAAAAGCAAGATTTAACTAAATACTACCTGTAAGAAATACACTTTAAATATAAAGAGACAGGGGCTTCCCTGGTGGCACAGTGGTTAAGAATCTGCCTGCCAATGCAGGGGACATGGGTTCGATCCCTGGTCTGGGAAGATCCCACATGCCGTGGAGCAACTAAGCCCGTGCGCCACAACTACTGAGCCTGCGCTCTAGAGCCCGAGCTCTGCAACAAGAGAAGCCACCGCAATGAGAAACCCACGCACCACAACAAAGAGTAGCCCCCGCTCGCTGCAACTAGAGAAAACCCATGCAGCAACGAAGACACAACACAGCCTAAATAAATAAATAAACAAACAAATAAATAAATGAAATACACTTACTAAAAAAAAAAAATCTAGATTTATTAAAAAATAAATAAAGAGACAAATAGCTTAAAAGCAAAAGGATAAAAAATGATATACAGTGGACCCTTGAACAATATGGGTTTAAGCTGTGCAGGTCCACTTACATGCTGATTTTTTTCCTCTAAATACTACTACAGTACTACACAATCTGTGGTTGGTTAAATCTGCGAATGTGGAACCTCGGATACAAAGGGCTGAATGTAAAGTTACGTGTGGATTTTTGACTGTGTTTTTTGACCCCCGCGTTGTTCAAGGGTCAACTATGCTAAACACTAATCAAAAGAAAGCTGGAATAGCTACATTAATATCAGACAAAATATATCTCAGCACAAAGAATATTATAGAAACAAAGAGTCATTTCATAACGTTAAAGGGGTCAGTTCATCACAATGCTATAACATTCTAAATGTTTATGCACCTAATAACAGAGCTTGGAAATACATGAAGCAAAAACTGAGAGAACTACAAGGAGAAACAGATAAAACTATAGTTATAGTCTCTCAGTCACTGATGGAAAAGCAGACAGAAAATCAGTAAGGATATTTAAGACTTGAACAACATTATCAACCAACTTGATCTAAATGATACCCTACCCAAGATTTTTTCCAAAGTATTTATCAAGATAAACCATATTCTGGTCCAGAAAATGTCTCAGTAAGTTTAAAGGATTCAACTGATTCAGAGTATGTCCTCTAACCATATTGGAAAAATTGCTTAGAAGGAAATTTATAGCTCTAAATGCATAGAATATTAATACCTTAAGCCCAAATCAATGACCTAAACTTCTACCTTAAGAAGCTAGAAAATTAAGAGCAAAACAAACCCAAAGCAAGCAGAAAGGAAATAGTAAAAATAAAAGCAGAAGTCAATGAAATAGAAAACAGAAAACAACAGAAAAATCAATGAAACCAAAAGCTGGTTCTTTGAGAATATTAATAAAACTGATAAACCTCAAACCAATTTGATCAGGATAAACAGACAAATGACAAATATATTAGGAATGAGAGAGGGGAGAGACCTCATCACTACAGATCCTATACACATTAAAAGGAGAATAATGGAATATTATGATCAAGTTTACGCCAGTAAATTTGAAAACTAGATGAAAATGCATAAATTCTCTGAAAGACATAAATTACCAAAGTTCATTCAAGAAGAAAGAGATAATCCTATATTAAAGAAATTGTATGTTTAGTTCTAAACCAAAGAAAATTCCAGGCCCAGATGGGATTTATTAGTAAATGCTACCAAACATTTAAGGAAGAAATTATATAAATTCCAAACTCTTCCAGAAAACTGAAGAAGAGGAAATACTCCTCAACTCATTCTATGAGGCCGGCATCACCCTGATACCAAAACCAGACATAGACACCACAAGAAAGGAAAACTACAGGCTAATCTGTGAATACAGACATGCTCAACAAATTACCAGAAAACAGAATCCAGCAGCATATAAAAAAGGGTAATACATCATGACCATGGGGAATTTTTCCTGAAAATGCAAGGCTGATTCGACGTTTTAAAATCAATGTAATTCACTACATCAACAGACTAAGAAAGAAAAAATATGATCATCTCAATTGATGCAGAAAAAGCCTATGACAAAATCTGATACACATTATAAAAACTCTTAGCAAACTAGGAATAGAAGGGAATTGTCTTAACTTGATAAAGGAAGTCTACAAAAACACTTTTAACATCATATTTAATTGTGAAAGATTACATTCTCACCAAAGAAGATACAGGTATGGATGATAAGCATGTGAAAAGATGATCAACAATCATTAGTCACTAGGGAAATAAACATTAAAACCACAATGAAATATCACTATTAGAATGATCAAAACCACTACCACCACTGCCACCACCTGATCTCACAAGTACTGGTGAGAATGTGGAGCAACGAGAACTCTCATTCATTGCTGCTGGGAGTGCAAAATGGTACAGCCACTTTGGGAAACAGTTTGGCAGTTTATTATAAAATTAAATATATACTTATAATAACGACTCAGCAATCCTTCTCATAGGTATTCACCCAAGAGAAATGACAACATTTGTTCACCCAAAAACCTGTATGCAGGTTTATATGTTTATGGGATTTGTATTTGTATTTGCTAAAAAATAGAAACAATCTAAATAATTTATCCTTCAAGTTGTGTATGGATAAACAAACGGTAATATATTCACGCAATGGAATAATACTCTGCAGTAACAAGGAACAAATTGCTAACACATGCAACATCACAAATGAATCTAAAATGCATGATGCTAAGTGAAAGAAGCTAGACTGAGAAGGCTATATGCTGTATAATTCCATTTATATGACATTCTAGAAAAGGCAAAACTAATGGAACAAAAAACAGATCAGGAGTTGCCAGGGGCTGGGAGTGGGGAGAAGAATTTGCAACAGAGGGGCATGGAGGAATTTTGAGGAACTGTTCTATAATTTGATTACAATGGTGATTACACAATGATACTCTTTCATCAAAACTTGCAGAGCTGTACACTAAACAGGGTGAATTTTGTTGAATATAAATTATACCTTCTTACTGTATATAAATTAATGAAAAGAAAAAAGTTATTAAGCACCTAATATGTATCATGGCTAGGTAACAGCAGTATGAACCTAAAAATATAATTCCTGATCTTAAGGAGTTTGGGGATAAATAACAATAGTAATAATCATTATCATTAATGATAATAATAACTAACATTTAAATAGAGTTTACTATATGGCACATGTTATTCTAAGTTCTTCACGCATGTAATCAGTGGATCCTTACAATAACCCTATAAGGACAAGTAGTATTTTTGATGAGGAAAGTAAGCTAAAGAGAGACTGAGGAACTGCTCAAGGTCACATAGCAAAAAAGTATAGAGCCCAGATTCAAAGCCAGGAAATCTGGCTCTTACCTCAGTACTTTGAAATTCTTGCCTCCATTTATTAAAGAAAAAAAAAGTCATCCCTAGTTATATGACAATTAGTGGCAAAGTAAAATTTAATTATATAATATTAAATCATCTTATAATTCTGTCTTCCTCTGTAGGCTCCCCTTGCTAGAAAGAATGGGGCAGGGGGTATGAAAAAAATAACGTGTTTTAAAAGTACAGTGGTGATTTTTCTTTTCCGCTGAAGCTTCCTGTTTGTTTTTTAGTCTGAGGAAGAACCTAAATTATAGGATTGCAGCTCCCTGCTTGGATTTTCCCAAAGGATCTGAAATGACCTGATAGGGAGGCAACACAGCACCAGTACCCATAGGGGAAAGTGGGAGGGAGAGAAGAGAATAGATGTCTATTGAGATTTGGGGGCAGGGACAACTGCAGTTCTCTCCTTCCTTCAAAGCAGCAAGCTTCTTGCTTATATATCTACTTTATCCACAATTCAAAAAGAAAACTCTTGAGAAACTTCTGCTGGCAAAA
Organism: Eubalaena glacialis; assembly: GCF_028564815.1. Classification (NCBI taxonomy): domain Eukaryota; kingdom Metazoa; phylum Chordata; class Mammalia; order Artiodactyla; family Balaenidae; genus Eubalaena; species Eubalaena glacialis. Next base: position 13,715,234 of record NC_083730.1, read on the forward strand.
CCAAAGGGTAAAAAAGCAAAGGAAAATTAAGTGAGGGCCAGGGATGGCATGGGATTTCTGAGGTGCTGGTAATGGTCTATTTTTCGATCTAGGTGCTGGTTCACTTAAGGACGATTCATAGAGTTGTATGCTTACCGTTTATCTTACACTTCAATATAGCAAAAATTTTTTTAAAAAGGAATTGTGGAAGGGGGAATTATGTAGGAAAAAATACCTAACTGGTCACTGCTTCATTAATATACATGAGTAGATAATACATTTTAATATCCAGAGAGGTTTAAAAACCAATCTTGGATTTCACATCAGTGTTCTGGAATTAGAGAGCAGTTTCACATACTGGTGTTTATAAGTAAGACAGAAGATCTTTTAATCTAAAAAAAGAAAGATCTCTAGGAAGAAACTTTGAGTGTTCCAAAGAATGTATAGTTTCTTCCTCTCTCTACCCCAAAAATAATGATATACAGTACAAAGTACACAGAAATAAGCAGTCAGAGCCCAGACACAACTGGTTATTCTGCCTGTTTTGGGGGGGGGGCAAATGGAACAGAGATGTTGAAATGGGGGCTACGTCTTCTCTAATATGCCAAAGCACACTCTCAGGGAAAGAGGACAGGATCAATGCGTCAGACGCACAATGTGAGTTCATTCTGTTTTCTGACCCAAGGAAAAGCAGTCAGCATGGCAACCACAATTCCACCTTTTATTTTCCATGAAGGGTATTCAAGCTAGTCAGTGGTTCTCAATCCTGGATGCACATTAGAATCACCTGGGGGAGATTTTAAAGCATTCTGATTTAACGGGCCTATGCTGGAAAATGTTCTTTAAAGTTCCTCACCTGACTGATTCTAATGTGCACCCAGGGTTGAATGCTGTTAGCTATTATGGGATCATCCTCCACTTCCTGTTCTTCCCCTGCTCTCAATATTTTATGTTCTAAAAAAAAAAAAAAAATTTTATGTTCTTATACCTTAGCTAATTAAATTATGACTATTCTAATTTATAGGATCCTTTGCTTTTCTAGTACTGATTATCAGCACCCCTTCATAAAAAGCAACCAAGCCTGAAGAGCTGGATTACAATTCTCAAGAAATCAACATCTGCATCTGAGACAGGTTGGTGAAAATAGGGAAGAAAAAGAAATTAAGATGGACAAGACCTGATGGCAAGACAAGCAGCTGACATTACAGGGAATGGACATCAAACTCCTGACACGGTAATTTAGACTGTAAAAAACAGCTCCACAGAAACAGTGACTGTCAATAACATAAGGGATCTCGAATATGGACAATCAAGGCTACTTCTATTCCTTTAATACTATCCCTGTTTTGCTTGGTAAACAGGCTTCAGAGAAAGATAAAGGGGCTTTTCAAAGGAGCAGGGATGCATTTCAATACTTATGCCTTCTCCAAACACTGGAGTCTCACATAGATATAATGTGTCAGTTACACCGTATCCTAGCAACATCCTCACAAAGAGAGAGTATGTGATGCCAAGCAGGGCTTAGCCTAATGTTCCAGCCTAAGTCATGAGGTGGCCTCACTCTGGGGAAACATGCTGAAATAAATGTGACACGGGGAAAGTGTGTGCTAGCACTGGGCTTCTACCCCACTAAAGCAGGGAGGCGGGCGGGCAGGCGACGGTTCTCACTCCAAAGTTTCACCCCACTTACTTGTTTTTCACCCCTGAAGCTTCGGTGTAGCCATGGCTCCATACAGCTGGGGCTCCAGATGCATCGCCTCCCGAAGGCTGATCAATCTTGAAACAGCGGATATTACTAACCAGAGAAACGGAGGGGCCAGGAATCATTAAAACAGAACATGTGCAAATTGCTACCTTTACCTGAGAAATGAAAAACACCTAAGCACTCTGTACTTACCATTTGTGTTTAATGTGTCTGAAATATTTATCAGCAACAGGAACTAGCTACTCATGATAATGAAAACAAAGGGGCATATATACAGAGCATGAAAATTAGTTTTATCAGCATCAAATATCGGTTATTAGGCACTTTCACACACACACACACCACCCCTAGATGGCTACTCTCTCCTGGGGATGAAAGGGACAGCTCTCAACCTTGGCATGAGAAAAGAAACTTTAACTATTAAGTTAGGTGTATTCTCACAACATGAAGCCCAGATTTGAAAAGAATGAAACCCAAGCCACGACTGTACTGTGTTTGGATCATGTGAGAGAATTCTGCAACACTCATCCTCAAATCCAGTATCTGCCCACATCACCCCTTCAAATACTTCACAGATATTACTGGGGACTTGCTATCCCCTGAAGCTTCCAATTCTTTCCTCACCTACACAACCATGCTGAGACCAATATCATAAAATTATGAAGTAAATGAGGGGCATTCAATAAATTACACATTAACTACATATAAATAAACTGGGAGACAAATTCTTATCTCACCTCAGCTCTCATATGCTATAACTGGTCCAAAAGGACCCAAAACAGAAATATTAAAAGAGTAAACCTTCAAATGCAGTTCATTAAAAACCAGCCTACTAGAAAGCGTTCAGTGCTCACAAACAGGAAGTCATACAGATGTGAAGCAGGTTTTTAAAAGGCCGCCTACCACATGGTGAGATAAATTCCTATTTGTAAATTGCCACTAGTTTTTTCCCCCGTTACTTAAACAAGAGAAACAGAATTATGTATATCTCTTAACACCTAAACAATTTTGTCCTGGGCCCAAGAATTTAAATTATCTGTTGGCATTCATTAACTCCAAAATATAATAAATACTGAATACCTTTCCCTAAGAACCATTCAACTCAGAAGTAAATCAATGTCTAATAATATTCACTTTGATTCTAGAAATATTTGGTGGCAATTTCTTTTTAATTTAAAAATATTTCATTACAGAAAAATTTCTACTCTTAATTACCAGAAAACATTCACCTTTTCCTTTATCCTAAAAAAGCTGAAAAACATAAAAATCATAGGTAGTGTCAACAGAAAACCTCAAAATCAAATACCTCATTTTACAGCAGGGCGATACATCCTCCTTTCAAACCCATCAATAAAAGGTGTATTTAAAAAGATAGTCTGCTGTTGTTTGCTTTCCACATGACCTGGTACCAAATTTTATCCACGTACAATGGTAAGCAATGCAATGGGTTTTTTAAGGCATACCTTAAGGTTCTCCCTACATTTTTCCTACCTTTCTGAGTTCTGGAGAAAAACGGAAGACTCCTTTCTAAAGATATTTATACTCTTTACAGAACAGGGAGCCTTCAAAGAAATAATTCCATTTCCTAGCCTGATTATTAAAGAAAAAAATAATCCTTAAACTCCCCCATAATCCTTTCTAGTGAAGCAGCAATCTCTCATTTCCGCCAAGCTGGACACAGTGTGACTGAGCAGCTGTCTGAAGTGACCTGGATGTTGACTCTCGTACATCTTGAAATTAGTCTGAGGGAATCTGGGAGCCGGAGCTCAGTCACACGGAAGAGTCGCCATATGGCCTAACCCTGCCTCATGTAGAACAAATAGGCCAACCCTCTAAAAGAGCAAGTAATACATTAGATGTGGAAACTCTCCCAAGTTATTAAGAAGCCACAACCTTCTAGATATTAAACAGAGGGTAACGTTTTTACCTAAGAGTGTTATGATTTCACTGTCCGTTACTAATTTTTTTTTTTAATCTGAGAGCACACATGTGCTTCACTGTAGTAGCTCTGGCCACTCCAGTAACATATGTCCTTTGGTAGAGAATTTTAACAGATACTGTCTTATGCCTATAATAATAATGGGGTCATTCTATTATATATATGGTTTTGCATCTTTTTTCTAATTACATCATGAACATTTCTCCATGTCATTTTATATTCATCCTAAATTTAATTAGAAATATCTTGATGACTATCTCTGTACCTAAAATAAATACCATATCTCTGATTAATTTTTAGAATAAATTTTTACCACAGAAAACCTTGGTCTAAGTATATGAATACTTTTAAAAGCTTGATACACAGGGCCAAAAGCTTTTTTAAAAAGCTATATCGATTTACAACCCTCCATCAACACCAATTTGAGGGAGAAAAATGTTATCATTTAAATATTTTACTTAATATTTCCCTGATACACTAATAAGGCTGAATATGATCTTTTCATGTAACTATCCATACTTTGTTTATTAAATGTTAATGTCCTTCACTTATTTTCTGCTTGAGTGAGTACATATCACTACTGACTCATAAGAACATTTTCTATTAAGAATATTAATGCTTTTATTTTTCTTATTTTTTGCCAACGTTTCTTCTCAGTTTATCATTTGCCTTTTAGATTTACCTTTGATAGCTTTTGGAATAGATATCTAAAACTTTTATGTAAAAAAGTATTTTTATATAAAAATATACATAACATAAATATCAAAACCACTCTATACATATTGACTTCTTTTGTGATTTCCCCCACCCCCTTTTCTGGCCTAAAAAGTCCTTTTCTGGTTTGTAAATATATCCATATGATTTCTTCTTACTTTTAAAAATTATTTCATTTTATGTATTTAACTCTTTAATTTAGCTGGAATTTATATTGGTGTGCAATAAAAATTCAACTTTTATTTTTCTCTAAACAGCTACTTCCATTTATTAACAGATTTTTATATAATTATTTTTATCATAAAATTATGTCATATTTGTAAAAACTCAAAAAGTTACCCATTATAAAGATGAAATATGTTTTGCTAATCCATGTATTCTTAGTTCTGGAAGTCCCTTAGAGAGTGTGTAGGCCATCCTCCCTAAGAGATGAGAAAACTAAGGTCTGGACACACTGAGGGATTTGGGCCAAGGCTTTACATACTGATACACAGCGGAGAGAGCCTGGGTCCCCGTGGCTTCCCAAGGACACTGTACTTAGGCAATATTCTTCAACTAAATCAATTTTCTCATTAAGTACTTAAAATATCAACGAATAGGCACTAATTAAGCCAATTCCAACCAGGAATCACCTTAGGTGATTTTCAAATTTTGATATGTACTAAAGCCTAGGATAATAATAATGGACCACCAATTACTCTTCTTTTCAAAATTATTCTCCTTTTCAGTTTTTTCTAAGATATTGGAAGATGACTTTCAGCAACAGATATTACAACAGGGTTTAAGCACAGATGGCATACACAATGTCTAATGTGTGTTGATGTCTAGGACTGTTACTTTAAGATACACTGCAAAAAATTCTGAAAATTGAGAAAAATTTAAAGAAGAAAGTAAAGACCATCCATAATTATATTATCCAGAGAACAGCATCATTTTAACATTTTGTTTTATATCCTTTTAGGAATTTTCTAGTTGTGCATGTGCACACACATGCACACATACCCAAATGCACACAAATTTATGTTACAAAAAGCGGGATTACACTATACAAATTTCCTTGTAAACTTTCTTTTCACCTAACGTCATATGCAGAGATCTTTCAAGTTAGTAATATAACTCCACATCATTGTTTTTAGTAGCTGTATAATATTTATTATGTGAAGCATAATTTAATTTTTTTTTATAGTTACACATGATTTTAATATCTTAACTACCAAGATGAATATCTTTCTAGTTTCACTGTTGATATTTAGAGTTCTGTGATGAACATTGTTATAAAGACATCTTTTCTAACAAGGTTAACTTTAATGTTTTACATACTGAACTCCAACCTGTTATTCTCCATCAACAGAAAACATGAGACAGTACCAATGAACTCTCTTCCCAAAACAGGAAGACAACTTAGCAGGATCTAACTACCCCACTCTCCCAGTTTTGTTTAAATAACCTGAATTTTAGTTCCAAATTGTTCATTTACTCCACATTATGAATCTCTTGCAAAATCCCTTTGTAACATTTGCATTAAGCATCACACCATATTATTCGTAACCGAGATGTACATTTACTTCTTGATTGTTCACTGCTCTCTCCTGTGTCTTTAAATCCCCTTTTCCTCTTTGGTTTCATTATTCTCATCTCTTTTTGTCTGGACACTTTCTCAAAAACTTTCTGAAAGGACACGAGTATCCAATTATTTGAAAATTTTTTTGGCCATTCGTCCATTTTGGTGAACTACAGACTCACAAATCACTTCACTTCAAATGTGTGTAGATAGACCTAATAAGTCAACAGATGCTTTATATTCCATTTAATGTTTTGACTAAGTGATAAATGTCATTTTCAGTGAATAGCGATGGGGCTGCAGCGCTTCACAAAATACTTACTTCAGCAGCTCCAGGGTTTTGTGATCGAGGGCAAGTCGGGGGTTTCCAGTCAGGTCTAGTTCTTGCAGTTTTGGAGGCAGGTTTTCTGGTAAAGTGACTTCGCTTAGCTCATTACAGCTCAGGTCCACGCACTGAAGGAACAAGTGGAAACACGAGGAGATGGCCTGGAGAAGCTGTTCAGATAGTTCTATGCCCCTACTCATTGCAGGAATATCAGTGTGACCGTTCATTGTACTATGATGGCCAAATGCAGAAACGTTTGTCTGCTATTCTGCCATAAACATTTAAAACAGACTTTGCTAAATGTAATTAAAATTTTACTTTCTTTGAATAACACAAATTCCATGTTCTTATACTCCCCAGCTTCATCCTTTTAAGTTCATCTCTACATTTAAAAATTAAGCATTAACTGAAAAAGCCTAAAGATAGTGTCTCACTCACATTGTTCACAATATCTCCGCACTTGCTGTGGCCATGAGGGTTACAGTTACAACATCAAGATGGAACTTTAAGGGGCCTGTCTTTGGTTTTTAAAACAAACCAAAAAACACGCAAAATGAGGAGAAGGCAGAGAACGAATATTCAAAATGGGAAGATAATTCAAAAGAAGCTAAATAAGAAAGTGGCGAAAAGACCAGCAGGTGGGCCTGCCTACTACATGCACGGGAAAAAGGCAGGAGTCAAATATAGATCCTGCACTCCAGGCATCCAGTACCTGGGCTCTCCAACAGCCCTGCCTAATCTCACTTGGAAAACTGCCACAAAAAAGTTCAGCATACCGATTAGAACAAAACTTATGTGTTATCTGTGAATGGGAATAACACCACCTTTCTTGCAAAATGTAAGGCTTAAATGAGCTAAGTCCCAAAAGGAGGTGCTGCATTTCTGTTATGGGAGCGGGGACCAGGGTAGAAGAAGGATCACATGCACAAGAGAGAACAGTTGGCAATTTTTCTGATAAGAGAATGTGTAACCAACAATTTGGCAGAATGGGGAGAAAGCATTCAATTATCTGGCTTGAGCTGGTACCTTATTATAATTTTTTTAAATGCCTAAAGAGCATATTAAAAATCTTAAGGTGGACTGAAAGGCAAATTGTATCCAAGAATTTCAGTCTTAAAGTGGACAAATTCATCTTTATCTGGAAAATTTTTTAAAGAACTTAAATCTGTTATGGATTGGGGAGGGGTAGAGACTGGGTAAAATGAAAACCTCTATTTTTGGAGAAATATATCCTCAGTTGAATTCAAACAATACAATGTTTCCACACAAACTGTTTCATACCCTTGCTCTGAAACAGTAGCAATGATATACTGTAATTTTTTTTTCATTGTGAGAGCATTATAACCATATTATAAAAAGTTGGACAGAGATTAGAAAACTTACCGTTAAATTTAACACCTGAACACAACCAGTGTTAGAATTCTATTTTTGTTTCTTTTAGCCTTATTATTAATATAAAAAAACTTTTAAAACCCATAAATGTAGGTACAATTCCATTACATTTCACTTATTCTATATCTTCACTCCCAACACCTTTTATAGTCTTAATACTTTCAACAGAAGTACAAGAATTCACTTAACCTAAATGTTAATAACAGGGACATGGTCATCTCCTTTTTTTGTTTTTCCAAATATAAATAATGGTTGCATGAATAGCCAACCGGACTTTAATGAAACACTGATAATACTGGTTCATAATGAGCTATTCTGGCAGTATGGTCAGTATACATCAGTACCGATAAAACAACACATGGTGTCAATACGGTCTCCTGGTGGTGATGAAACATGAGCTTAAGGACTGACAGGTGTGGGCAACACAGAACGTAAGTGGTTGACACAAACGAATTCAGAGGTCAGAGCATGCATTATGGGGAAAGAGTAAAGACATTTTAGAACATTACTGAATTTTTTGAAATTGGTGAGCAATGTTTTCTAACGTTACCTCTAAAGATTTAAACTTTCACAGTTCTGTAGACGTAAAATTGCTCATTCTTTAAATTATCAAATTATGAGTTCAATAGGGTATTCATTTATAAAGATAATGTTGGCGATGGTAACGCAGATCTTAAGAGATGGTGCTTATGCACTACCCCCGCCCAGGCCCATTTCGTCACCAAGTCTTTAATTCATGGCAGTCAGTTCCCGCAGTCCTGTTCTGACCCACATCACGTTTCCCCTGGAGGATTATGATGGCGTCCGAACTTTGCTTTCAGTCTCACTTCCCTCTGATGCATTCCCCACAATGCTGTCAGGGTGATTCTCTGATGTGGTTTGTTCTATCACATCACACTCCAGCTTCAGTCTTTCTGTTGCTCCCTATTACCCTTCAATCTGCCACCAAAGTGCTCAGCATGTCAACTAAGGCCTTCACCCCACCTTTCACCACCTGCTTCCTCACACTCTATATTCAGCTGTGTCAAAGTTAACTCTTGCATGTGTCATGTTCTCATTTGTCTGTGCCTTTGCACATGCTATTCTCTGTGAATGGAACTCTTCAAGCTATCCTTGCCTTCTACCTGGTAATCTGCCTTATTCTTTTAAGACTCAACGCCACTACAATGTCACTCAATTCCACTACAGCGCCTGTTTCAATTAGATGTCCCCTGTTATAAGTATCTGCTTATTTATTTCTTTCACTAGACCACGAGCTCCTAGAGAGAAGGGACTGCTTCTTCTCCTCCTATATCGGAAGTGCAGTGCACTGCAAAGAACAGAGGCTCGATAGATGCCTTCACCGAAAAGAGGAACAAATAAACAATCGATTGCCTGGCACTTGGTAAACAATTATTTGTTGAATGAATAAATGAATCGATCTTATAAGAAGGTTCTTCAGTAATTAAATTTCTTAGGATGGGAACTGAGATACACCTGTTTAGGTTAAATTCAGTCTAGAATAAGTGGCACTGCAAAGCAATTGATACGTTTTTAAATGCTATTGTTTCTGCATGAGAAGGAAACTCTTTTCTTTAAGGGCAGATAAGCAAAGAAACACCTTTATATAGTTCTGCACATTGAAGGAGGTTTATTCCTAAAAATTACAGGACACTGGTACTTGGTGCCAATCTACTGGTGTTAACGCAGATAGTGAGTGCTTTACTTACAAGTACTATTTCCTATTCTTTTAATAGTCCTCAACAAACACTTGTTGACTGAATAATTGTAACAGCAACCACCAAGAAAATAGAATATTTGGAAGTGAGACCTGAGGAAAAAAATAGTATCCACATATTCTATGTTGTTTAATGTATGTATTTATATTTAGTGCACTAAAATTTTCTTGGAAATACATTGTGAAATAGAATATTGAATCTAAAACGTTATCATCCCCTCTTTCAGGCCCATTCTAGGACATAGGTAACAAAAATCACTCTGCTATAATACAAAACTCTGGTAAGAATACTCAAAACAGAATTATCCAACCCTCAGAAAAAGTGAGATAACTCATAGTTGAGAAGGAACTCATGATTTAGAGGAAATGACTGCTAATACAATTAGATATGAGTATAGGAAAATAATCAGTGTATCTTAAAGAAAAGGGAATACAATGTGATGTATAGTTCAAGTGTAATTATCACAAAAGTTGCAATATCTTAATTATGATGATTCCTCACAAAACATTACTAAAGAAATAAACATATCAATTTTCACAGCAGTGTATTATTCATTATCTGGCAAATAATTGCCTGTGCTGCCCTGAATCAGCAACTTAACAGAGCTAGTGAGCTCTGAGGTTCTGCAACCCCCTTGCTTCTTCCTTCTTCAGACCACAGCTAGTCCCCCACCTCACCCGTGCTGCTCAACAGCTCTGACAGCTCCAAATGGCGGGGCTCCCACTCACCTTCTGCACTCCCTAGTCCTCACAAGGTGAAAGCAACTGATGTATAACATGTTCCCCCTCCAAACAGGTTCACTAATTTCCATTTTGAAGTCAAAAGAAGCAAATACATCCAAGTATTCAATCAAAATAACATTTATTTAGCATCTACTAAATGGCAGACAATAAGCCAGACATCAGGGACCTCGAGAGATGGCAGACACAGTCCCCACCCCGAGGAACTCCCAGGCTAAAGGGTACCTACCTCCAGCTGCTATGATCAACGATGTGTACAAGTGTGCGTGGCTGTGACAGTGAAGGGGCAGCTACTGAGACCACAGAGAGGGCTTTCCAGGAGAGGATTTTTGTGAAGAATCAAAATTAAAGATAAAGAGGCAGATGGGAACAGGAGGGCATCTAGCAAGCGCTGACAGCACGTGCACCAGGCAGGAGACAGAGTGATGCACGGTATACCAGGACACGAAGCAAGAGTGGTTGGTGTGGTTGGAGGTGGTCGGGCCCGAGAGCAGGAGATGAGGCTGGAGAGGCAGGTAGGGGCCAAACGGTGAACTACAAATTGTGTCTCACGCTGAAGTCGTCTATACCACCTCCCTCTCTCAGAGTTCTATAGGAACCCGAACATTTTAGCTTTAGAGTAAAATACATGTACACACATGTGTAGTATTTCTCATTATATAACTTTAAGTCAAATCCTCTTTTAACACTTAAACTACATATTCTTGATGTTGCAAAAGGCTAAGTCATCATCACTGTAGGATGTTCACACTTCTAGGTAAACCTATTAACTAAGAGAGCCAGTCTGAACCTTTTACTTTAAACACAGACCCTAAAGCCAAGGTTGAAGTTCGGTTTTTCTATGTCATAGTGTATTTGTCTATAATTATTCAGGAATGTATATTGTTTAAACCTCCCCACCTTTCAGGAAGCTGCAAAAGAAGAACTTTAATTTGTACAGACTCTTCCTTTTAAATTTATATACAGTAGCTGTGATTTTTCTCAACTGGATTTTAGATTTAGGAAACCTTATTGGCAACTACTTGACAAAAATGACAATCGGGGTAAAACTTTGTTTTAAAAAAATCCTCGATCCATCAAATAGTATTCCATTCCTCCAAATAGCGAATTCCCTTAAACACCAAAATAAATTATTTATAAAATCTGACTTTAAGAAAATGCATCCTATAAAAACTAAGCAATTCCTTTACATCATTACCTCATAAAATTGGTTATGTGTGCCCTTGGGGAGACTCAGTGGTGTATCACAAAGTTACAGGACACCTGGCCCATGCTTCTGGGGGCTTCAGTGTTACTCAAAGATTATGGAGAGGAAGAGCCTTTACTTTGACATTAAAACTAAAAGAAATGGTAAAAAGTAGAACACAAAATTAGCATGTAATTTTAGATCAAAAAGGAGACTTCAAAGAAATTTATAGATGATTCCAGGCTGTATTCCAGATTTGGGGGCATATGAGCTCACTTCTCTTTTTCCTTACCGACAGAAGACTTTGAAGAGCAGGATAGTGACCACTTCACAGCCAACTTCTTTGAGGACTCATGGTCACAAGTGCTCCTTTCTCCAGGAGCATCTCTAAAGGGATACTTTCAATATGCATGAGCTCACAGAGGACCAGTTGTTTATCTGTATGTACACATAACCCACTTCATAAGATGCATGCAGTATTTCATTGTAAAAGGCATGGCTTTGTGTTTAAAAGGGCTGCTGAAATAATTTTTAAAACTAGAGTTAAAAACACAAACAAGTTAGTCTGAGTTAATATATTATCCCAACTTTGAAAGACAGAGACTATGCAGTCCTAGCTTCCTGCTGGTGAGTTGCTAGTGAGGCAGGGAGAAAAGTGGCTTAAATGGCCATGTCCTGGTAGACACTGCTTCATTCCTTTTTCCTTAGCTCTTGTCCCAAACAGGAATGGATGCCAGATTCCCCAAATGTTAGAAGAATTCCTAAATAACCATTACCCAGATTCCAGGACCATAATGACAATTGCTCCTGCTTCCTGGTTTTTGGATACTGCAGTTCCTAGATGACCTTTTAAGTCTAGTAGGTCAACTACTCTACCAAACTGACATCTAACTGGTCCCTGATCTGTCTTTATTTCCATTATCCTACTTTCCAAAGAATTAATGCCTTTTCTTTCATCCATTCTGACCTAGCCATTTCCCCATGTTCTTTGTGTTCTATGACTGAGCTGGTTCTCTCGCTCTCGTCTCACTTTAGAAACAACAACATGGCTTGATTCCAAGGGAAATTCAACTTCCTGTAGCCATTGTTCTCAAGAGTGTGGCATATTAAAAATACTTCATACTCCATGAAGTGAAATAATAGTCCTAAAGATGAAGTCACTCAAATTATCCAAGTGGTTTATTACTGCATAGCACAAACATGAAAATAACCTTCTGAAGAGAATTTAAAACATTTTAAAAGATGCTGTTTACCCAGTAATCAGAATCAGGACACCACAGGGAAATGGAAAATTTGACAAAAGTTGCTGATATATGGTGTTTAAATTTCAAATTTCATTCATTGTATGTGTCACACATTTATTTCATCTGCTTAAACTACACTTCAAAAAAGGTAGGACTATGTCCCTAATTGGAAGTAACTCAACTAAAAGCTTTGGTGTTGTTGCAAAACTCCTGTATTATCAATGTGACTGCGATGTGGTTCGGCGAAGGGCCCCTGAGGAAGAGAAACCGAGTGCCACACCCGCAGCCACCTTGCTTTTTAGGTTCATCAGCTCTAGCAGCCTACGTGAGGACCTCGGCCTGGGACCAGCCAAGCCAAGTCTGGCTTATGTGGTGACTCTAGGATTAAGTTTTCCTCTCTAGCTGACTGAGAGCTGATCCGTACCCAGAGGGAGGTCTGTCTATTTTAGAATCAGAACAGAACATGACCTGCTCCAGGAACACAGGACTGGTGGCGGGGTTTGGAAGACTAATTTGAAGGTGCTAATCAAAGGCGAAGACAATAATATCAATACTAAGGAACAAAACTACTAGGACTTTGGGTGCACTTAAGCTCATCGAAAAACTCTAAAAAATATACTTTTTTTCCTACGCATTTATATGACCTTCCTGCCCAAGTACAGAATTTGATGCCTGATGATCACTTTAACAGATCTCACCAAATGCACCAAAATGAGAAAAGGCCAGACTTAAATTTTATCCAAGAATAGGGGATGCATATAGTCTCTGCTTTAGGGGTACATGAATAATGGCCTGATTTTACAAGTTTAAAAGACTACATTTAAAAAAAATAATAAAGTAAAATAAAAAGCTACATTTTAGCATATATATTTTAGTAAGAAAACTTGTTTACCCTTTAAATGATAATTGGTTCTAAAGCTTTGGTAACAAAGCAGTGAACAAGCACTTTTCTTTAATGTCTTAACAGATGAGACGGCTCACAGAGAACTCGCTAAATATACCAGGATCTTATCCCTCTTTAAATTATCTGTTAATGTTTATAATTGCAATGATCTTCATACCTTCTATGAAGTACTTTACAATTATTGTACTTTATTTTCAAGAAGCAATAAGAATACAATCTAGGATTATTACCTCAATGATAATATTTTAATAGCGGCTGGAGTATTTCAACTTAGGAAAAAAATGATTTCTTTTCCATTAGAAACACGCTTTAGGGCTCAGTTTGCAGTGAAGACTCTCATAGGTATTTTATCATCTGTTTACAGCAAATATTTTTACCAGGAATTTTCTTTTGGATGGTTTATTTATTTATTTATTTTTGGCCACACTGCACGTCATGTGGAATCTTAGTTCCCCAACCAGGGATCGAACCCGCGCCCCCCGCATTGCAAGCACGAAGTCTCAACCACTGGACCGCCAGGGAAGTCCCTGGATGGTTTAAATCTGCATAAATACTTATATAGCAACTGAAAATATTCTCATGTGAAATAACACTAAAATATCAGTTCAGAGTTCTCAAACAATATAACTACTACTTTTTCAATAACACTATCTGTCCAGGGCTGCAAAGTTTGTACTTTGTACATAAAGGAGACTTGATACTGCTCACCACCACCACCCCCCAAATAAAACCCCAGCAACAAAATATCTCTTGGTAATGGAAGAGCTGGGTCAGAAACACTGGACATTTTTAACATAAGGAAAATGCTAAGATACAATATCTGGGGTTAAAAATCAAAGAACAAAAGAAGAAAAACTGTAGGAAAAAAAAAAAAAAGTAATACCAAAAGTAAAATTTTAAAAGGAGCTGTAAAGCAGGGTACAGGAGAAGACAACAGGGGAAGGAATTAAATGGAAACACAAGGGCACCAATTTTAGAATCCAGGAATCCAAGCAAGGGTCTAAGAGAAGATCTGCTTTCATAGAGCAACATTCGTATTTTGCAAAATTTAGTCGAAACTTGAAAAGTTTAAACGTCTATCTGTATCTGTATTTTAAACCAGATACTTAAAAAAAAAAAAAAGAATCTACAATTAAGAGTTATATAACATTAAAAGACAGGTGCAGAAAGTAAGACCAGCAAACAGGAGGTTAATCTCGAGACCTCGGTGCACAGAGACCTGTTTGATGAGGCCCCGTGACAGGCACCACAACCCCCATCGAGTAATGGGCAGTGGAGCAGCCCCTGGAAAGCTTAGCTGTCAACATTGTTCCTGGGATGGAAGCAAAGAAGCATTTGCTTAAGTGACAGATTTCCTGGATTTTGTTGATCATCAGCCAAAACAATTGCTCCATATAATCGACATCAGAGTTGAACCCTATCGAGGCCTTGTAACTAATTATAGTTAACATTTACAGAGTTCTTACCAGGTGCCACTTCTATTTCAAATGCTTTACATGTATTATTTCATTTCATCCTCACAGCAATACTGTAAAGGAAGCACTGTTCTTTCCCTCATTTTACATATGAGGAAACAGAGCAATTAAGCAGCTTTTAGTTGGGATCCACCTCTAGATCTGTCTTCCTTCAGAGCCCCACCTCTTACCTACTGTAAAAGGTATATAAAGTAAAAATGAAATATTTCTGCTAGTTAACAGTAAGTGTTCTAAAACGCCACGGTCAGGTATGAGGTGACAGTGCGCTCACAGTAAAATATCTCATGGCTTAAGCACACACACACACACGCACACACTTATCAAATGGCTTGTACACACCTCAACCATGTAAATGTACAAAAACTCCTGTGGTGAAAACTTATTCATGCTATTCAAAGTGTCTTCAAATAGGATGACTTTTGTTCCTTTTTAGGAGATTAGAATATGCTCCTAGTCTATAACCAGAATTATTTTTTATTAAGCACAAAACTAATAATCAGAAATGCTAAAATGCAAAATGAAAGAACTTCTTACTCTTTGCTCCAAAAAAAAAAAAAAAGAATAAAAAGTTGTTAGATGGCTTTCATTCTAGTGAACTGGTTTCGCCCGATGAGACTGCCCTGAGTCAGGAGCCAGGAACTGCAGAATGTCTCTGCCACCAATTTGCTGCCTTCAGTTTATAGAAACCACTTCCTTTTCAGCACCTCAGTTTCCTCACCTACCAAATGGGAATACTATCTGTTCTGTCAGGTTTCATTAAATTGAAGTGAATGTTTGGTAATGGTAACAGTAATGAGACTACATCTATATAGGGAATTATTACTAATTGGGTGCTGGGGTGGTGGATGCTATTTAATTAGGGGAGTTGGGGGGAGGGGTGTGCAGCGGTACTGTTAACTATTTCAAACTGCTATCAAACCTGATGCAGTCTCTGAGTCTCATAACCACCCTGGAAATAAGTAGGACAAGCATTGTTAGACAGATGGGAAAGAGGTGGCTATGTGGCTAGTTAGGGACAGAGCCCAGAATACAATTTTCCCTACTCCCAGTCCAGTGTTTTTTGATTAGTTTTTTTTTTCCCCTCTACCGACTCAGAGGTGTAGCCCAGTGGTGAGGAAGGATGGAGGAAGGACAACAGAGAAGTCTTCATTCTGAGGAAATCCAACAAGGGTGCGAACATCCTGAACTGATGAATTAGAGAAGACAAGTCTCTTTGTGGACCTGAAGCTTGGAGTTTATGGAATCGACCCACGTACCTTGATTTCTGGGAGCTGCATAACTTCAGGAAAGACTTCGATGCAGTTGGAGTGAGCAATCGCCGTGTGCATGCGCCTGCAATTCATGATAGTTGTCGGGACGGCCTTCAGTTTATTCCCACTGATGTCTATTTCTTCAAGTTCCTCCAGCTTTGCCATTTTACTAAAAAAGAGAAAATCCAAGGGTGGGCAGGTCACAAAATAATTATAAGGAAATTTAGAAAGAAAATAATAGATAATGAGAACCAAAAGGTAATTTACTATGACTCTGAAGATTCTTTAAAGATTCACTTGCACTAGTCATTTTAACAGACAAGTTTTTCACCACTGTTTTTGAGTATCGAAGTATTTTGATACCTCCTCTCTTACTACAAAACAGAAACTCTTAACTTCAGCTCTCTGAATTGGCAACAAGAAGAAAAATGGACGTCCTTTTCCTATGAAAACTCTGTGTGTGAATTAAGTTATCCTGACAACAATCACTTTACTATGTAGCTTAGTCTGAACTCCAGTGAAAATCCTACTCAAATGGGTCAAAAGTTAGCATTAATCGAATCTATGTGCTTTGAAAGAGCTTAGTGTGAGAGTATGATTTCTTTGTATTGGCACTGAAACCTCAAGGGAATATATAGAGTAGAAAAGGGTATGGTTTATATGAAGATATGCTTTCTCCTGAAACCCCACTCCCCAAATTCCTTGGACATCACTTGTGATAACAAGGTGGTCATGAGGAGCAGGATGCTGAAAGGTCATCTGGATCATCTCTCGACCTTCTGGCAATGCCCAAATTCAATCTGTACCCAAAAGAAATTTCTCTCAACTCCTGCTAAACAAAGAATCTTTCTGATCTTACCTTAATAACAAGTCCTAACATAATTTAACACTTTTGTTTAAGAATGTCTTTTATTGTTCAATCTTAACCTATAATGTAGAATTACTACTTAATTACATTAATCAATAACTACAGTAACCAAATAAAGAAAAACTCCAGAATTAGGGTTTCTTATATTTTCTGTAAATCTGGAGGGAAAAAACCCTCTGCCTCTACAAACCTATAATGCATCTATCACTCCTCTGGCCCTTTTTCCACCACTTGTGAAGGTGGAATCTAACAAGTACAGAATTCCCAGTGAGTGCAACTCAAACTTACAATCTGAATCATTTAGTTTAGAGTTACTGGTATCTCCTCTCCTTGCTGTGGTTTCGTTTGTCACAATAAACCTTTTAAAAAATTTAGCAAGCAACACTTTATTGCTTTTCTGTTTTCTCTCAAAAATAAAGGTTACCTTATTTGCTTACTTGAAAATAAATATACGCCGAAGATACAAGAACTAAGTTTTTATCTTATGAAATCAGATCTTTTAATATCATGAACATTCAACACGGTATTAGGATATGCTACAAACAACACTGTATGCACAGACTGTGAAGTAATCCATCTATGATAGCCTGAATTTGTAAGATTATTATTTGAATATGTTGTCATCATATTGTGAAAAGAAATGTGGAGAAATCAATGAGTAACAGGCACGAAAAAAGATTGAAAGTATAGACATCAGGTCCAAGAAAGAAAATATGTTAAAGAAGTTTCTATCCCTCAACATAGAAAGAAGGTGGTCAAAAAAAATTCTCTGTAGTTAGGGTGATTACTACTGGCATGGGTCACTGGGGGATACCCTCAGAATTTGAGCTGATGATCATTTCTCCTGCTGGGCTTAGTCATTCACCATCAAATGAGGGCCATGAGCCCTTTCAGAGATATTATTGTTATGTGACTACTATGTTTTCTTCCCAAAATACCATCTCATTCCATAGTAAAAGAAAAGTACATTAAAAGAAAAAAAAAAAGAAAGAAAGAAAAGCTTAATCAGTAACATCAAATGAGGGGAAAAAGTAAAGAAATAAATGTATACTACAAAAATAGAGTAATACTTGAAGTCAATGCATATTTGGGCCTCCCTCCTTTAGTAAGGGTTTCAACAGACTGGTATCCTTGATGCTAGCAGAGGAAGGCTGTCCCCATATTTTGCTTTGGCCCAGTGCTAAGTCGCAGTCAGCAGCAGAATAACAGAGGGGTTAGTGTTTGCTTCTTTGATGTGTGGGCATGAGTTCTAAGACCTAACTTGTTAAAGCTTCACTCAAAGCAAGATACAATGCCACTGCTCCCCAAAATTAGAAGTTAAAATTAAAATAGACTTAAAAGTAGAATTTTCTAAGAGCCATAAATTATTTGTAATGTCAGTTTCTATGAATGCACAGGCCACCACTGCTTTTTATACCATAAGCATAAATACAAAAGCTATTAGCTAATTGAGAACCTTCAGGTTCCTAGTTTACGTTCTAATTCTCACACACCATACTAGATTAATTTTTTTTTTTAATTTGACTGGTTAAAAGGAAGCAAAAGAAAAAATATACCTGCTAGATGACATGCCTTATTTCAAAATCATAAGAACATTCCAGCAATTGGGTCCTTGGATACATTCATATTAGAAAAATGAACACATTTCTCTTTAGGGGAATGCTGACAATGGCTTATATAAAAGACACTGTGAATAAGAATCAGGAGGAACAAGCTTTACATTATCTGGGAAATAAACACGTTAGTTTTTGCCTTTCCATCTATGAATCCATTTTCAGAAATGCAATGAAGGATGTCACTCTGTAATCTTCTTTTACCTTGCTGGAAAACTTTGAAGTCGGTTATAGGCCATGTGAAGAATCTTCAGATGGGGGTGTCCTGTTAACAAGGGCACACATTTATCTGTGAGGTTGTTATTCGTCAAATACAACTCTTGTAAGACGCTGTTTGTCTCTTCAGAAAGTGTGGCTGGAGGAAGGGTTTCCAGTTTGTTTGCAGATGCATTCAGGAATCTCAGGCTACAATGACAAAAATGCAACAGAATCCCACTGATAAGCCACAGGTCTAGTCCAGAATCCTCAACAAACCTAGAAGTTTTCTGATTGATACCTGGCATATTAGAAACTGGGTTTAGAAACATGAATTTAAAGATAGGTCTTGGCATGGAAGCAACTTAAATGTCCATCGACAGAGGAATGGATAAAGAAGATGTGGTACATATATATACAATGGAATATTACCCAGCCATAAAAAAGAATGAAATAATGCCATTTCCAGGAACACAGATGGACCTAGAGATTGTCATACTGAGTGAAGTAAGTCAGACAGAGAAAGAGAAATATCGTATGATATCACTTATATGCGGAATCTAAAAAGAAATGATACAAATGAACGTATTTACAAAATAGAAACGGACTCACAGACTTAGAGAATGAACTTATGGTTACCGGGAGGAAGGGTGAAGGGAAGGGATAGTTAGGGAGTTTGGGATTGACAATGTACACACTACTATATTTAAAAAGGATAACCAACAAGGACCTACTGTATAGCACAGGGAACTCTGCTCAGTGTTATGTGGCAGCCTGGATGGGAGGGGAGTCTGGGGGAGAACAGATACATCTACATGAATGGCTGAGTCGCTTTGCTGTGCACCTGAAACTATCACAACATTGTTAATTGGCTATACTTCAATATAAAATAAAAAGTTAAAAAAAAAAAAGATAGGTCTTGGCTTTGGCAGGCATAAAGATATGTGACTCCACTGTCTATAATGAACACAGTAGCTATCTGTGTTAACTACAAAGAGAAATCAATTTTTATGGAAGCACAAAGGTGAGAGAAAATGATTAATTTTATAGCTGGTGGGGAGTCGAAGGGATAGTGATAAGATAAAATTAATATTCTGTCTTAAGAAAGGGAAAAACAATTGCCTATTTTAAAATAAAAGAGCTCTTATAGTAATAAAATAGACATTAGATCACAATACAACTAAATCACATAGTGACTAAGTCCTTTTCAGTATGATGCCCAAACCATATTTTACTGACATATATTCACAACTGCAAGGGATAATTTACTCTGTAGTAAAATAATGTAATACTATGTAGCAGTGAAAATGAAGAACAACTACATGTATCAATAGGATGAATCTCACAAATATAATATTGAGTAAAAGAAGCCAGACACCAGAGGATACACTGCATGATTCCATAATTATAGAGTTCAAAATCAGGCAAAACTTATCTATGGTATTAGAAGTCAGGGAAGGGAAGCAGTGTCTAGGAGACAGCTTCTAATTTTTCCAATATGATAACATTCTGGTTCTTGATCTGAGTGCTGGTCACATGAGTGTGTTCACTTTGAGAAAATTTATCAAGTGCTACACTTACGATATGGTCCCTTTTCTGTATCTATATTATACTTCAATAAAACTTACATTAAAACAAGATGTATATGCTACCAGTTATCCAAATGATAGCGTGAACAATAGCTAAACTATGAAGAATGTTTTTACACCTGAGATAACTAAAACTGTCAAAAACTGTAATTCCTTCCATAGTTATTGTGAAACACAGACAAATGCAAAATGCAAAGCTGGAGAACTGAAACAGAATCCTTGCTGTGATCAGTTCCAAATCACTGGAAAGGGAAGAGAAGGACAGAGCAGGAACTGTGCATGGCTCACGGGCAGACAACCCTGCTGCTTCACAGTGGGTCTCCACCACGTGTGCTCCATAGTGAAGCTGCAGGGACCCGAGCATGGAGAGCGTCCAGCCCACAGGACTCACCTGCCATAGTAACCAAGGTCAAAGCTGACTTGTCCCCCACCCCTTACCTAGAACTACCCTGTTAATGAACTGCGTTTCTCGTTTCAAAACCACCCAGGTTTGAAATGTTCAGCATTCAATTCAGGACTATTTTACCATATGTTAGTAAAAAAAGAATAAAATCTTCCTTAAAAAGGAAGGCTCTGGAATACCAGGTACAGTTATTTTTAATCTTGGATAAAAAGAAAGCTTTGTATTCGGGAGTCATCACCAAAACTGTCATCCCAAGCCCTCAGTCCACTAAGCTAATACTCTCCAATCTTGTGACCTCCACACACTTACACACACACAGTCCAACTCCACTACTTATCTAAGGAAAAGCAGCTTCCCCAAAATAGAACATTTTCCATTAAAGAAACACGTATTCCGTTGACATTAAAAAAAAAAAGGAAGTTAGAAAAAGACTGTACAAAAAAAAAAGAAAAGAAAAGAAAAAGGCTGCACAGACCATAAATAGTCATGGGAAATTATAGTCGTGTGTGCTACAGAGAAGAAAATAAAGGTCCTTCATGCAGATTCTGAAATGGTTTTGACATAGGAAGGAAACCCCTTCCAGCACCATAGTTCTTTAAAGTACTTTTACGAGTCTCATTTGTATCACCTGACTTAAATACCCTGTTAAGATTTCTTCCGTGTAGAATTAGAAAAAATTAAAATGTATTGCCCTAAAACATCTTGGAATGGGGTTGGCTGGGAAACTCTGACAATCTCATTAAAATACAATTCTCTAGGAAATATGTAGTTATAGATATATGAAAAGAAAAGAAAGAAATTAACTCATGAATATTTTCATATTTTTAGGCCAGAAAAAGAGGGAAAGTTGTTTTGAAAGGAAAAAAGACTGACTAGTGAATGCTCATCTAGAAAACTGCAAAAGGGACTTTAAAAACTCCTTACAGGGCTTCCCCGGTGGCTCAGTGGTTGAGAATCTGCCTGCCAATGCAGGGGACACGGGTTCGAGCCCTGGTCTGGGAGGATCCCACATGCCGCGGAGCAGCTGGGCCCGTGAGCCACAATTACTGAGCCTGCGCGTCTGGAGCCTGTGCTCCGCAATAAGAGAGGCCGCGATAGTGAGAGGCCCGTGCACCGCAATGAAGAGTGGCCCCCACTTGCCGCAACTAGAGAAAGCCCTCGCACAGAAACGAAGACCCAACACAGCCATAAATAAAAATAAAATAAAATAAAATAAAATAAAAATTAAAAAAAAATTAAAAAAAAAACTCCTTACAACATCTGATGAAGGGAAGAGAGGGATTTCCAAAAAGACTTGTCCTCTCATCTTGTTGAAATTTGCCGGTATTGAAGTTTATACTCTTTATGGGAAACTGGGGGGAAGGGGGGAATCCCGCACCCTCCCATCCAGGACATGAAACTAAGTTGAAACTACACGGGCTGGTTCCAAAGGATTTAGTTTGAACTGAATAAAGCCTGATTGAATTATCGTGTTAGTTAACAGTCAAAGAGCAAACAATTGGGCTAAAAACATTTTTGATTATAATAGTCTCCGGGAAATTAAATTCAATACCCATCCTTTTAAAAATAAAATACCTGTCCCACAACCGCACGTTTCAGCAGGAGGCAAATTAAGTTGGTTTAATCGTCTGGGTGTTGTATTTCCATCAGAATGAGCAACTACTTTAATTTTGTAAAATTTCTCCAGTATGGGTAACGGTTTTGCTCAATAAATATGGTGTATAACCCCACCCCCTGCTTTCAAAGCCTCCCCAAAACTAAATTCCTAAAGCACTGAGTTTGGTCTCAACTCAATATGATATGAGAGAACTTCCTCAAGCTTCTCCCTTATAGATTTTTGTAATAACTCTATAAAAGACTTGTTTAATGTGCCATGAGAGTTTCATCCATAGAACCGTCTTCACTATGCAATCCTCTTATAATCATTAGAGAAAAGCAGTAACATAGCACTTTTTCTCATTTGTAAAGCGCTCTCTAGAGACCACAGCTCTTTCCTATTTCCTGTTTCACTTGACTCTCCCAACATCCCAGAGATGCCCCCCTTGTATTTCACAGAAGACAAACTGAAGCTGAGAAAAGTCAAATTACCTGGCTGTTGTTAAACAGTAATTAGTGTCAGAGCCAGAAATAAACCCAGATCTCACCAATCTTAAAGAGTCCACTATTTCCTAACACAATTCAACTGATAAAAACAGTAATAATAAAACTTTCCTGAGGACATTTTCATAGGCCTTCTCCAAAAAAGCTGGAGGTCAAGCAGGGCACCTGTTGGGTAGTGTGAAGACCACATGTGCACAGCGCTTCAAACTCCATTCCTAAAATAACTTAATAAATAGCACAGTACTCAAAAACTTTTCTTAGCAGAAAGTGCAAAAGTTGTAGAGAAAAGACTCACATACGACTCCTGCCCTGAAGCATTTGGAAAGTTGCCCATGACAGCAGTGAGACAAATCCACTTCTTGCTTCTTGAGCAATTACTCTCTTCTTCCCTGGCACATTCTGTTCGTCTGTTCTAGCTCATCTAGGTTTTTTTGTTTTGTTTTTGTTTTTCAGTAATTCCCAGCACACCCTTAAATTTTACAGCCAAATTCTGTCCTGAAACAAAGCACAGGATTTGGTACCACAACAGGTCTACCTATTTGCAGGCATACCAGGCATTCTGCATTCAAATGATTTTTCTGCAGATCAGTACTGGGACTTGTAAGTCTACTGAAAATGCAAAAGGTTAAGACCCTAAGCGCAGCAAAATTCTTTGACTTTTATATAACTCCCTGATTTCTGGCCCCCAAAATCTTCCAGAGGTGCCAAACAAAATGCTCTAAATTCCTTATCATTTGTCCATACAACACAACGCTTTTGACAATTTCATCTATTGATATCTTCAGAAGACTGATAGCTCTTAAAGCAGGGGCTTTCAAACTTTTCATTAATGGCAACCAAGAGTACAAAATACATTTTACATGACCACCCAGTACAGATGCGACATATACATGTGTAAATGAAACAAAAGTTTCTTGAAACAATACTTAACCTTACTCTATCTTACACTGATATTTTCTATGCCATTTTTTTAAGTGCTGGTAGAAACCCACTAAATTACTACACCTCACTTATCAGTTTGAAAAAAGGACGCCTATTATTCATTGTCTAGCAACATCACCTAATAGTGAGGATTGCATGTGAAGAGAAAGCGCGTACGTATAGCCTAACAGAACTCACCCATTATTATTTTGAAAGATCTGAAAATCTGCCTGGCTTGGGCAGTAAAGATCATAAGCCTACAGAGCAAAGGAACAAAGGTTATACAGATGTATGAACTATTGAACAAGAACTCGAAAAGAATTAATTTTAAAAATTAAGTATAATTAATTAAGAATTAGTTAACATTGATGTAACACTATAAATTAATCTAGAGATATCCTAATTTCATCAATTATACCACTGATGTTCTGTATCTGGTCCAGAATCCAATTTAGGATGGCACATTCCATTTCCTTATCATGCCTCATTTGTCTCCTCTAATCAGTCTTAATTTAGATTTGTTTGATGTTTTATCATCATTAGAATTTAGAATAATGTGATGCATTTCTGGCAAAAACACATAGAAGTGATGTTGTGCCTTTGTTCCAGAAGGTATGTGATTCTCAACTTCAACTCCCAGATATTCTTATTAAGTAGGTCAGCATAAGTCTTCAAAAATCTATAGAATTAAGAATTCTGATGATTGGCCAAGTTGAGTCAGTAGAACTGAGATAAGGGCCAGAAATCTGCATGTTTAGTAAGTAATCTAGGGGATTCTGAACACTCTGAGAAACACTATTTTATTTCACTACGGCTCTCAAAACATCAGAACTTCCCAAGATAGCTCTCTTCCCTTAGGAAAAATAGTGTAGGCAACTTAGCTCTTCAAAATGCCAGAAATATCTATCTTTGCCAAAAGGCACCAGTTGTCATGGTTAATCGATCACGCTCTCCCAAATTTTCTATTCCCTTTTAGTCCCCTTGATATTTACACATATTCTGTCTGAGTCACTAAAACTTATGGTCTGTAATGTGACTAATACTCTGGGGATATTTTAATAATTACCATGTACTTCATTTGTACATACACTCTCCCCATTCCCATCCCCTGAAAATACCTTGTTCTGTTCCAACCAGGGATAAAAACAGACCCTAATCCCCACCCACAATAGGAATCTATAACTCTCCTTTAAAGGGCCCATTGTGACTGACCTCATCAGGAGCAGCTCTCTGGCCATGACATGAGCGTGCATATGTGAAATGGACAGGGAACCAGCCATTGCCGAGATTTCAGAAAGGACAGAAGGATGGCAGTACCTCATCCATCCAACTTGGTGACCCATGGGGAATATCTACTCCCACTCTTGCCCATCTGTTGATGAAAACTGATTATCTGAAACTCTTTTGGGGGTTTCCATCAAGAAAATTCTCAACTCTAAGCAAAAAGGGATAAGATGAGAGATCTAGGCCGGTAAGATCCAGATTAGAATACTTGCCAGTTCCCCTCACAGAACCAAATCCTGCCCTGACCACAAGATACAAAATCACAGTCAACTTCTCAGCAAATATGGTCTAACATATTTTACATCTGCCTATAGTTTTTGAGCTGCCAGTCAAAAGAAACAAAACTCAAAGAAGAATATGGAGGATAAACTCATAAACTTAAATTGTTGATTCAGGTCATAAGAATTTTAATAAAATCGGTCTGAAGTTTTCAGAGGAAGATAAAAATACCACTAAAAGTCATCTAATTTAAAGTAGATTCCCCTCTCTTATCTGGTTACCTGCTACCAGGTAAAGCAGATTAAAATACACCATTCTAAAGCTGTAATATCTCAGAGACAATATTATGTAATCAAAACCATGACACTGTGTTTTAGCAGAAAGATTCAGAGCTAAAGAAATCTCCTTAGAAAGAGAGTTTAAGTTCAGCCTTTTGCTGTGTCCAATAACACATGTTTTTCTGACAGTTCTCATGAAGCTTCCAAGCACAAGTTCTACTTAGAGAACAAACGAAACCATTTTTAACTTATGAAGACTTGTATTCAGGCCTTTTTCTCAGTTATATCACCAAACACAGAACTGGTAACAATAATTTATTACCACAAAAAAAAAAAAAAGAAAAAAGAAAAAGTGAGCATCTATATATTTTTTAAGATTTGTATTATGGAGCAAACTGAATGGAAGGAGAATTGAAGCAGTTTCATTACTGCCTAGAGCTATCTGCCAAACACAAAGCTCTGTATTATACAACAAAGTGCTGTTCTTCATACCAGGAGCCTAAATTAAAACCAATCCTATCATTTTCCTTCTCCTTTACCTTCTCAACCCCACCTTTTATTACAGTTTATTGTGCAGTTATTTTAAGCTCAGCATTAGGTTGTAAGCTCCTTGAGGGTAATACCGATGTTAGTCATTTTTCAATCCCCTGCAGTACCCAGCACAGTGACTTAAACTTACAAGGTCAGTAAGACATTGGCCATCCTGAACCATGTAAATGAAAACAAATCACAACTGAAACCACCTGCTAAGAGCTTGTGAAGATTCTTTCCTAAAAAACCCTCTTTTAATATTTTAAGCTTCATGTTTTCTAGGTTGACCTGCTCCCACAATAGTCAGTAGTAGTTTATTCTTTCCCCTCAAACTAATCAAACCAAATATACAGTAGCTCTACATTTTCCTGAATGTAAATTATGCCTCAATTAAAAAAATTTTTTTAATTAGATAGAGAAAACCTCAGTTATTTAGGTTTTGGAAAGGGGATAAATAGAAAAAGTATTATCCCTTTAAGAAGCAGTAAATAGTTTGGTAAAGCGTAGGGAATATAGTCAATATTTTTATCATAACTTTGTATGATGTATAATCTATAAAAATATCAAATCACTATGTTGTGTACCTTAAATTAATATAATATTGTAAAAGTCAGCTACATTTCAATTTTAAAAAGTTCTATTTTTCTTGTCTTCCAACGAGTGAAATAATACAAGAATGTTGTTCAAAAAAGATCTCATCGACTTTACCCCACCCTCTTTATAACCCTGTCTGCCCGAGAGAACCAAACCTCTTAACCTTTCTGACTTAGAGTCATGACAATAAGGTCAGTTGCTATACAAGGCTGGAGATGGGGCTATTGCATTGCTTGGAAAACAAAGGCACTGGAATATGCCTTCTTGGAAAAGTTTCTTACTTCTGCCTCTTTTGGTCATTTGCTTTTCCCTCATAAAATAAAAGCAGGATGCCTGCTCTTTCTAATTCACTCAGCCCCTTACTCCAGCACTTGCCTGTGCTGGAAGGGCATCTGGCACGGCCTGCCCTCCTCCCAAGACCTACAGAGGCTGCCTACTTCCCCCGCACCAGCCCCTATTTTCCAAAATGCAGCTGGCTGTGGATAGGCCCATTTATTCAGACTAGGGTATTTCTGCCTAAATGCCTTTAGCTTACACTGTAGGCTCAGCTTATTCTGCTCTCCTTGATAGCAATGTTCCCTTTCAGTGGCTCAATTCAGGTCCTAAATTTTCCATACTGCATGACTAGAAATATTCTAGTTCATACAATCACCCCTTTTCCAACATACAGATTCCATCTGGGACTGTACAGAATAGACAACATGGGAAAACCTGTGCAGGGCCACAAAGTCAACAGTCCACGCAGCGGTTCTCGACCCTGGGAGTCAGCGGAATTGCCTGTGGAACAATCTAAGTTAAAGTTGCCCCTCGCTACCGCTCATCTGAACATGAACACACAGTCTCCTGGACCACACTGTGAGCGACCTCAGGCACACATTGTCAGATCTGGCTGGCACCAGGGACACTCAGTGACTGCTTAGGGACACCTCTAGAGAATGAAAAACATATTCAAGTGCCCCTTTAAAATAAAATTCTCAGAAATGAATAAAGAATGATTATTATCTATTGGAGAGTTCCAGCACTATTTACCTACTCTACTAGCCATGACCTTATAAGACTCAGATTCAGAAATGGTTTTATCTCATTCAAAGACTCCTAAAACCCGAATCTATCTACCTTTTGGTTTCTACCGATTCAGTGTAGATCCCCCAGGAGAACAAGTGGATTCTCATTATAAAACTGCACCCAAATTTTCCCTAGTTAGCCTTATGAAAGAAAACACAAGGCTACAACATGACATAGAATTCTCCGCAGGGGAAGAAACCAAATCCTATAGTATTCATAACAATAAGAAACACGTCTAGAGCGACCCATAGGCTGTGCATTGTCCTTTGATATGAATGCAAAAGCAAGAACAATTCTTTAAATTATCTTGAAATATTGTTCTTTTTGTCAGGGGAATGACATAGCACCAGTCAATTACAATGTAACAATCCCATTTCCCCACAATTCCATTATTTCTCAATAATTATACCAGTAGGAATTCATTGTAACTTACATTCAGTACAGAGAATAAATTTTTTTAAATGAGGGAAACAGAAGAAAAGGAAAAGCAAAGGAATGCTGGACATGTTCTCTCTCTTGATCTGGGTGATGGTTATGGGGTACATATGTATGTAGAAGTCCACTGAGCAGTATGCTCAAGAGTTGTACACTTTTTGACTGTAAGTTACATCTTGATAAAAAGATTTTTTTGAAAAAGGAAAAGGAGAGAAAGAAAAAAATGCAAATCCAAGATCAAGGGTAGTATTTAAAATTCCTTAAATTTTTTACCTTTCATTAAACAAATATTTATTGAACATCTTAGAAAGGAACCCTCCTACACTGTTGATGGGAACAGTTTCTTTAAATACTTAGTGAACAAGTTATTTAGAAAAATTCTCTTTGTTCAAAAAGAAAATAGTTTAAATGCAAGGGTAAACCTGTGGTAAAGATAAGACAATTGGTAAAAAAAAAAAAAAAAAAGTAAAACTCTAGGAAAATCTATCTCTGTCACCCAAAGTCATAAATATGTGAAAGCAAGAACAGAGAATCCTAAGGTAAGTACACTAAGCCTACAGCGGGCTGCACAAGTTTTGACCAGGCAGCAAACTTCCCACCCTTGTTTTATACCGACACCTCCACAGCTCACGCTTATGCACAACTCAACCCACTCAAGGAATCAAAATTAAAGAAGCAGAGAAATTAAGAAAGACTCTCTAGGATATTCCTGCCTCTATTTCCTACAAAATGGTGACAGAAGTGACTGGCAATACCATTTTCTTCATCAATCTAGGACACATAGATAGTCACAAAGTCCACTTTAAATGGTCTGAGATCACCTAAGATAAGAATGCTAATTAGGGGGCATCTTACAAGTCGATGAACAACCAAAATCAACAAGCAGCTTTACCTGTCGGCCTTCATCAGAAGGCTGGGTGGCAGCTCCAGGAGCTGGTTGTGCTGTACATCCAAGACCTCCACGGAGGTTCTTTCTAGCCTTTCGGGAAGCCTTGTCAGCTGGTTGTGTCCCGCCAGTAGTTTCCGGAGACTACTATTACAAAATAAGCTGTGCAAACAGGGACAAAGACAGAAGGAAACTTACTGAGAGCTCATTTGGGATGCAGATTTCAAAATGATTAGGAGTAGGAAAAGACTTAAAATTATCTCTCTAAGAAACCTAAATTCATTCAGAGCAAGTGCAAATTCATTTTAACATAAGCTCAAAGTTGGAGCTGTTCATATTTCAATACTTTCCATACTTAAAAAAAAAAGAGGGTGGGAAAAACTATGAAAAGGAATATTTAACAAAGCAGCTCTACTTAGTGAAAAAGAAAACGAGTTTCATAGAAGACACCAAAGGCAGCAGCCTAGTCTTGTTAGACTCACAAGGCAAACTGTGAAAGGCTGTAGGCTTCCCCAGGCAGGGATTACATCTGGTATCGCCCTGGAACGCTGGGGGTTTTACCCACAATAGTATCTGAATAAATACAGTTGAGCAATTTTTACTTACGAGGTCAACATTCAGTAAGGATTCTTTGGCCAGTTAAACTTTTACCAATGACAACTGAAAAAACGCTACATTTTCCTCAGTTGCATTTCACAATAATTATTTCTCCCTTTCCTCACTTCCCTAAATTTGTATATTTCTATTTTCTCTTTGGTTTAATCCTAGACCAAAGTAGAGACTCCCTCCTAAAGAGAATATAACTCACTCAATGCAGTATTTTCTTTTGAGCATCAAACAAGCTATTGAGAAGCTTCACTGTGTTTTTCTTTTATGGGTTATCAAAACTGCAACAAATGATGAATATATGTTAATCTTATGTAAATCTGCTTTATGATCACTTAAGACCTCAACAGTCGTAGAGAATAAAGCAGGTCCTGGGTTAAACATAGAAATCTGGGGACTGTGGGAAAATGTTATAATTTGCATCCGGATCACACTGGAATGAGAACTCATTTACACTGCTGTCAAAGAATGAGGCTTCCTCACCCACCTCCTGTTTCCCACCATTCTGACCTCTCTGACATCCAAAGTTCTTAAATCACTCTATGTTACAGCTGTAACTTTATTCACTTTAAGTATCAAAACTAGATTCTTTGCTCACAAAGATGCTAGCAACCTGTCTCAACATTGTGACACCATGGGCCCCCGTTAAAGATATACCTGACTTTGCAGGTTTAGATATTAATGTGACAAGACAATCTGTCCAGGACTGTCATTCAGTCACAGCTATCACAGGGGCCAGTCTCTGTAACGCTCACTTCAACCTAATAATTCGGGATTTGGTTCACCAATTTTACTGTCTTGCTGGGCCTGGTGTACAATTTAGAATTCTTAGAGAGTAGAATGGGATTATTTCTCTCTCTCTCTCTCTCTCTCTCACACACACACACACACACACACTTCACCCTTACATAGACAGATAACTGAAAGACAGGTTACAAAATCTTTATCTTCATTTTTCCAGATAAGAAAGGAGATTTGATAACTATAGGATGAGTATAAATGCGAGTAACTGGATTTGTTCAATTCTTTTGGATACTATGAATTAAAATAATTAAAATAGCTTCTTTTCCTTTCAGTACAGCTCCACTGCTAAACATGAATTTCTGTTTTCTCAGACCCTTCACACACATCACCTAGACAAACAAAGCTTGAATGTTAAACCAACTTCTAACCAATCACTGTCTTGGCCTGGATATTAGATCAAAGATAGGGCCGATACAAAGTTTGCAACTAAACAACACCATAAATGAGAAAACATGTATTGTTTTTGTCCCATGTGTTAAAAACACAGACATACACAAAAACAAACACTGTTTAAATTTTTTGACAAGACAGCATTTGGATTTGCTTTGAATAAGCATTTGTTTAGATCCCAAAAAAGCCTGTACTAATGCAGAGCAAATCAAAGATTAATTAACTCTGGGGAAAACTGGGTAAGATATCAGTTATCTTGTATTTATTTAATTGTTGGTTTATTTACATAATATCTTTGTTGTAGCATACAGTGACACAGAGGCCTTAGACTCCAACATGCTATATGTGTTAAATTGGGGAGGTCAAAGTAGGGAAGAGAAAAACAGACAGAAAGATAACAGTACAAGATTTTTTTTTAACAAATTATTTTTCCTCATTAGTACTAGCCTGTTTTCATTTTTGCTGTTTGTCTTCTAAAAGGGTCTCTCTCTCTCTCCCCCTCCTTCACACACACACACACACACACACACACACATCTGTCCAAGCGGCACATCACCAAAGTCCTTTTGATAATGGTGACGGGCTATACTGGGCCACCAAAATGCTCACTCAACATAAAACTCTAAAGCAAGAAGCATTTTCAAATGGATTGAATTTACAGGTATAACATATGGCTGAGAAACAAAGAAAAATCAACTGAGCTTTCCAGGGATTGAAAATGTAACTCGGACTTCTTCCACAAGAGCTAGACTCTAACACAATGTTATCCAACAGAAATACCATGCAAGCCACATACGTAATTTAAAACTTTTTAGTAGTCACATTTAAAAAAGTGAAAAGAAACAAGTAAATTAGTTTTTACAGTACACTTTTTATTTGACCCAATATATCCAAAATACTATTTTAACATGTAATTAATATACAATATTATTGAGATATTTTGCATCCAGTGTATATTTTATACTTCAGCACTTCTCAGTTAGGACTAGTCACGTTTTAAGTGCTCAATAGCCCCTCAGCTAATGGCTACTGGCTGTCATAGTGGACAGCTGAACTCTGACACATTTACTGGGCTTACTAAGCAGGTGTATTTCATGATCCTTGTCCTTTACAAGAGAACAGAGGAATACGATCATAAACCTTTAAAGATCGTGTATCTAAGTTTACTCCAAAATAGTGATATATTTCTACAATTTTTCATTGATATTTTTCACTATATATGGTTAAAAATAAACGACTTACTCTGTTCAGTGACTGGCTGAGAATAGTGGAAATACCTAGACCTGAGTTGTGGCAGCCACTAGGCACAAGTGGCTATTTAAATTTAAATTAATTAAAATTAAATAAAATTTAAAATTCAGTTCCTCTGTCACACTGTCCACATTTCAAGTGCTCAACAGTCACATGTGGCTAGTGGACACTGTAGTGAAGAGCACAGATACATACCATTTCAATCATCACAGAAAGTTCTTCAGGACAGCAGTGGGATAGACTACTCTTCCGGTTATTAATTGCATGGCTAGTCACTAACAGTCCAATAATATTTTATGCCACAATTAGCCAACCTGAAGATATTTGTCTAGATCTATGGATACCAGATATCATCATGTGGCTGCTTTACAATCTTGCCATTAAAGTGAATATTATGAAATAAAAATAATAACACGTTAAGAGAGAGAAGAGAAGGAAAGAGAAGTTCTTCGACCTTCTACTCCAAATTTCACACAAGAAAAACAGAATCTAGTTTGCTTTTTCTGGTTTAATGATCTAATAATCTTTTTGTTTTTTCAGGGTTACGTTCAAATAAAACCAAAAATTATTTGTGGGTAAGGTAGACATGTAATACAATGGACAGAAGGCAAAGATTCTGAAAGAATTAAGATTTCAGAGGTGAACAAATCATACTGTTTGCTGAGTCTCTGAACATTTCTTTTGGCTTATTTGAAAATTTCCACCAAGCATCAACCGCCACGTGGCTTTGCAAAGTCTGGCTCGGAGCCAAAGCCTTGGTCTACCCATCACTGCATGATGGAAGATTGTGCCTCGAAGATACCATGAGAGGTAAAAGATACTAAATAAGGTTTTTAAATTATTTTTCTGGCCGCGCGGTGTGGCATGTGGGATCTTAGTTCCCCAACCAGGATTGAACTTGTGCCCCCTGCGTTGGGAGTGCAGACTCTTAACCACTGGACAGCCAGGGAAGTCCCTAAATAAGGTTTTAGAACAAACTCTTTCAGTGGTTCATAATAACAAATTAAACACTGAATCAGCAATTTTTTCCATTGCTCATCGAATTTGAGATTCTCTAACTTAATGTGTAATACTCACCGTGCAGGAAGTTCACATATTTGATTATGGCCAATATCCAAAACTTCTAGCTTTCGGCTTTCACATACCCACTCAGGCACGTTTTCTAAACGGTTCCTAAATATAAGAATATACAATTCTTTTTGATTGGAATTTGGCTTAAAATATGGTTCAAAAGTCAAAATAATTATATAGCACAAATAAAACTTCAAGTGAAATACCCAATTACAGTGAGTATCAATCAAAAGGACATGTGTATTCACTTTAATCTGAAGCAAGATGAACTGTGATAAGGAAGGAATAAGAAATAAAGAAAGAGTAGCAAAGAACACAGTCACATCATCTGCATCATCTCTAAAGTCTAAAAAAAAGTCTGGTTCCCAGAATTACTATCCCAAAATGTCTATAAACCCATGTAAGCTTAGGGAGAAGATGTCTTATATTGGAAAACAAACAAACAAACACATATACACACACTTCCAGTTAAGGTAAATAGTCAAATGGTATAAAATAGTTTTATTTTCCAATTTGCATTTTTACCCTGAACATGAAAAATTTTCCTAACTCCAGAAGGTACCATGAGAGCAGTGCCATAGACAAATGGAAAGAAATGGCAGCAATGAAAAGACACACTGACCCTTAAGTTCAGAATTAATTACTTGAAAACATTTACTTAGGCATTAGATAGTAATTATAATTACCAGAAACAAGTAAACTAAACCAATGGTAACTTAAATTGTTAAATGAATTGACCACGTCTTAGATAAACCTACTATATTTGAATGTCTCCTTAGTCACAGATGGTTAGCTTTTTACCTTCTTTTTAAAATATGTGAAATGACTAGGCACAAAAAATCTAACATGGTATGTATGTTATGACTACAATTCTTTAAAAACAGATGAACAAGTCTGTGAAAAGTATGATGCTTGGAACAAGGATTATATTAAGAGTAAAAGTTTTTGCTATTCTATCAACTTTTCAATTAAAATATAGAAAAGAAGGCATTATTTTCTGTTTAGTGTTTATATAGGTACACACGGTTCTGGCTTTGAAGCTCTACAGATTGACACACTTAATTACTTTATTGTACAGTAGTTAATCCCTAAAACATCGCAATACGATAGGTGAGTGAAAGTACCCTTCAGTATAAGCAACCTCACCATACAGCAATAAAATTCCTCTTAAGTGATAAAATAACCTAGCACTTTGAACTTGAGGAACTCTAAGAACCTAGTAAACACTATAATGAGTAACAGCTCAGTTTCTTTAGAGAACATAAATACACAAGAGAGGGTGAAATACCCAGAGCTATGTGAGGGGAAGCAGAGGTTTTTCTAAGAGAATGTCCTACAGTTTGGGAGGTGGATTAGGCAGAGCATGTTACAGTGAAGATTCTGGACATGGAAGTTAAAAAAAAGATGAATAGCATTTAAGTGCAGAATTCAGGGACTAGCATGACATAAGAGTTTCCCATTCAGTCTCACTTAGGGGTTTCAATGGGAACCATTTGCCAATTATATACTATAAATAAAAGAAAAATAGATTCACTCTATGGCCAATTCTCTGGAATAAATCTGTTCAAGACATTTATATGCACCCATGTATGCAAACCCCACTCCTGTACTCTTATTTAAATGCTGAAGATAGTAATATTCAAGGCTGACAGAAAAAAAAAAAACTTAGGTAGTGTCTGACTTAAAATTCATTAAACGAAACTGTCTGACATGAATTTAGCAGGAAATGTATGAAGCACTACTCATAAAGGATTTTATAATTATAAATTTCTAATAAAACTAATTGTAATCATTCTCACATCAGCTAAACTCTGACATATTCTGACATAATTATGATTGAGAATATTATTAAAATATCTAGGTTTGTGTACTTTCATGACTAAAGGCAAATTCTGCACCTGACAAATCACATATCAGTTGTATCAGATTTTACACGCTGAAATGAGTTAACAGTTGTCACGTTGACAGGGCCACATGCTCCCATGTACTGTGGTCATTCAGAAAAGTCTTGGTTATTACCTTTGGAATTAAGTTAAAAGTGAGTTTCAATTTAGTGTGTTGAGATTATGAAAGTCTAATTTGTGCAAATACATGCTTTGGGCCTTCAGGAAAAAGTCTACTACAATATTTGTGGGAACCAGAGTACACATGACACACTGTAGTAGTGAATTTGTATAAAAGGTGTTCACAAATGAGCTGAGAAAAGTGAGCAGGCTGTATGGAAATCTTACTTTGGTAGTCTCAGCCACCACTTTTTAAGAGTTCTTAGTAAGGAGATGTATATACAAAACGGAGGCAAAAAATCAAAGAGCTATATAGCACAACATATATTTTTAACGAAATTAACAACATTTCAGGGAAAGACATGAAGATACGGTTAATATAATTAAAGAAGTACTGGACCTTCCAGCCATACAACCCTCAACTGACTAATCTTTCAAGCGTAAACCTGGCGTTCAAACCGGTGTCCACATCAACATCTTGATTCTTCTGGTGTAAACTATAGTATACAAATGAAGTACATATTTTAACTGACAGATAGTTGCATGCATTTTTCAGAGGATAAGTATTCAACACTAGTGAATACCTTCAAGATACATAAAAAGTTCTTATGCTAAAGTTGAGACAGAATCATCTAAATAATTTTCAAGCAGACCCCAGAGTGCTCTAGGACTTGCCTTCTTACCTTGAAACATCCATGTAGGACAGATAATTCGGAACTGGGTAAACGTCAAGTTGGACAAGTTCTAGGAAGCAGAAAACAAAAACATTACCATTCAAGCGACACAGAGACTCTTTTTATATGTAGAATATCATTCCTGTGCTTTATTCTCCATGGTTTGTTTAGGTTAGGAAATACATCCATTTGTTTAACTTTGAAACTATAGGAAAGTACAAAGAACTTCTAATTTAATCACAAGATCTTATTCAGAGACTGAAATAAATCACTCATTCTACTTTCCTACCTCTTTCTTATCCACTTACTGTGGCACTCCTCTTGTTATGCATGCTAAATTTTATCTGGAAGATTAACTGTATGAATACCATTTTTGTTTTAAACATTCAGGGTTCCTTCCATAAAATCAAATGCACCCTGGCTTGTGCCTTTTTCACTCTACTGGAACAGCACTCCTGAGGGTCACAAATGACGTCCTCTACTCAAATCTGGAAGCCCTTCCTCAAAACTGTATGAAATGACACCTAGGGTTTTGTTTCTCAGATAGAGTAGTTTCAAGATGTCCTTCTGCTTCTCTAAACCCTTACCAAGTAAGTATTTCAGAGGTTCAGCTTCTCTCTGGTTTCCTACTCTGGCCCCAGCTAACTGTGTGGGTTTTGGCCGTCTACTTTTGGTACTGGGTCTCTTCTCTTTTCTAGTTACCTTACTTCCATGGTTTCAGGTACCACCTATGAGCAGATGTCTTAAATCAGCATCTGTAGTCCTGACTGCAGATTACTACTAGCTCACACAAAAACCACTGCAATAACCTGGATTAGTGGAAGAGTGCATCATTCCACTCTTCTCCCATAAGTGCACTCTGCACACTGCTTTCATGTTAACAGTCTTATAGCATCATTTCCATCACATGCCTCCTCCACTAAGAATCTCCACTGGTTCTCTACAGCTTACTGTACTAGCTTCAAAGCTTCACCAAGCTTCACTCCAAGCCATGCATCCCATAAGTACTTCTCACCACTTTCCAGCAGGTACCTATGAGTTTAGAATTCCCTGTGTTCTTCCATCTGCCGAACAAACCACATTCAGATTCTTTCCTTTTCAACACCCACTTCATACCTCCCGGCTACCCATATCCTATAACCCTTTGGTGACCTGTAGCTATCTGAGGTTTGGTTTGTTTCTCCAGTGAGAAGACAGTAATCTCATTAAAAAAAAGAAAAGAGAAAAAGAAAAATCCCTATCCTTTAGCACTCTTGCACTACACTATGCGTAAAACAAGTGCTTGATAAATATTTGTTCAGCACATAGTAGTAAATACTTGTTTCCATTCAGTTGTCTGATGAGAGGGAATGGAAATCTTCACTTCAGCAAACATATGCCCATACGACCTTTTCTGTTTTAGAACTGCCATGATTTCCAAATTCTAAGGAGGAGACCTTATTAAATGAGTAAGACTCTTGCTTTGTGGTGTCCCTGTGGGTATATAATTTGGGTTTCTCTTAAGGTGAGCTCCTTTGTTGGTGGAGCGGGAAATCTGAGACCCTGAATGGAGTCCGTAACAGACCTCCCTTTCACTTTCATTCTCCAGATTTACTATCTTTTTTTTTTTTTTAATTTATTAATTTATTAATTTATTTATTTTTGGCTGTGTTGGGTCTTCATTTCTGTGCGAGGGCTTTCTCTAGTTGTGGCAAGCGGGGGCCACTCTTCATCGCGGTGCACGGGCCTTTCACTGTCGCGGCCTCTCTTGTTGCGGAGCACAGGCTCCAGACGCGCAGGCTCAGTAGTTGTGGCTCACGGGCTTAGTTGCTCCGCGGCATGTGGGATCTTCCCAGACCAGGGCTCGAACCCGTGTCCCCTGCATTGGCAGGCAGATTCTCAACCACTGCGCCACCAGGGAAGCCCCCCAGATTTACTATCGTAACAAGGTAGCCCAATCAACAGTTCACCCCCCACCTTCCCCCCTGTCTGCCATTCAAGGAGAAGAGCCAAATCACAAGTGGGAGTAACCTATCTAAATATCACGATATGAGAAAAACAAATTAGGAACTATAAAATCTTCCTTTCTGATTCCTTTAAATACCAAACCAGGATTCTTCTTTTATGATTTTTATCTTAGCAAAATTGGAAAAACTTATTTTCCTAAATGAGGAAAGAAAAATCAAAACGAGGCAGAGAAGATGGCACTGAGTAAATTCTTGGAACCAAAAGAGAAACTCTGGGGACTTCCCTGGTGGCGCAGTGGTTAAGAATCCGCCTGCCAATGCAGGGGACACGGGTTCAAGCCCTGGTCCGGGAAGATCCCACATGCCGTGTAGCAACTAAGCCCGTGTGCCTAGAGCCTGTGCTCCGCAACAAGAGAAGCCACTGCAATGAGAAGCCCGCACGCCGCAACTAGAGAAAGCCTGCATGCGGCAACGAAGACCCAACGCAGCCAAAAATAAATAAATTAAATTAATTAATTAAAAAAAAAAACAAAAGAGAAAATCTGATGTGGTCTTTGTTACATACCATTAGAAGAGGTATACAGTGCTTTTAGGAAATAGCCACAGATGTTTAATGTCACCAGTTGATTCCTTTCACAGTGTAAAACTTCAATGTTGTTGAAAACCATAGCATCTAGATCACCAAGCTTATTGTCGCGCAGATCAAGCTGAGTGACGTGAGGGAGAAAGTCCACTTCATCTGCTATTAGCTTCCTAATTAGGTTCAGTCTTGAGAGGAAAAGGACATAAATAGAGACTATAATTAACTGCAATGTTATAAATAAACAGTCACACCCTCATATGGTGACTAACAAGAAGGACTCAAGTCTCACTCTGTCACAGTCCTCCATGATTTCTTTAATCTCAGTATCTGGCTTTCCTTAACTAGCCAGATTCTCTGGCTATTTCTAGCTACAATTCCATGAGGTCTTAACCTTGACAATATAATCTGAAACACAATTTAGACCATTAAGGCTGGAAGAGAAATATGCATATTGATTTTACCTTAGTTCATTTCAACGGAGAAAAAAATCATTTGAATGTTTATTTCCAAAGAATCTGGTTGAAAGAACACGAGAAGCAAAACCCAGAATAACCCATTAAGCACATTACAACTACATGGATATTTAAGGAAAGAGAGAGGATGAGTGAGCAGGTAGATGAGCAGCCATAAAGGACAGGATTAATCGGTGAACTTGGAAAAAAAATAATGAATGGGAGCCAAATATACACCAGAGACAGGTGTGCAAATATATCTGAATTTTCAGTTGGTTCTGGACCAAAGATTAATTACCAAAACTATCTCCAATTTTAAAATACTACTTGAAAGAGCAAAGTGCAGAAAATACTGAAATTTGACACGTAGGATTCACTGAGAAATCATAAAACAAAGGACAATAATGGGGATCAACAAGTTCAGGGCACAGGGAAAAACTGGCAGAGCCTCAGTCATAAGAACTAGTTAGCTAATAGACTAAAGTTGTCATGAATGAGTTGCCAAGAAGATACGTAAGTAGTAACGGGGACTAGGAATCAATATAACAAAAACACATCTGGCTTCAAAGTGGAGAAAAACAGACGAAAATCTCAATTCCTAGTTTGCTAGGCTACGCCCAACTCCTTTACAAACAAACAAACAAACAACAGAACGTCCTGCTTCTCGTTACAAAGCCAACAGAGTGCTGAGATCATGCACTTGGTTAGAAGAGCATTAATACAAAGGCAGGAGCTTAGAAAAAAGCCAAGTCTTCTCTGCAGTGATTTTCTGCCCTTTGAGAAAATAAAATAAAATGAGGGTAACTAAAATTTTAATAGCAATATCATAAAGACACTGAAACACAAGGATGAGTGACAAGACAGCAAAGAGCTAGGACTTGTCAACCTGCAAGAACAGCATATTGCCTCTTCAAATGTCCCCAAGATGATTTTTTTTTTTTTGCTCCTTTTCTTTTCTATTCCAGGTTGTAAGATTTAAAAACTGGCCTCAACCCAGCAATTTGCCTATCTCCAAATGCTCACTAGATTACTAGAATATGTACATAGAATAAAAAGAAAAAAAACCCCAAATCTAATTTTGGATATAAGAGATTGCAGGAATTGAAAAAATGTCCCATGATCTCCCTAATCTACACTTTAAATTATCTTCACGTGGCACTATCATCTCCTCGCCCCCCCCGCCACTGTATTAACACTAACGTAATTAAAGGGCTGGTTTAATGAGGAGACAAAAGAAAATCTATAACGACAGGGAGGTTAGTCCCACTATTCACTTTAAATTGCCAAGTCTTATCAGGATGCAAATATCAAAAGTTTTCAGGCTCACACAATAATACAACTACTTAGGGTGACCTTTTAAAGAGGCAAAATGTGGTAAAAATTTTCTTCCAGTAATCTCCTCAGTTAACACAGGCATTTTATTTATTTCATCAATACTCAGAGCATTTACTATGTGTTGATCGGCAGTATGAAAATGTTCTAGTTCCAGTTTGCTGCTCAACACTTGCATATGTGACCTTGAGCAAGTCACCAAAGTCTCGGTTAAGTCTAATTCTAACCTGTAAAATGGGGATGACACCTTCCTTGTCCTACAAGGCAGTTGAGAAAATCAAATGAATGTATGTGCTGGTGCTTTGCGAACAAGGAAAAGCCATGGTGATGATGATGATGACAATAACCTATGGCTCTGTATCAATACGAGATGAATAAAGTAAGGTGCTTGTCAACAGATTTAGTAATTTAGTGAGGAAAACCAGATATGCTTTAAAATACGAAGTCTAAAGATACAAGTATGTGATAAATGTCATAAATGGCGTAAAATACAGAGAATGGTCAAAAAAGATGCTATGCAAGAGGAGCCATCTCATCTGAATCCCAAGGGCAGGCAGAATTCAACAGATGTAAATGGGAGAAGAAAGGAGTCCATGAGGAGTTGCTGAATGGCCTTTGGACTGAAGAGAAGAGCACAAGGTGAGTTTCATGCATTGGTGTAGGGGTCCCTCAGGAGTGCAGGCTATGTGACAGGAGTGAGAATATGGCTACAAAGGTGAGTTAGTCAATTAATATTTATCAAGTACTGTGCCTACTAAGCGCTAACACTGGGAACTCAAGGATACATAAATAAGAGCAGTGCTTCTCAAGTTATCTCGGGTGAAGAACCTATTTTCTGAACTTCTAATCCATCACAGACTGATGTGTAGTCATATGCACATACCAGGACACAGCGCACCGCACAAGCAGTTCATCACTGCAAGTGCGCCAACACCGAAACTAGTCTACTCCCTGTACAATGAGAAAGTCTGCTTATATGAGTCTACCTGGATATTGTGGCAATGTCAAGTCACTGTGTGTTTCTAAGATATTAAGTCTCAATTTCTATACATATCTCATTGCAGAAAAGCAGCAAATAGTAGGTTTGCTAGCACAGGCTGGAGGACCACACTTTGAGCAGCTCTGAGCTAGAGCCTCATCCTCAAGGGATTCACAGGCTAGTGGGTTGAAACCAGATGCGAGAGATTGAATATCTTGAACTAGAGAACTGAAGGCTCTGAGCAAGGCTGTGCTTGCTTGAGAGGCTGTACAATGGCAGCAGATAGCTCAGCTAGGAGACAATAGCAGCAGTGAGAAGGCAAAGGAAGGGACAAGGAGTCAAACTAGTGTCCAAGAACTGATGGGATCTGGTGGCAGACCAGAAAATAGAGTCAAAAATTTTGTGTCTGGATAACCAATGAAGCAGTGTTGCTATCAGCAAAATTAGGAATCCAGGGGAAAGAACTGGTTGAATAGAAAGAAATTAAACTCTGTTTCACATGTAATTTGGGTGAGTGTGTCAATAGGAGAAAGCAAGGTGAAATTATCCTGCTGGCAGCTGAAGTGGAATTAATCCCAAGAAGAGAAATAAGAGCTAGAGAAAAATTGAGGAATATTTACCATGGAGACGAAAGGTAAATGATGAAGTCCTGTGAGTACAGGCAACCAAGCACCAAGGCACAAAAGAGAAAGAGAGGTGATCGAGGAGAAAGACGTAATATCCACATTTTGGACAGAGAAGAGGAGGAGAAATTATTAATGATGCCATAGAATAATATCAGACTCAAAAATGTGAATATGAGAAAAAGAATAAGATAAAAAGAAAAATGACTACTTTTAATCTGATGTAATATTTCCATCTGAAGGAATAAAAATTCAATCAATAAAATTAGCCCTCTGCTTACAGAAACTAAGTGAAACTCCCCTTAAATCATTCCACTAGCTTCAGTTTAAAATATTAAGGCAGAATTATAAGCAAATCTGACCAGATTTCTGCCCCCCCAGCTCAGTGGTCTGAAGGGAAGCAGTTACCTACTCATGGTCATTCAACATTTACATGCACAGAAGTCTATTCTGGTATTTAAATATCCTGTAACTAATCTCATCTAAAAAAGACCCAATTAGAACTAGAAATCTGAAGAATTTACAAAGCTCTTAATAAGAAGTTACTTCCAAACATATTAGATTGATCTCGTTTGTAAGCTAATTCAGATCAAGAAAAATGATGCTTTCTTATCCATACCAGGTAACTTATAAATCCCCTCGTGCTTGCTACCTGAGGTCAAAACGACCATCGTTATACCTCTGGGTGGCTGAATTTAAAGAGGGCTCAAATTCTTGAATATGAAGGTTTTCTAAACCCAAGTGACTAAG
The DNA here is from genome assembly GCF_028564815.1 of Eubalaena glacialis. Taxonomy (NCBI): domain Eukaryota; kingdom Metazoa; phylum Chordata; class Mammalia; order Artiodactyla; family Balaenidae; genus Eubalaena; species Eubalaena glacialis. The sequence goes on from NC_083730.1 coordinate 13,757,811, forward strand.
AGGCAAATAACGTTAACAATTTAGAAAGAAAGTTAACAAGACAAAGTGTTCAATTCCCTATCCTGTCACATTCCAAGAAGTTCTCAAAGTCAGATAAATTATTACCATTTGAACTCCCTGAACTAAGAATTCTAGGTCTGCAAATTGCTAACACTTCCCCAGGTGCGACAGGCTTGATTCCTTTAGTCTGAGGAAAGGTAAAGCAAATCAACTCTTTGTGGGACTGGAATGAATGGGTTCCCCGGGGCCGAACGGTTAAGAATGGAGATGCGAGAGGAGCAAAAGGTGATGCTACTTTATACTGATGAACAGGCCTGAGTGAGGGTCTGGGGTTATCACCAGAGAGGAAAGTGGGTAGTAAAACAAGGAAAGAACCATCAAACAAAGAGGTGAAAAGATGCCAAGACTGACAGCTGAGCAGGGTTCATGAGTACGAGATCTCAGCAGGAAATAATAACAATATGTAACATTTGCTGGGAGACTGAGGCATTTACTCCATTCCTTCCAAAACTCTATGAATTAGATTCTGTTATTAACTGTAATCCATAGATGAGAACACAGCTGCACAGAGACATTAAATATTTCACCCAAGATTTAATGTGGTCATCACTCCCTGGCTAATGGGAAAGTTAGTTTGGTTGAAAAAGTATCAAATTGGGCAAGTTAATATTAAGGCCTAAACCTAATAGGTTGCTTTGCAGGAACTCAAGCCCAGTGACAGGCTCTTGTTTTTCCTTAAAAAAAGAGAAATTTAGAACGGCTTCCTCCTTGTGTATTGGTTCTTTGTGCATTAGAAAGTAAAACTGAAGTTTACATACAAAGGGATGATTACTGGGCATCTGTGATGTAGCAAGGATTGTGTTAGTGTTTTCAGCTGGAGTTTAGTGCGATCAGGATTCAAAATGCAGGTTCCCTTGTTCTTGCAAGGGGTGAGAGTGGAGGTTCTGGCCAAACTTGGGCCTACCAAGAGATTATGAGTTTTACATTTTTGTAAAGAACTGTAAACTACGGGCAGACCCATCTGGATAGAGAGAGAGAGGAAATTAAAATAAGTAAATTAAATACGTAATAAATTTAATTTAATGAATATATTATATTAAGGAAGCCAAGGAAGGGAAAAAAAATTAAGGAGAGATGCTCAATGGTGTCAACTGCCTCAAGCCACAGAAAAGTAGGAATAAGAGAGAAAAATATCCACTTGGCTCTTGATACGGTTTTCATTCACCATAAATAGCTCTCTCTGACTCGATGTGCCTACTGATTCACGCTAATTAAAACTGGGCTCAAACTTGCAAAACCAACTAAGACCTTCAAGATATGTGGTCACTCATCAGTGAGAAAAAATTTTTTAACAAGTTTCAGGCATGAGCAGACCCTACTACTAATCATTATACTTCCCTCTGGGCAAAAATAGCAAAGCGGGCCCTTATTGCAACTAACCAGCCTGCTTGCCTCGACAGAAGAATGCCACCAAAAGGGCTATAACCTACCCCCCAAATATAAGCCAACCACTCAAATGGGATATATTTCTTTAAAATGGTTACCTTAGATCCACATGTTTAATGTGAGGCATTTTTCTTAAAGCCTGTAGCCTAAGAGTCTCCATACAGTTTCCAGACATACAAAGCTTATCCACAGCAGTCAATTTCTCCAATACCTCTGGAATGTCAGTGAATTCATTGAAAGAAAGACCAAGATAACTAAGCTGATGCATGTTCTCCAACTCAGCAGGAAGGGTCTGGAGAAAGTTTCCATCCAACAAAAATGTCTGTAAGCTATTAAAGAAAACATAAGAATTAGAAAGAGAATGTATAAATTTTACATCTTTATTATTAACATACGAGTTCCATAAGTATAGATCATAATACCAGAAAAAGAAAATATACTATCCTTTGCAAAATGCTAAGGGCAGGGCCTGAGGCAATAGTACACCAGAGAGAAATGATCAGAGATAAACATCTTAATCTTTTACTGAAAACGAAAATTATGACCAATTTTCCCAACTTGGATAGGCATAAATAAGAACAACACGAGCTGACTGCAGTGTGAATCAGCCCAAATACCCATCTTTCATTGTTATTCTAAAAAATTAACTTCTAGGTCTTAGAATTCAACGTAACTCAGGAAATGAGAAAGTAACCCCTCCTCCCATATTTAGACACATTCACCTGCAGGGGTCTTTGTTCTAAACAAGAATATTTTAATTTTTTACAAGATTCTGAAAGAAGCTAACAAATGAACTCTACACAAGAGCATGATCTCTTGATTTGGGACCAAGAGACCAACATATGACCAACATAACAAGTTAACTAATCTCATGTGCTGCCACCCTGATGCAGCTTTCTGGGGGTTTCTGAGAGATACTTTGCAGCAGGGTTTGAAGTACATACTTGTGCATAACTCCGACGGCTGCTGGGACTGCTCGGAGGGCATCGCAGGACACATTCAGCTCGGCCAGGGTTGGAATATTGCAGACTGCTAATGGGAAGTCCCCTAAATGATTATTGGAAAGGTTAAGACTCTTCAACTTGCTGAACCTATTATAATAAAAGGAAAGAAAAGACGAATGTCATAGAGGCATAACATCACATGATTTTGGCATAGCCTTAGAGATAATCTAGTCCAACTCTAATTCAGCTGAGCAGAAAAAGGAGCCCTCAGAGGGTAAGCGAGCCGCAGAGCTGGAGTGCACATCTTCAGACTCTAAGGCCAGCGTTTTACCTAAAATATAACGATGATATTTAAGAACAAACGTCACTCTAAAATAAGGTTGAATATTTGAGGCGGTGAGTTTGCTGGAGTGAGTTTTTTAGCTTCACCTTGGCTAGCTTAATTAACACCCGTGTGAATGACAACAGAGAGGAAGGAAAAGAACACCGATGTAGCTCTTTAGGATTTCTGTTACCCCAGACAAGTCAAAAACTTTTCTGCTTCCCTTCTCTCCAATCCAAACCTGAAATAACAAAAACTCCACAATTAATCAAAACTATACTCTCTCTAAGGGTACCAGTTTTGCAGTTCCAAATTGAAGAACCAATGACCAATCCTCAATCTCGATCCTATACTTGCTCCTGCTAACCACACACCCTTCCACGAAGAGCTCTTCTCATCTCACTCTAAGGACACTTTCCTCACCTAGCCTCTTCCTAGCTCTCTCCAACCTTTCCTCCTTTTCTTCTTTTTTCTTCCCCATCTCCTCTTGCCTACCCCACAGTTAGGTACTCCTCACAGATGTGCTCTTTGTTTCTTCTCTCTTTACACTGTCTTCCTTGGAAATCGTTTTACTACTCTGTGGACAACTCTCTCTAACCCTATCACACACCATCTCCTCTCTGTTGACCCACCCTACAACATTTCCAGTCCAAAACTGAACATACCATCTTTATCCCAGACCTGCACTTCCTCCTGCTCTATTTTTGTTAATGGCTCTTTCATTTTCTCAGTTGTCCAAGCAATTAAAGCAATTCAAGAAGTCACCTCTAAGTTTGAGGGCACTTCTCTGTGTACTCTCGCATTTGGCCCATTGCCAACCTCTACACGTTTTCTATTTGAGATGAGAATCAGATGAGTTATTGCATTATGCTAATTATTTTATAAACTGGCCAAGCCTAAATACTAGGCAACGTGTACTATGCCTAGAACAGACACATCTTAAAAATAAACCCAGTTCAATCCAATCAGCATTTTAAAGAAACTGTCATGTGACATCTTTATTGAATTTTATAATAAAAAATGTAAAGCTTTGTTCTAAATGGCTATATAAATTTTATTCTAAATAGAAAGCTGACAATGTACCTATTTGACAGATTGATAGCTATTTTCTTGACAGAGTAATTTTATTTTATTTTATTTATTTATTTTTGGTGGGGGTGAAATTGAAAAGAATAGTTTTATTGCTTTGCCAGGCAAAGGGGGCCACAGAGGGCTAATGCTTTCAAAACTGACTGTCCTGACCTGCAGGGGGTAGTGAGGAGTTTTATAGTAATGGTTCAAAGAGGAGGGTGCGATCAGCTCATGGACCTTCTTCTGATTGGTTGGTGGTGAGGTAAGCGGGAGTCAGCATCATCAACCTTCTGGTTCCAGCCAGTCTGTGGTCTGCCTGTTGTGGCAGCATACAGTTAACTTCTCCCACCTGGTGGGGGTTTCAGTATCTGGTTTCAGGACCTAATGAAGCCCAGGTTCTTGATGTCTCATCGCAGAAAGAATTCAGTGAGAGACAAAGTGATGGGTAAGAAGTGGGTTTATTTAGACAGAAGCACGCTCCACAGACAGAGTGTGAGCCATCTCAGAAGGTGAGAGCGGCCGACAGAGTAATTTTAAAGTAAAAAACAAAACAAAACTTAAGAATTACTGCTAAACGTGAATAATCATTTTAAAATTTGTTTTGTGTTTTATGATTTGATTCATTAGTCCTACTTAAAACAAAGAATGTTTATCCTCTGTTCTGATTATCTATGATCTATCTAACACACAAGCTAGAATTAGAGGGTCTATTATTCCTAGCCCAGGGGTTCTCAAAGCATGGTTGGGGGACCGTGGAAGAGGTCCTTGAGATCCTTTCAGGAGATTCTCAAGGTCAAAACTATTTTCATAACAATACTAAGATGTCATTTGACTTTTGCCACTCTCATTTTCTCCCAAGTGTCCAGTGGAGAGTTCCAGATGGTCCATGTCTTTGTGATAGCACACCTGATTAGAAACAGAAAGAGACTTGAGAATCCAACTATCTTCTACTTAAGCCACGCGTTATGAGTTGCAACAATATAAAATAATAACATTCTTCTCCCTATTTTTTCTTGTTATAGAAGGTAGTTATTTTTCATAAAAAATACATATGTTAACAAGAATGGGGTTTATTATTTTTCTAAATGAATTACTATATATGAAAATATTTCTCAGTTTAAATTTCTAACACAGTAAATATCAATAGTTTAATCCACAGAAATAAAAGCTGCTTAGGGTCCCCAATTTTTGAGACAGTAAAACAGTCTTGAAATAGGGTTGCCAGATAAAATACAGGACATCCAGTTAAATTTGTATTTCAGATAAACAACAAATAATTTTTTAGTATAAGTATGTCTCAAATGTTGCATGAGACATACTTATGCTAAAAAATATATATTCTTTTTTTTTCTGAAATTCAAATTTAACTAGATGCTTTTTTTTCTTCTAATCCTGGAAACTCTATCCTGAAATAGATAAAACTGCTATTCTAGTCCAAACAAAAACAGAACCCTACCTTCTAGATTTGTATCCTCATTTGGTAGAACCGGCCACAGTTTTAAAATATGCATGCAATTAAACTGAACTTTTTAAAAAAAAGTTCCTCTAGGAAGGAAAAAGACCCTAGACATTATCCAAAACAATATAGCACAAAGACTTCAGAAAGTGGGGAACAGAAGGATTACAATTCCAGTAATTACTCAAGATGGAAAGTGGAAGCATTGGCTTTTGGAAAAGTATTTGTCAATAACAGGGGGATAAAAGGTATATTCATGTACGCAAACAAATTTATTAGGACCATACCATTCCTGAGAAGAAAGGCAAGCAGCAGTGAGTTGAATGAGTAAAAGGCAGGTGACAAACTTGAATGGAAGAGGAAAAAAATAGTTAAGTACAGGCCAAGTGCCCCTATAGAACAAGGAGTTTGGGCTCCCTTGGCCTAGAGCTGTACTGTTTGGTACAAATACCACGAGAACCAGGTGGCTCCCGAGCATGTGAAATGGAGCTAGTCAAAACTGACATGTTCTCTAATTATAAAATACATACTGGATTTCAAAGACTTAGTACAAAAAAGAATGTAAACTCTATTAATAATTTTTTAGAACTGATAATTTTGATACATTGAATTAAATAAGCTATATTATTAACATTAATTTCACCTGTTTCTTCTTCCTTTTCCTCAACGTGGCTACCAGAAAATTTAAGATTACTTATGTGGCTCGCATTATATTTCCATTAGAGAAGCATTCTCTCCATACTAACAATAAGCAGGATCCTGGAATTCCTTACCCAAATGACACCTTATCTGTTTTCAGTGCTTGTGTGGGCCTCTTCCTTGGGCCCATCCGCCCATGAGTATGTGCACCCATAGGCCCTAGGAGTGGACAGAGCTTGGACACATGGGCTGTGTGTCCTGCAGGATGAGGGATAGAGTTGGAGATGGGAAAAGATGAGATTCGGGCCACTGAGCCAGTTCCCCCCATGCAGCCATATCCAGTGCAGAATCCCAAGGGGTCTGAGGATTATATAGATAGAATTCAATAAATTTGAATCTAGAGGTCATCATAAAAGTATATTTGTGAAGGTAGGAGGCAAGAATGTATTTTATTTAACACTTTGTTAGCTTAATTATAAATTAAATATTTAGATATGTGGGCTGGGGCCTCCATTTATACTCTTGCCCTAGACCTATACATTTTAAGGGCTGATTATGATTTATAAGTGTCCTAAGTTTCTCTCGCTCCCTCTCCACCTCCTTCGTAGCCTGCCCTGCACAGCCCATCCCCCAAATTCTTCCCAGAAAAGAACACGATGTTCAGCAGACTTGTTTAGCAAACAAAGCACAGATTGTTTCTGAGAACTCAAGTTCTTGATCAGAACACAGTAAAACTCATCTGTTTTGGAAACTCTAACCCTTAGCCTTCTTAGAGGTCCACTTTTTCTTTATTTATGTAGAAAGCAGTCAGATCATAGGCATCTGCCAATTCAAAAACCCCTTCTTAGAAAAATAAAAGTCCACCTAGAATCCACTTCCCTCTGGCCTTCAAATGGGTGAAACAGATACCTGAAGGCAATGTTTAAGTTAAGAGAGAGATAAGAGATCAAAGTGGGGAGTAGGTGACCTTTCCTCCCTTTACCTTCATTTTAAAAGAATGCAGAGGAGAGAGCAAGGTGACAGCACACTGTTACGAAGAAAAGACCAAAAATCTCTCCTACAAAATTAAAGACTTTTAGCTCTGTCATGCTAACAGGTGAGACAGATAAGTTATCCAATGTGCACAGGCCCAGATTCTAAAATAAAACTTGGCTGGCTTTGGAAAAAATGCATATTTGGTGAAATATTTTAAATAATTTTATGTTTGAAACTAATATTACAGTTCTTAAACCTTAAAATTAAATCCTTGAAATGAAGTTACATTATATTCACTCAGGCTGCAGCTATCCCCTCATAGCTGTTCAATATAGGAAGTAGAGGATGATCAGAGCATCACAAAATTTAAGACTAATAAAAATTATTTTAATGACGATTGTAATAATTACAGTTATGAGTTTATCAATAACAAGAAAGGATTCTTTTTGATACTGTAGAAACTAAAAGGACAAGAAACTGTGGTTTGTTTTTTAAAAACATCTGTTATACATACACACACACACACACACACACACACACACACACACACACACACAGTGCCAAGGCTAAAGAAAGCTACTTAAAGTAGATATACCTTCCTTATTTCTCAGGGCTATCAAAAGTGAGAACAGACGGGGCCTTTCACTTCCCAAGCTCATAGACAAAGAAACTAGGCTCAGAGAAATGGTGTGACTATCACATACAACTTGAATCTACTGCCTTTCAACATCAGTACTACTTCTCGTCTCTCCCGCCCTTCTTTTATTACATCTTATTAAAGAGTTAAATGTAAATAGATATCACTTACTAACAATTCTAAGTCACAGGTCAAAGAACGGCCTCAGAGTAGTGTGTGGAAAGCACTCTTTTTTCACCCTTATTTCCCTCTATAGAGGGTGGGATTATCGGCCCTGGAGGATAATGAATATTTTGAACACTATGTACATTTACCTTCAAGCAAATTCAGGCACAGCCCATGCTCCCAAACTACCCAACAACCTGAAAAGACTGACTTCACTTTCCAGAGCAAGCAAAATGCTTTAAGGAAAGAGATATTAACTCATGTTCATTTGTTTTATATAGAGCTCGGAGTAGGGAAAAGAAATCAAGTTAACATTCATCCAGTCTAACAGAGTAATCTTAGTTCTCAAAATGAAGTTACATGGCACAGTATCACATTTAGCAAATGGCTTCTCTTTATTTTCTAAGGAGCACCTGCTCCCAATGATTTTATTGGGCAGTATTTATGGGTGCCCAATGCCATCCACATAAGATATCACAGTTGAGAAAAACAAACACACAAACGCTGTCAATTTGCATATACTGCCCTGTCCTGGGCTTGTTTTATTATGATCACTGATGTGCTTAATCTTTTCTCCTTTCTCAGCATTTATCCATTCAATCTATCCACACTCAAAAATTTATGTACAAGTTTCTTTCTGCATCTGAGTTAAAGGTAAGGGCTACATAGCCCGTATATATTTAGGAAATAAAACCAAGTAAATAGCATGATAACTATTTGGAGACATAATACTAATTAGCTTTAGATCCATCTAAATCTTTAGTAATTTTCCTTCCAGGAACTAAGGGTACAGTACTAGGAAAACTTGACTGTAAAATAAAATGACAGTATGGTAGAAGTAGTTCTATTTTTAAACATATTCTAAATGTGTTTAAAATGAGTGTCATACACTACACTCAGGAAGCGGAAACCACATTTGTCTTACTCAACGAGTCAAAGAAAAATCAATGTTACTTTCTGGAGTTATTATTCCCCACAAGTGGGTCAATTAAAAAAAGACTCCCTGGGTGACCGGATTTCCGTATCATAGTAACAGTCCAAGTTTAACTTGTTTTTCTCCCGCGGGGGGACAGGCTAATACACGTTGGAGATTATTAGGCTTCGGTACTAAGTAATGAAGGCCCTGCTTGAGGACTGGAGCTGTAAGCCTAGCTCCAGGCTTAGCCCTCTGCCTTCCATTAATTATTAATTATGAAAAGCAGGCTCCCTCATGGTCTGGAGAGCTGCACCTTAGTGGAGAGGTGCCAACTCTCAGTGCTCTGTAATACAAACTGTATTTGTTTTTAAGAGAAAAATTGTTTTTATTTGGTGACCAAATTAATACATGCTCTTTTTAACAAGTCAAACTCTAGAAGCATGTAAACAAAATGTTAACAGTCTCCTACTTCCTTCCAAATCTCGTCCTCCTGAGATAACCAGTGTCTAGAGTCTGGTATATATCCTTCCAAAGCTTTTCTTCCTTGTAAAACACATACATGCGTAAGTGGGTGATAACCTCCCTCCCTCTTTTTTGAGTGGGATTGTACCACACACTTCTCTTCTACAACTTGTTTTCTCATCTAATACAAACAAATCATCTTTCTGCGTCAGTACGTTAAAATCTAACTCACTCTTTTGACAGCTGCATAATACACAGAGTACAAATGTGCCACCATTTATTCCATCCCTCTGCTGATCGACACGGAGTGCTTCCAGTCTTTTGCTGATAGAAATAATTCAGCCTATTTGTTTGTGCATCAATGATTTTATTTTGCAGTATTTATGGGTGCCCAATGCCATCCACATTTTTGAAACCCAACAAGCTCTAAAAATTCAGAAATTTTTCTTTGATTCATGTGGTGCCAAAAATGATCTAAACTGATGTGAATATTCATCTGTTCCCTTTAGAAATATAAACGTGTTTGCTTATGGAGTGCTGTCCCAAACCTTGAGGGAGGTGTTATACAATATACAGTATAGGCATCGTATTATCTTTAATAACGTGAAAATCTCTGAAATCTGAAACACAAATGGCCTCAAGAGTTTTGGATAAGGGATTGTGAACCTGTATTTCTAAAAGTATAACTGTGGGTCTAAGAGTTTGTACAATTAAAAATTTTTTTAACCTTTCTTATATTTTATACAACGTTTAAAGGTTACTTTCCATTTACAGTTATTACAGAAGATTGGCTATATTCCCTGTGTTGTACAATACATCCTTGACCCTATCTTACACCCAATAGTTTGTATCTCCCACCCCCATATATATTTTTTAATCCATATGGCAAAATTACCAAAAAGTTGTAGAAATTCATACTCCCAATCGGCCACGCAGGAGAGGGTTTCTTTCCACGCTACCTTTACTACCATTTAATGTTAGCATCCTTTGCATTATTGCTAATCTGATGGGCAAAAAGTTGTATCAGGTCATTTCAATTGTTATTTCTCAATGAAGTTTATCTTGTTGTGAAGTTCATCTTCTTTGAAATACACAGTCATGTTCTTTGCCCATTTTTCTCCTGGGTTGTTCACCTTCTACTTATCAATTTGTAGGAGCTCCCTGAAAACTATGTGCCTCTTGGTGTCGTATGATGCATGTGTGTCACAGGACACCCCAGCCTATGGTTTCATTTTTCCCGCTTTGCTAATGCTAACTTTAGCCACACACTAATTTTAATTTTTATTTGCTCAAATGTGGCCATTTTTTCCTGTATGGAGTCTATGTTTTTCACCTTGCTTGAGAAGGTCCTCTTACCCTAACCCAAAGTGGCACAAATGTTCTCCTATATTTCCTTCTAATATTTATATATTTTATTTTTCACATTTAGACCTTTATTTCACCTGACATTTATTTTATGTTAGGTGGAAGTCTAACAATTTTTTTTCTGGTAGCTAATTATGCCAATATCATTTATTAAATAAACCATCCATTTCAATTTCCATTCAATTTAAATAAATTTCATAGAATAGGGGAAGAGAGAACAAAAAGAGAAGCTTAGTGCCATTCCAGTAAAACAGACGAAGAAAAAGGCTTGGGTAAAAACAAGCTGCATTTACTTTTTCTTTCTCTTTTCTTTTTTTCCAAGAGAATTTATAAAATCAAGTGCCTGTATTTTTGTCCTTCCTAAGAGCCCACTTTGTGGTTTTGAGTCAGCAAAATGCTTTAATAAAATTATTAGTTTGATAGAGTAGCTTTTCTCTTTTATCTTTAGAAGGACAAATCTTGGGAAGGGTATTAAAGTACATTTTAAAAATGTGTACTGAATGCACTTTCTCTCAAGAAACATTAGTTAAGTCAATGAATGAAAGACATCAGTCAGCAACTTCATGATTCATCTTCCATGTACTCCTCAAATTCCAATTCCTTTAGTATGGAACTTTACTGGCTTATGAACTTAGTCCTACACCATGTTTTAATATTTTTGCCCCAATCCAGGAATGATATAGGGCAACCTGAACATGCTCTAACTGTTATGTAAGAAAGCCAAATAATCTGCAAAACAGTTAAGAGGCTCTCTCTCCTGGATGCAGGAGAAAAGAAAGGATACCTTTTACCCCATGTTCTTCTTGGACTTGTCTGCAGCTGTGGTGGCATGAGACACATCTGAACCTTTGGGCCTGCTTCAGAACTGCTGCGAACACCTACCCTTCAGAAAGCATGATTCATCTTCTTTTAGCTCTCACACTGCTCTCCCCGAACTGTACTGCGCTGAAACTGAACTCTCATCGGTGACTTCTCCATTTCTTGGTGCAGCACTTTTTTCCTGTTGTCCCTTTACCACTTCTGAAATGAATCCACGTGAACTTATGTATGCCACTCTGTTCCAAGGCTCAAGTAGCCCACTGGCCTTGTTCCCAGCTAGCACCTGCCAGGGTCTTCTGGGAGGTTCAGCACACCCAAATGCTAATGCAGCACACAGCCAGCTTCTCAATACTTGAGCAAAATAAACAGAAACCACCCATCTTCGTCCTAAGCACCACTAATGACTGTCAGTATAACCAAAACAAGCATATCACCTTCTCATAGGACTAGAAAACAAAAATAAACACATGCATATTTTACTTGGATAAAATTTAAAATTTACAGCCACAAAAGAATTTGAGCAGCATTTTCCTAAGAACTGCTGCAAATGTGAAAAAGCAGAAAAAGTATACCAAAGCTACAATTCATAAACATAATTTTTCCAAAATAATAATCAAGGAAATAGAGACCACTCAGTGCTGGCAATAATTAAAATGGACATGTTGCTGGAAGGGCAAATTAAAGCATGCCCTAAAGAGAGAAATGTTTACTTTAATCCTCCCTTTTAAAACAGTTCTAACAAGAGGCACTTATGGGTTACTTACTTTGTGCCAGATCCTAGACACAGGTAACCCTATGGATACAACAGCCAACAAGACAGAGCTCCTGCCCACAGCAAGGGAGGGGTGGGGGGGACATGCAGGGGCAGGCTCCCATGAATCAAGTAATTCCATTATACAGAAAACCACTCCAAATCACAAGACGGTAACCATGTAGAAAGAGGAGTCACTAGATCTACAGGAACTGTGCACTAACTAAATTCATGAAAACAGTAAGTCCTCAGTGGCATAAATCTGTCATTTTCTGATTCTTCTATAAATTGGCAACATAACGATCAAAAAAACAAAGAAGAAATATGTTATGTTACAGTTAAACATCTCTTATGAAATAGTTTCTCACTTTATCCATGACTACATTTTTTCATTTTCTCACCAACGGATCTGCCCATAGTCAGCCAATTTAATTGAGATACTATTCAAGAGATGTTTAATATTAACCTCCACACTAGTAGGACAAATAACAAAATATAAAAAGAACATTTCTGTAACAGGTAGAAAATGGATCGCTATTTCCACTTCTCAAAGCAGAGAAGACCCACACAGTATACTTAGATAAAATCCCAGTTGAGTCATATAAGGATATGTAAAAATGAAAACCAGGTAATGTCTCTATCAAGGATATTAGATTACCAAAGGAGAAGGTGAACATAAGCTAAAGCCGGAAAGAATCATGTCACGAAAACATGCTCAGACATGGAAAGCTTAAGCTCACATCACAAACAGACCAGGCATATCTGATAGTTAAATAGAAAAAATCAAAAATCCAATACCCAAAGTTTACTAGGTATAATAAAAGTCCGATCCTAGGACTGAACCATTCATTCACTAAACATTTTCTGAGTTCTTATTAGGCATAAAGTGTGTGAAGCATACACATGTGAATCAGGCATGGTTTTCACCCTCCAGGAACTTGAAACAGTTTGGGAGCAAAGCTGCTATAATAAAAAGCAGAAGATGAAACATACTGGAAAAAAAATACCATAAATGCTTGCAGAAGAGAAAACTCACTTTTACCTAAGGGACATGAACAAGAGTTCAATAGGCAGATGGGGAACTGAAAAGACAGCATTCAAAAAGAATAGGCTGGTGTGACTGTTTCTCAAACTTCAGTAAGCATTGTTAGAATGCAGATTCCTGGGCCCCATCACCAGAGGTTCTGATTCAGCAGGTCTGGGATGAACACCAGGTATCTCTGTTTCTAGTAAATACCCCAGGTGATTCTGATGTAGGTATTTCATAAATCACGTTTTGAGAAACACTAATTTGGGGGGCAAAAACTCCACGGTGTTCTTGGAAAACGTTAAGCAAACTATATTGTTAAGCAGAAAGAACTCCTGTGGTCGTAAAGGATGCTTAGAGTATTCACAGAGCACCTCGAATTCCAGATGAAGACACTGCTATTTACCTATGGAAATTTTTGAACAGGGGAGTCTAGAACACATGGATTTGTGTATTACATAAAGCAAGTAACAGCTCCCTTTCCCTTCTTGTGCTTCCCCTACACACACACACACACACACACACACACACACACACACACACAGGATCTCTCTATGTGGGGTGAAAGTGAGCCTTCTGACAGAAATCTTTAAATTGGAGGAAAGTACAACTATTTGGAAAGTCAGACTTTCCCTAAGGTTTCTTGTTAATTATGAGTCCCAAAGACACCACCGGGGAGGGATGGGTGTGCCCTACTTTCGAGAGGCCTCTGTCAAATACCTTGCCAGCTCTAGCATCACCATCCTAACCCAGCCATGGGAAATGACAACAGGAATCTGACTCTTCCATCCAAAGCTCTATTACTACAGAGTGCATGGTGAGTGACATCAAAATTACAGGCACTCTTAGGACAAACAGAAACCCTCATGGGTCTTTAATTTTCAAAAGTTACACGTGTGTGTTGTGAGAAGGAGCTCCAGTGTTAGCTGTACTGTTAGCTGTGTCTGTCTGACATGAGGCAGAGGAGAGAGGGAGAAAGAGGAACATTACTGGTTTCCATCAGCATTCTCACACTAGCAACCAAAACATTATTTCAGAAGTTATCAGTAATGATGTTAATCATGTTCCCAAGTCCCAAGTTACTATGCTATTTAACCATCAACAACCATAAAATAATCATCTGTTGGCCCGCTCACTGCATGCTTATCCTTTTCCCCTAAGAGCTAGGCAAAGTGAAAAGTTGGTTACCACCCAGAATAGCAAATTTCTGCAAATACTATGTTTAACATTAAACTCTTACAGTTAAAACTTAGAGAGTACAGCCAGGAGCTCAACTAAAACAAACAGAAGAACAGAATTGGCCAGAATACAATAGCCTCACTGGATTCAAGCCAAGCTTCTGAAGATCTCGCCCCACTTTTTATTTAAGTGGGGAAAAAAAAGTTAAAGAACATCTTAAAGGATCCCAAGAAGGCAACAGGGCAAACTGAATTTAATATAGTCTGGCTGATAAATAAATCTTTTGTTTCTTCTGAGCTCTCTCTTCTAAATGCGCTGTATGAGGGCAGAAGAAAATAGGCTATTATTGCCAGAAATGAGGCCGAGAGCCGTCGCCAAGGAGAGCACCAAAGGCTACACAATCTCAGTGTCCCAAGCACCAAGCAAACGCTTTCCTTTGATCAAATGCTCAGGGAAAGAAAATGGGAATTGTGTGAGATGGAAAGCTTCCCAAGAGGATCAAAACTCCATCTGAAAAGCAAAGCTGTATAAGAAAGGAACTTCAGTGTTGGGAAAAGTTAACTGGAAGAAGGGCATTCCATACAGTCTCTGAAATTCCTTAGACATTTGGCAAGCCTCACCAAACCCAGTAGTGAAAATTCCTTCCCAAGCCCTGAGCAGCGACTGTGCTAAGTGTTTTGTCTTTAATGCATCGGCTATGCCCTTCCTTCAGCAGTGAGTAGCTCTTGTTTGCTTGTAATATTTTTTATATGACAGAGCATCTTTAAAGAAGCTGAAACTGTTCTAAGTACTGCAGTCTATGCCTGGCAAATAAGCTGAAAAAATATTTTAGCATGCCACTCCTGATCCCACTATGTTAATGAATCATCACTGTTTCCATTAAAAGTGAGTCACTGATAAAATCACTGATAAAAACAAAAATTAAAATCTCTCTTTTTATAAAAACCTGGAAATGCGAACTTTTGGTAAGGATAAGTAATTAAAACGAATAACTCTGTAGCTCTGGAATGCCAAGATCCCCAAAAGAACAGAGTAGGAAATAAGGTCATTTGTTTTCCATTTCACGGAGACTAAAAATGTAGAAAATTGAGCTTTCTAAGAAGAAAGGTACTTGATAAATGCCAGGCATAATTACGAGTTTCTCAATGCTCATGTCTTCAATAACTTTCATTCTTTTACACCCACATACTTGCACACCCAACTCAACTTCATTCCTTCACTCCCATTTGAAAAATTCTCATCCCTCCCATCTCTCTTAGTCTTTTCAGCTGAAAGAAATTTCACATCTAATCAGATAACCTTCCAAGTACCGTGGGTGGACAAAGCTACCAGAAACATACACATACAAATTATTACTATCAAACTTGGCTTCTGAGTTTGCTCTTGACATTGCTCTTTGTAAACACTGCACTGGATATCTCCATAAAAGAACTCTGTGAGCGGTCATCCCTCACAAACTTTAGATCTGTCAATACGATATTACAACACGTGAGATTTTAATAAATGATAGATTTAGCTCTTTTAAATGTAAAAGTACATTTGAAATGTTTGAACACCAACATAATTTAGTACAAATAAGTTCACGCTGCTTTGATACCATATTAAAAACAATAAAATTAAGACATGGGAAGGAAAATTATATTCCTTGAATTTAAGCCAGCAAAAGGTTGTCCTCTTCATTGACTTTACAAAGAAACTTACTATATTTTATTAAAACAATTCTCCATTGCAAATAATAACAATTTAGTACTAATACCATCTGGGTCATCTAAATGGAATACAGTTAATATAAGTGAAATACTACGTATTAATAAAATAGAGGTAAATAATGCATCGTAATTATTAGTAACATACAAAATCCAGAAAGAAACCACTAAAACTACCAAAAATTACTCTGATTTTGCCTTGCCTCTATTTTTGAAAACTAACTGAAGAGTTCCAGTGCCAATAAAGGAAAAACAAACACTGGTAGTTCCAAGAACAATGTTTTCCCTCTGAAACTGCTGGCCTGTGTGTGTACATCAGCATGCCATCTTTCCAGAATTAGAATGCTGCTGCAAATACCATTTTAAATGTTCTATGGAAATTGCTCATTTGTTTAAGGTGAGAATTTGCAATAGAAAGAAAAATATTAGGGGGATATGTGGTTAAGAGAAAAAGTCTTAGAACTCCTATGCGTTATAAATGCTCTGTATGTAAAGTTTCTCTCTGGATATTCGCCCTGACACTGCAACCTAAAAATTCATCCCTTGAGACTCTGGTAAAAACATAAAAATAAATCACCCTTTGGTACCTCTCTAACATACTCCCTGTGAAACATACACTAGAGATCAACACAAATTCCTTAAACATACAACTAAAAATAATAAATTAAATAAATAGCATATCTCAAAAATACCATACCAACTGTATGACCCTAAATAAGCTACATTAGTGCTTTTTGAAGTATAATTGAGTTTTAAATATATATAATTTCAATTCCTAGCATCGAACATCCGTGTGTGTGTACACATATACTTACAAACTTACTACTTTGAAAACTTGGCAATAAAATCTTTCATGACTAATGGGGATGGGAGACAAAAATCTCACCTTAGTATGTGGAGAAAAAGAAATTGGTTTAAAGCCTAGTTTTTCCCGAAGGGCAAACACAACATCACCTTCACCAGCTGCTCAGCCTCCACATCCAAGTCCCCTCAACCCACCTCCCCCACGCACCGCTCGGGACTTCAGCTCAGTGCTTTGTGACCGCCTAGAGGGGTGGGATAGGGAGGGCGGGAGGGAGACCCAAGAGGGAGGGGACATGGGGATATGTGTATGCGTATAGCTGATTCACTTTGTTATACAGCAGAAACTCACACAACATGGTAAAGCAATTATACTCCAATAAAGAGGTTAAAAAAAAAAAAGCAACAGAAACCTAACAAACCTTCGCGGCAGTGCAAAAGTGAAAAGTCTCCCACCTTAAACAAATCAAAGTCATGGCTTTATACTACACACTATACAGTGCAAGCTGATAATATGTAACTTGATATGCTTTGTTTTGCTTTGTAAAAAAAAATGTAAATGAAAGATGCGGGACACAAGTACATACTATATGACTCGTTTATATTATGAACAAAACCAGGCAAGACTCTTTATGTTGTTAGAAGTGCACACCGTGATTATCTTTAGGGTACTAACAGGAGGGGCACAGGGAGGGCTTCTGGGTGCTAGTAATTTTCTATTTCTCAGTATGAGCACTGGTCACATGTGTTCATTTTGTGGAAACCCATCGAACTGTACACTCATTATACTTCTACAAAAAGACTTCCAAAAGGTTATATAAGGAATATAAGGAATTACATGAGACCCCAGATCCTCTCCCCAATTCCAGGAGACAGTTTATTCCCTGGAAGAAACTGAATCCCAGAGTCCTGGCTCAAAGATATCAGGAATAGTAGAAAACATTGTTCTGAAAACAGGGGATCAAATAAAAATCCACATGCTAAACCCTGAGATTGCAGCTCTCTTCCCTACTCCACTCCCTGAATCTTGGCATGTACTGCCCAGGCAGAAGACCAAAGGATTCCTCTCAAGTAAAACTGACACGTCCTAGGGAGAAGATCCACAGATACTGTCTTTGGAAGTTCCCCAAGGAAACCACAAGGCTCACCCCCGAAAGCCCTGCAATGAAGCTGTACGGAGGAGAAGCGCTGTCCACAGACCACAGCACCGAATTCACTTATCAGTGGCTCACCATTAAATAGGAACAGAGAGCAAAGGATCTCCAAACAGTGAGGTCAAGTTCCTAACATAAAAGTCAGACACACACAAACAGGAAAAAAAAGAAATCAAGACAGTGCAAGAAGGAAATTAATTAATTAATTAATTTAATGTCCTCAGAAAGAGAAGGAATACACCCATGGCGTGGGTGGGGAACAGAATGCTATTAAAATGCACACAAATTAAACCAACGAACAAGAAAGAGCTCTTAAAAAATATCAGACAGCAGAAATTCAGAAGGTTAAGATAAAGTAGAGAAAACCTGTCAAGAAGTAGGGCGTTAAGACAAAGAGGAAAATTACAGCATTAGAGGACAAATGAGGAGGTCCTGCCTAACTAATAGGAATTCAGAGGAAGAAAAGAGAAAACCAAGGGGGGGAAGAGGTTATCAAAAAACACAATGAGAAAGTTTTCCAGAACTGAAGGACGTAATTTTTTTCAGATCGAGTGTTCATCATAGCTGCTGAAATGAATAAAGACTGCTAAAAAAGAAAATCCTAAAACCTCTCTGGTGGTTATTAAAAAAAAAAAGAAGAAGAAGAAGAAGAAGAAAGAAGGTCTACAAAGACAGGAACCAAGAGTATAACACTTTTTAATAGCAACTGTAGAAGCTAGAAAACAATAGTGCACTGGCTTCAAAATTCTGAGGAAACATGTTTTCCTATCCAGAGACCAGCCAAATTATCAATCAAGTGTGTGAGAAATATATTTTTAGATATACAAAGTGCCTAGTAAATTTGTCTCCCATGGCCCCTTTCTCAGGAAGATCCTAGAAGATATTCCATTAAAAAGAGGGAGTAAACCAAGAAATAATCGCTAGACACAGGAAGACATATAGAAAACACAGGAGAGACGAAAAGGGAATTACCAGGAAAATGACAAAAGGTAACCCCGGAACAACAGCTCGGTAGCAGGCCTATGGAGGAGGTACCTACGCTGGCTCCAGGAGGGAAGAAGTCTCCAAGACAAAGGTGTAGAGAAGAGGGTTAGAGTTCTGCCACCTTAACAACACTAGAGAAAAAGAAAAGTACACCAGTGAAAAAGAGAGACTACTATCCAGCCAGCACAGGAAAGGAAATGTAGTCGTTGCATTTAAGTGGCTTAGGAGAATCACAGTTCCATGCTCAAAATAATGTGAGCCCTCAACAACTACTTAACCAGAAACGGATATCTGTACATTGGGAGGATGGGGGAAGCAGCGGTCTGGGCATGTGGCATGGGGCTGAGGCGCTGTGAGACAATCTAAGAGTTAAATCCTCATCTTCCATTGTAATATGCCAACTCATAATGTCCAATAACAAAAAATTCAAAAATAGCAGTACATACATACTATTTCAGAAGATGGAAGAAAACAGCAACAAGAGTCCTGAGAATCAAAAGTAGTTGCCTAGGGAACAGGACTTGGGTATAAGGATGGGCTGGAGTTCCTATTTCTTATGTCTTATTGCCTATTAAGATTTTTTAAAACTCTATATAGGATATTACTTTGATGGGACCAAAGTTTAAATTTTTAAAAATACAAAACAAAACAAAACCAAAAAATGCACAAAATAGTAGGCAAGAAAACTAAAGCGGATGAATTGCAGTGGGAAAATGACAGTAAGACAACCATTTCTCCAAAGCTCCTGCAATAGCCCCTGTGAGAGCTGAGAAGTGCTTCCCCTCACAGCTGGGTGGAGAGGGTATGTGCTAAGAGACAGAGGAGAAGCAGCAGAGGAAGCAGATGAGAAAGGTGGACGTGTTGAAAAGCTATTTACAGATTTAGAATCAACAGATATGAGGGACCAATCAGGAGATTCTGAAAGCACCAACAGGCAAGGCAATGCCCCAAATATCCCTCCATCTGGGTATTTATTTATTTAGTCCATATATGCTGACCCTTTGGGACTATCATATTCCCCTATGTTATGAGAAGCATTTTGATTTCCTTTTTGTTTAGGCTTTAATTTTTGGATTATTATGAAATACACAAATAGAAAAATACAGAAAATAATAATGATCATACAAGTATCCACTATTCAGCTTTTTCAAATATTAACATTTTGTCTGTCTCTAATTTTTTGTAAAGAAGTAAACATTTTGGATATAGTTGAAATCCTCTTCAAACCATTCCCTAATCGCATCCCCAAATGCCTCCCAGAAGGTAACCGTTAACCTGATTTTGGCATTTAACATCTCCCTCTACCTCATCTCTAAAATGAGAGCGCTGGTTTGGATAAATTCTAATGCCCCTTTCTGTTCTAAGACAGCAGGGTTTAATAGCATGATATAAAGTTCTTGATGCTCTGTAATGAAGTGCAGAAGCCTACAATGCTGTGAAATACACAAGAATACTTCAAAATAATTTCAAGCCTCAAAAACAGATTAAATCATGATATAACCCTTTAGCAAAAAATCATTGTAACTTTATTACAGTAGTGTCAGTAAAAATAGTATTATGAGTGCATAGGGCATATAAAAACCTAAGTTCAAGAAGTTCCTGTGGTTCCCTTTCACTGTAACCATCAGCTCCAGGGAACAATAAGGAAGTGCTCGAGCACAATATCCTTCTGGAGTTCTTACTGCCTATGGAGCTAATTCAGTGCAGCATCAAACTGTCCCCATTGTCACAGTATTCTTCTCTGCCAGGCAATCATGGCAAAAATATTCTTTTTAAAAATGCATAATGCTGAACAAGACAAGGATGTCCACTCTCACCACTGTTATTCAACATAGTTTTGGAAGTCCTAGCCACGGCAATCAGAGAAGAAAAAGAAATAAAAGGAATACAAATTGGAAAGAAGAAGTAAAACTGTCACTGTTTGCAGATGACATGATACTATACATAGAGAATCCTAAAGATGCCACCAGAAAACTACTAGAGCTAATCAATGAATTTGGTAAAGTTTCAGGATACAAAATTAATGCACAGAAATCTCTTGCATTCCTATACACTAATGATGAAAAATCTGTACAGAAAAAATCTGAAAGAGAAATTAAGGAAACACTCCCATTTACCATTGCAACAAAAAGAATAAAATACCTAGGAATAAACCTACCTAGGGAGACAAAAGACCTGTATGCAGAAAACTATGAGACACTGATGAAAGAAATTAAAGATGATACCAACAGATGGAGAGATATACCATGTTCTTGGATTGGAAGAATCAATATTGTGAAAATGACTATACTACCCAAAGCAATCTACAGATTCAATGCAATCCCTATCAAATTACCAATGGCATTTTCCACAGAACTAGAACAAAAAAATCTTAAAATTTGTATGGGGACATAAAAGACCCCGAATAGCTAAAGCAGTCTTGAGGGAAAAAAACAGAGCTGGAGGAATCAGACTCCCTGAGTTCAGACTACACTACGAAGCTACAGTAATCAAGACAATACGGTACTGACACAAAAACAGAAATATAGGTGAGTGGAACAGGACAGAAAGCCCAGAGATAAACCCATACACCTATGGTCAACTAATCTATGACAAAGGAGGCAAGGATATACAATGAAGAAAAGAAAGTCTCTTCAATAAGTGGTGCTGGGAAAACTGGACAGATACATGTAAAAGAATGAAATTAGAACACTCCCTAACACCATGCACAAAAATAAACTCAAAACGGATTAGAGACCTAAATGTAAGACTGGACACTATAAAACTCTTAGAGGAAAACATAGGAAGAACACTCCTTGACATAAATCACAGCAAGATCTTTTTTGATCCACCTCCTAGAGTAATGGAAATAAAAACAAAATAAACAAATGGGACCTAATGAAACTTAAAAGTTTTGGCAAAGCAAAGGAAACTACAAGCAAGATGAAAAGACAACCCTCAGAATTGGAGAAAATATATGCAAACGAATCAACGGACAAAGGATTAATCTCCAAAATATATAAACAGCTCATGCAGCTCAATATCACAAAAACAAACAACCCAATCCAAAAATGGGCAGAAGACCTAAATAGACATTTCTCCAAAGAAGACATACAGATGGCCAAGAAGCACATGAAAAGCTGCTCAACATCACCAATTACTGGAGAAATGCAAATCACAACTACAATGAGGTATCACCTCACACCAGTTAGAATGGGCTTCATCAGAAAACTTACAAACAACAAATGCTGGAGAGGATGTGGAGAAAAGCGGAACCCTCTTGCACTGTTAGTGGGAATGTAAATTGATACAGCCGCTATGGAGAACAGTATGGAGGGTCCTTAAAAAACTAAACATAGAACTACCATACAACCCAGCAATCCCACTACTGGGCATATACCCTGAGAAAACCATAATTCAAAAAGACACATGCACCCCTATGTTCACTGCAGCACTATTTACAATAGCCAGGTCATGGAAGCAACCTAAATGCCCATTGACAGACGAATGGATAAAGAAGATGTGGTACATATATACAATGGAGTATTACTCAGCCATAAAAAGGAACAAAACTGGGTCATTTGTAGAGACATGGATGGATCTAGAGATTGTCCTAAAGAGTGAAGTAAGCCAAAAAGAGAAAAACAAGTACCGTATATTAACGCATATATGCGGGACCTAGAAAAATGGTACAGATGAACCGGTTTGCAGGGCAGAAATAGAGACACAGATGTAGAGAACAAACGTATGGACACCAAGGGGGGAAAGCCGTGGGGGTCTGGGGGCGTTGGTGTGATGAATTGGGAGATTGGGATTGACATGTATACACTGATGCGTACAAAATGGATGACTAATAAGAACCTGCTGTATAAAAAAATAAATAAAATAAAATTCAAAAATTCAAAAAAAATTGCACAATGCCAATTTTACTTAAAAATGTCCTTGATGATGCAAGAAAGTTATCTGTATTACATCTCAACCGCTGAATACATATCTTTTTTATTTTCTGGGTGATAAAATGGGAAGTACACATAAAGCACTTCTGCTGTATATAAAGTATGATGGTTATCCCAAGGAAAACCCTTGTACGATTATTTGAATTGTGAGCCAAACTAGTCACAATGTTCATGGAATACCACTTTTACTTGAAAGAACAACTGACAAACTCAGTATTCAGTCTTGGGTATTTGGCAGGCGTTTTCTCTACAATGAAGTAAGAAGGTCACTTCAGGAAAAACAACTGACAGTATTTGTTGCCAAGGGTAGCCTTCAAGCTTTCAACTGAAATTTAAAATTTTGGAAAACGTGTTTCCACACTGAGCCTGACAACTTCCCAATACTTAAAGATTTTTCTGATGGGATCAGTGGTGATATTAACAACTGTCATTTCTTGAAACTGCATAATGAAATACATTAACATCTGGAATCTCATTATTATCCAACAAACCAGTATTTTCCAAATGACCAATACTTAATGCAACAAAAGGATGTATGGGCAAAGATCCATTCAAAGTACGAGAAAGATCAATGGGTCCTAATGTAAAAGAATTTTAGAAGTCCACTGATAGGATTTTACATTCCACACTGAAACCAACATTTAAGAAATTACCACTTGTCAAGTTTTGGTATAGTATCAAAGAAGAATATTCACAATCATCTGAAAAGAAAATTAAAATACTCTTCCTTTATTCTACATGTCTGCACAAACTTTATATAAATACTTATTGTATTATTCTTTCTGGATGTTAGAAAACCATAAACACATAATCGTAATGGTTAATTTCCATAGTTTAATCTCTGATCATTATCAATCATTTAAGAACAAATGAACTATCCATTATTTATTTAAAAGTTATATCCTTCTGTAGTTATAGTCTCACATATTTGCAACAAATATATATCAGAGGTTTCATTTACCACAGAATCAAGACTGATCATTGCTCCAAAAGAGAAAATGAAATGAACATGGTAAATTCTTAAATCTGTTTCAGATAAATGCAAATAAAGTCCCTTCCCTCTAACTAGAGGAGCAGACCCTTTTCATTTAACATGTGACTCTTGAAACCTATACAGTAATCACCCAGATGATGTGGTATTAATGGATTTAAACTTTTGTTCTTAAATTTCTAAGGAAATATCTTTTCATGGAAAAAACTGACCTTTTGTAAATTTTGAAAGAAGTAATTAATCTGACCAAACCCCTATAGCTCAGAAGTAACACAGCAATATCAACTTTCCACAGACCCATCTGTAGACAGGTTAAGAAATACAAGTGATTTAAAGAGAAGTGTTCTTCTTATACAAATCTATCCAGTTAATGACTATCATAAATCATTCATTTCAAAGGCAGAGACCTTGAAAAAAATTTCATAATGAGAACTGAAAATGTCTTCACTACTAAAGTCCTATTACCCTGCCCTCTGAAAGAGAACGGTTACTAACTGTAGCTTTTTAGTCGGAATATTCAAGAAACAACCAGAAGCTGACACCCCCTCCCCTTCCTAATTATCCACCCATTTCTGCATGCTCACCTTTGCAGTTCATTGAGCCCCCTTGCAGTTGGTAGACTGGGACTCTGCCTTAGGAAGTTTTGTTTTAAATTGAGATGAGTGAGGTCTTGGCTGTAGAAGAGGTTGGCAGGCAGATGCTCCAGGCTACAACATGAGAGGTCCACTGAGCTAATACGCTGTGATGCAACCTAGAAAGGGATAAAAACACAACTCAATTTTCATACCATCCTTTATCCTATAACTGTTTTCCACGGACAGAAACAAGATAACCCCATTTGGGAACACAGACCCGCTATGCAATTAGCACCACTATTCAAATATAAACCAAGAGTATTTACTTAGATAGAACTGAGCAAAGTATTACAAAGGCAGGAAACAGTGTCCCTCCGTGGAAGGTACTTACAGTAACCTAGTATAGGAGACAGGTTACAAAGAGCACAGA
Organism: Eubalaena glacialis; assembly: GCF_028564815.1. NCBI lineage: Eukaryota > Metazoa > Chordata > Mammalia > Artiodactyla > Balaenidae > Eubalaena > Eubalaena glacialis. Next base: position 13,782,561 of record NC_083730.1, read on the forward strand.
TTATCCTATCAAGTTTAGTGATATCAGTAATCTCCTCCAACTGTAGGGCTTATGTTCCTGAAAACATTCATGGTAAGAGAATTCAGAGCTAAATAATACAAGACTTTAGAGTAAATACAGGGTTGGGAGATAGACACTAAGATCTACACAGAACCTACGAAAGTCCTTGTATATACTGATTTAAAACAGCACAAAGAAACGCAGGATCAGTGGCCTTGTACGTATCTTTAATAATAGTGGTAGCACATAATCACATTCCACTGCTTGCCTGCTCTGAACTTCTTGCGTTGCCTCTCCCACAGTTTCCATTTTGCTTCACATAGGTATTCTCAGTGAAATTTGTTTTATGTCTAAATGTTTATCCACATATTCAAAGTTTTCCCGGTTAAATGGCTCCTATGATAGCCAGAGTCCCAGAGCTACAGGGCATGCTGGAAGCGGTAAAAGTGTTGGGCAGCGTGTATTCTCTCTCCCACATTCCAGGGACTGTGGCGCCAGTTTATGCCATGGCACGTGGCTTCAGGCCCACGTACACACACCTTGGCTCCTTCCTCCCTCACAGAGGCTGTGGGGTTATTGTTCTAAGATCTGGGTTGATTCCTCCTCGTGCTCTTTATCTTTACCAAAGCTTTATGGCAAAAACTCCATTCCTTATTTGTGATCTGTTCGATGTCCTTTTCTATTACCAAACCCCAGCTGACCAGCTTTTTTTTTTTTTTAAACATCTTTTTTGGGGTATAATTGCTTTACAATGGTGTGTTAGTTTCTGCTGTATAACAAAGTGAATCAGCTATACATATACACATATTCCCATATCTCCTCCCTCTTGTCCCTCCCTGCCTCCCACCCTCCCTATCCCACCCCTCTAGGTGGTCACAAAGCACCGAGCTGATCTCCCTGTGCCATGCGGCTGCTTCCCACTAGCTATCTATTTTACATTTCAAACCCTAGCTTTACTCTTTCATGATTATAAAAGGCAGCAGAACATGGTCCTTAGGAGTGTGGCTCTGGTGTCAGTGTGTGGATTCGCATCCCGGCTCTACCACTCAGGAGCTGAGAGAACTTGAGTGCATCACTGAGTCTCCAAGCTCCCATTTTCTCACCTGTATGACAGGCATAAAGATGACACCTCCATCTACATGCCTGGTCAGAAAAAGCACTCAATAATTGGTGACTGCTATGACCATTTATGATTGCTACAACTACTTCCAAATACATCTTATACCCATTGGAACCCACATTCTCCTGATGCTAAAAAAGGTACTCAGAAGTAACTTTGCATAAAACACATTCTGCTGATGGCATGTCTGAGGTTAGAAAGAAATTGCTGTGCACACATGAAAGCTGAGGGGACAGTGGGATGAAAAAAGGCCTGGCAGGGCTCAACTCAAAAGATTTTACAAAGGACGTCTGAGTTTGCATTTTAGCAATTTCATCTTTCCTTGAATTCTCACTATTAAATAAGAAAAAGAAAATCCAAAACAGGCCAAGTCACCCACACAAACCAAATGATGTGAAAAAAAGCCAGAATTTAATGGGCAGAAAGGTAGGTGCAAACAATGTCACAGCCACACAAGATTCCCTGGCAGGAACCCATTCACGGGAAGTGAGGTTGAAAGTTATACTCGGTGGAATCATTCAGGCAAAAATATGTGGTGAGGAGGGAATGGTGTGTCAGACCTTCCATTTCCTGAGGTACAGGAGTAAAACAAGACAGACACAGTCTGCCCTAAAGGAGTGTACCTCAAGGAGAGGTGAATTAATATACTACTTGACAATGGTTTCAATAATCGTTACGTGCAAGGGCACAGAGCACAATCTAAGGAGTCAGGGAAGGCTTCCCAGAGGACCTGATGTCCAAGCTCAAGGTTGAAACTCAAGTGGCAATCTGTGTGTCTGTCAGCCCCAAATCCTTTTCCACTCCTTTCTATAACAATCCTTCAAATGCATGTGATTCTGACGAGAGCGGCAGCGTAGGCTGACCCTATGGCTACAGCAGCAGGCATGTATTCCCAGCTTGAGCAATCAGAGCCCCCCAGTGCAGAACCCACGGATTGATCCAACAGGTCCTGGCATGTGACCCAGGCTGGGCTCATCAAAGGCCTTCTCTGGGATATATATTCTAAAGCCAGGAGAGAGAGAGGACCTGCCACTTAGAGCTGCAGTTAAAATGACTGAACTAGATTTGTATGTATCAACCTGGATTGATTAAAAAAAAAAAAAAAGCAAGCTGCAGAATGTTACATACACTATAATGCCATGTATGAAAAACATTTTTAAGATAAACACACACAACAACTCCATATATTATGTATGAATAGTTATATGTGCAGTAAAGCTACACACTATGCATTGGGCATATGCCAAATCAATGACAGTGACGGCCTCTAGATGAGCAGGGAGGGAAATGGAAACAGGAATGGGAGCGTAGGGGATTTGGAATTTAGCTGTGATGCGATTTACTTATAATAAGAATGGAAGAAAAAGAAAAGAATGGAAGATATGGAGGAACTATGTCACTATATTAACAACTGGGGAGGCCAAGACCGGTACGTGGAAATTGTAATATTATCCTTTGTGCTCTTCTGCGTGTGTGTGTTTAATTGGAAAAAAATAATGTAATCTCAATGAAAATTTCAGTAAAAAGGGGGGAAATGGATGACAGCAGTCTCCTGGCTTTCCTCGCATCCTAGTGTTCTACCATGTGGTGCATCAGAGACGATTCTTCCCCCTGTAACTCAAGGATCCCCCTAACCCTTTGTAGTGGGCTGAATGGCGGCCCCCCAAAAGGTATGTTCACATACTAATCCCCAGAATCTGTGAATATTAGTTTACATGGCAAAAGAGTGAATATTATCTTACATGACGAAAGATGTGATTAAGGATCTTGAGAGGAGGTACTTATCCTGGATTATCTGGAAGGGCCCTAAATATAATTACATGCATCTTCATCAGACAGGCAGAGGGAATTTTGAGAGAGAAGAGAAGGCAATGTGACCACAGAGGAAGAGACTGATGTGGGCCACAAGCTAAAAAATGCTTAGAGCCACCAGAAGTTGGAAGAGGCAAGGAATAGATTCTTCCCGAGAGCCTTCAAAAGGAGCACAGTCCTGCCGACACCTTGATTTTGAACTTCTGGCCTCCAGAACTGTGAGAGAATAAATTTCTGTTGTCTTAAGTCATCAAGGTTTTGGTAATTTTTAACAACAGCCATAGGAAACTAGTACACCCTTCTTAATTCTTTTCCATAGTACTTTTCATTTTCTTTCATTCAACATGTTTATTGAATACCAACTATATGCCTATTACTGATCTAGGTAAGCACTTAGTACGCTTCAGTAAACAATAAGAAGATCCCTGCCCTCATTAAACTTATCTCACAAATAAGTATATTATATGTTAAAAATTGGTAACTACTATGGAAAAAATAGAGCAAGGAAAAAGGGGTCAGGATTGTTGGGAAGGTTGTAGGTTGTAATTTATATAGGTTGGTCAGGACAGGCCTCACCTAAAAGGTGGCATTTAGACCTGAAGGACATGAGGAAGTTAGCTGAAAGGATTTATCTAGAAGAACACTCCAGGCAGAGGAAGTAGCCAGTGTAAAGGCCCTAAAAAAGGAGTGTGTCTGGTCTGTTCTAAGAACAGCATGAAGACCAGTTAAGACAGGGGAGAGTGACCTGTGATGAGGTCAGAAAGGTAAGGGGGTTGCGGGCGGGGAGCAGATCTTGCACCGCCTCTTAGGTTATTGTAAAGACTCTGGCTTTTTGGGCTTCCCTGGTGGCGCAGTGGTTAAGAATCCGCCTGCCAATGCAGGGGACACGGGTTCCAGCCCTGGTCCGGGAAGATCCCACATGCCGCAGAGCAACCAATAAGCCCATACGCCACAACTACTGAGCCTGCGCTCCAGAGCCCGCAAGCCACAACTACTGAGCCCGTGTGCCACAACTACTGAAGCCTGCGTGCCTAGAGCCCGTGCTCCACAACAAGAGAAGCCACCGCAATGAGAAGCCCACACACTGCAACACAGAGCAGCCCCCGCTCGCCGCAACTAGAGAAAGCGCGCGCTCAGCAACAAAGACCCAACGCAGCCAAAAATAAATAAAATAAATTAGAAAAAAAAAAAAGATTCTGGTTTTTCACGTGAGCAAAATGGGCCATCGTGGAAAGGTTCCAGAAGAGTCTCTGTCTCTGACTGTAAGCTCATAAAGAAGGGATTTGGGCCTATTTTGTTCACAGTGTGCCCTGTGCTCAGCACTTAGTACGACCCTCAGGAAGTATTTGCTGGAAGAATGACAGGGGACTACTTTACAACCCTTCCTTTCTCACCAGTTTGCATCTGACCCATCTGGTGTATTCCTCCATGTGGGGAATACTCTGTAGAGGACACATTCCATTTCAGCTGAAGCATCATACTGAATACTCTCTTTGGACAGCTACAAGATAATGACTAAATGTCAAGTCGTATTTGATTTCTTTCCTCATTCTGGACCACAAGCTGTTCCCGCTGGAAACAAGGGGGAGGAAAGCACAGTAGCAAAGCTACAGCAAGCAAGCGTGGTCTGTGGGAGTCACAGCAGCGCGGGGAACAGGGACAGCGGGGACAGAAGTTAGACACGCCGTGATGGCAGTGGGGCAGTGAGCGGCCAAGGCGACCACAAGAGCTACTACCGCTAGCTGCACCTCTGCCCAGTGCCACGCCCTGCAACAAAGGCGAGATTTAAACGCTTTCCCCCAGATCAGCCTGGGCACCTAAGGACACCACCACAAAGAGGTTTTGCTGGACTCCCAAATGAAAAAACTACCAAAAGGGCTACCCAAAGAGGCTGTGACCCACCTAGATAGCACCTGTTAAAACTAAGATCCTCCTCAAGATAAGAAATTAAAAAAAAGAGAAAGTCACCTGTATACACCTCAGAGCAAGTAGCCTTTTATTATTCTAGCTTTTTTTTTTTTTTTTTTTTTCCTAATAGTAATACAAAATAGCAGCTAACATTTAGGGGGCACTCTTCTTTAGATGTAATGTTAAGTTTAATCTTCACAATAACTCAGCATAGTAAGGACTTATCTCCATTTCAAAGATGAAGGTTAAAGGGTGTGCCCAAGGTCACACAGTGAAAGCAGCAGCAGAGTTTGAATGACAGCATATGCCATGGAGTCAGGGCCCCAACACAGTTCAAGTCCTACCCAAAGGGAGGCTCCTCTAACTGCCACGATCAAATCCTAACATAACCCTCAGCCCAGAGCAAAGACGATTTGATGTCATCCCTCACAGACCATCAATGAACCGCACATGAATGGATTCAAGTTTTAGAAGATCAGTTCAAGTAACCATGGCTTGGGAAATCAGTGCTAGTTTATACTAACAACAACAAAAAATTTTAAGGCTAATAATTTAGAGTTAGTAAATCAAATGGGATTTTTTCCTCCATAAACCTCTGTACTTTCGGAGATACATTACAATGAACATGAATCCCAACCACTGGCTCACGTTGTCTTCCTTTCCAAATGACTTGTGAACACATATGAACCAAAAGCTCATTGGGCCCTCAAAATATTTCCCCCAAAGACCATTGCAGATTAACCATAAAAATGATAATGTGAACAACAAACTTTCCAGATTACCTACTGGGCTTCTACACAGTTCTAACATCCTACTTAGCTTGACACTTTCCTGAGTCGTTTCTTTACCAACCGTTAGCACACTTGTATCAAGTATCTCTGCTCTGAGTCTAGCTGGGTTGCATTTCTAAACCAATATATCTATCCTAGTCCTAACCTATCCCCTCCGTGCTTTCAAAATTATCATCTTCCCTTGTAACAGGACTGCACTCTGCATTACTCACATTATTCCTGATGTTCACTTAGTGGACAATCTTCTTTTATAAGCAACGGAAAGTTCAGAATAACATTCACGTGATTTTTTTGTCCCCACTATACTTTAGTGAAGTGGTATTTATCCTTATTATGTGCAAAGCATGCTCAAAATTGAACAAAATGATTCTGAAAGGCTTGGTCAAAGCAGCTGAAATAGCACAAATAATTCCGCTTGTGCAAAGTAAAATACTGCTGTAAACTGGCATTATGAGTCATTAATTGCTCTGGCCCAGCCTTTAGTGGTTTGGGAAACTATGCCCTGGTTACAGGGATAGTCTCTGGGGAGTTTACCAAACTTCTGTAAAAAATTCTTAACCTCAACTGACTTAGTTTTAATTCTCACCCCCCAAAAATGCTTTGGGAAGACATGAAGTAGGAGAATATAAATTTAGAATAGAGTTTATTCATCTTTCTTAGCTAAGCACTCTAATGACTTATTTTCAATTTCATCCTCATCAATAAAGTTTTATAATAATATCAAACAAAAAATTTCCAATTTTAATAAACTTTAAGCTGTCACTGCTCCAAAACATGCAATCATTTCTTTAAAAAAATTCTACAAATATAGGAAATGCCTTAACTTGACTCCAGACATTTTCACAATGACATCTCATTTCTTGATCCTGTACTAATTATCATTTTATAAAATCTGTTTAACAGCAGATGCAGAAAACCTTCCTATAAAATTAATTACAATATATACATTAATAATGTCCTAATAGGGGCATATCAAACTGCCAATTTGGGACTTAGTAAATTCTACCTGGAATTCTAGTATTTTATCGTTTCTTTGCCTTAAATGAGTAAATGATATGAAAAAATTTTAAACCCAAGAAATAAAATACACAAATTTACACACCATTCCAAACCACCAGATGTAATCAAATCAATGAAGACAAACAAGAAGATGTGGAGAGGCTATCATTGACAGACAAAAATGAGAGATGGAACTCTCTGAGGGCAAATTATTCAGGGAAGGGAGGGGTCTATGATTTTAAGATTAGGCTTACTAAAACTATAAGGTACCATTTAAAACATCGTTAAGGGACCAAAGAATAAAAGAGTATGGAGAGTGCTGCAGGCTGGAAAAGGAAAGAAGGAAGGAAGGGAGGAGGGGAAGAGAGACAGAGAGAGAAAGAAAAGAGAAGCGTTAGATAGATGACTGATTGACAGATAAGCAAACAAATAAATAAAACACATGGCTCACTGTAAAAGCACCAGGCTATAACAATAAAGAAAAACAATATTGAGAAATTTAGACTAAGAGTTCCTCCTAGGCGTCTCGACTTCTCTTTGCAGGTGAGTAGAGGGGATGAGTGCACCTTTCAACATGTATCTACCATTTGTCTTTATGAAACAGACACTGGACTTGATATTGGAGAGATGCACATTTCGTCTTCAAAAAATGGGTCCCTTGAAGGCACAGACATCTAACAAGTATAATTCCAAAATGCACATGCAGGAACACACAGAGCAGAGGACACAAACCCCAGAGCTCCCCAGGCCGTTCCAGCACTGACGGTCCCCTCACGTGCCAAGATGGGCAGGTATTCCCAGGCACCAGTGCAGAGACTGGCACTGCACCATCAGGAGCAGGCAGAGCTGCAGGATGTGTCCCATGAGCTCGTGGTACAGCCTAAACTAGAAACGCACACCTGGCACCTCACCCTCTCTGAGTGTGAGAGGCTCGGAGAAGATGGTACCCGCAGCCTCCAGAATCACTAACCGTGTCCCTCTAACAGTCATCTTCCTTCCACACACACAAAGCCCATTGTGTTTCTCAGTAAGAACAGAAAAATAGAGCTTGGCTTGGGTGGAGATCAAATCTGAACTCAGAGTTCCTTCCTCATTTCCTTATTGGCAAAATATGTGTAAACGAGCTCTTTAGAATATGACCACCTGAGAGTGTCTCTGAGCTCCATCACAGCAGCATTCACCCAAAGGGAGCATCTCCTCGACAAAGGAGAAGGGAAAAGATTGCTAACCACAAAAAACTTACATTCTAACTTTCTATTAAAAGAAGTAACATAAATACACACTTAAATGATTCTCTCTTAGAAACAGGCTACTTGTTTTCCATTTAAAATACAAATGACACATACACCTCATTGGTTAAGTACCAGTCTAACATACAAGGTCTGGTATGTTTAACATAGAGAGTTCACTGATATTTTTTCAATTATTCCAGTATTCCTTACTTTATAAAATAAATCAGACCAGTGAGTAGAAGAATTTAACTGCTCAGAGCAGTTGTAGATAATCCAATACTCTGGGTTACAAATATTGAGGTCTTCCAAGGTAAGTAAATATATCACGGAAACTAAACTCTTAAGATACTATGTATTTTTACATTGGTCTAAACACTCAGATTAAAATGATTTAACTTCAAAATATAAGACGACCAGATGTAGAGATCTGGTTAATCATATATGCTAAGTTCCTGATATAGCAATACTTGACCACTTTTTGAAGTTAGACAACAGTAGTCCCCTCAACACTGAAACCAATTTAATTTGCTTTGGGTGACTCAGAAGTCATCTCAGATTTCCTAAATACGTCTTAGTCATTATTTAAGAAGATCAGTGATCCGTGGCTATGCTCAAGTGTCCTTAGCAGCACACCCCAGTCAATAGACTGCCTGGTAAATCACCTTTTATTCTACTACTGAGCTGCCTGGATTCTACTGACAACTGTGTATTTGAAGTACTTCTCTTTGACATTTTCAGTAAATCTCAGTTATTATTTGAATCTTGGTTTGTTTTGCCCCTTCAGGCCACTGTAAAACATTGGAAGTACAATTAAAGAAAAAGCAAGGAAGAGGAACTCCCTGCATAAAGCAGTGCTGGATACTTTACATCTCAGTTCCCTCATCTGCAAAATGGAGATGATAATATCTCCTCAAAGGTTATTTCCTTTTGTTGTAAAGCCCGACCTCACACAATGTTACGGGCACCGACCTCACAGGGATACTATAAAGCATCTAGAATAGCGCTTGGCACACAGAAAAAAGTTACCAAAATGTTAGTTATCACTATTTGTTGTCACTACTGCATCAATTCAGTCAGCTAAATGATTTTATTATTAACAAAATATATCTATTAACAATTTGGGGGAAAAACAAAGAGTCTTTTTATTTTGGTGTTGACCTCATGAATGAATAACTAACTCACTTTGGACATAATGTCTAAAGCAAGGAAAACAATGGTCACATACTCTGTGCTCATCAGATAGTACCTGCAGGTATATCAAGAAACTGCAGAGCACCCAAAGGAAAAAGCTAGAGAAGGGATCTGGAAACCAAGTGATGACGAAATTGTTGGAATTACCAGAGATGTTTCTCCTAAAAGTAGATTGCTAAGAGGGCACAGAAATCATAGAAACTTCAATAGTTAGAGGTTATCAAATAGGAGAGTGAGTACGATTATCTTTTGTTAAACCAGACAGCAAAACTAGGGTCAGTGAGTCAAAGGTATAAGGATAAAGACTTCAGCTCACTTCGAAGGAAGAGCTGTCTTGTCAGACACTATAGGTATCTGAAAGGCTGTAGACCTTTTCCAGGAGGGAGATAAGTCTGGGAGTCCACAAGGTCCTTCTCAAATCTTAAATTCTAATTCTCTCAACTAAGAGCCACTTGATGATGACTAGACTTTAAGGTTAACGAACACTTTTAAAGAAAATGCCAAGTAATTGTTAAGGCAACTGTTCCAGAAAACTACAAGTAATATTACCTTTTTGGCGACTACTTTACAAGGGCCCTTCCCAATCTTAAAATAACATGCCGTAACTTTAAAACACAGCTGTAGGGACTTCCCTGGTGGCACAGTGGTTAGGAGTCCACCTGCCAATGCAGGGAACACAGGTTCGAGCCCTGGTCCGGGAGGATCCCATATGCCGTGGAGCAACTGAGCCCGTGTGCCACAACTACTGAGCCTGCACTCTACAGCCCCCGAGCCACAACTTCTGAGCCCATGCGCCACAACTACTGAGGCCCGCGTGCCTAGAGCCCGTGCTCCGCAACAAGAGAAGCCACCGCAACGAGAAGCCCACGCACCGCAACGAAGAGTAGTCCCGGATTGCCACAACTAAAGATAGCCCGTGCATAGCAACGAAGACCCAGTGCACCCAAAAGTCAATAAATAAATAAGTTTATTAAAACAAAACAAAAAACAAACAAAAAAACACAGCTGTATGTTCCTCCCTTAAAACCTAAAATGTATTTTACTAAAGATAACAACATACAGATAAAATACACATGAGGAACACATTTCTTCCATTTGCTGAAGTCCTGACGCTAGAAGTGGAGCCTAGAAGAATGCCTAGCACAGAGAAACGGTGGAATAAATATTCTCTCATTCCCCCTTCACTACCTTCTGCACCCCCAGCAACAACAGAGCCGTTGACAGAACAGGGGAGGGAGGGTGGGAAGACAGAAGAAGGGAAGATGGAGACACATGGGATGAGTTTAACATGTAAAGTACACAAGTCAGCACTGTTTCACAAAGCATGCTGCCTCTGTCAGGATACAGTAAGCAAACTAGGTATCTTTTTCATTTGTATAAAAGTGGATTGAAAAACTCTGAAGAAAATAAATTTAAATAATTTTAAATGGAAGTGACTTAGAATGAAGGAGAAACCCCTTCTTTAGGAATATATTCACTAGGATTTCAGAACCAATAGTTACTGTAGAAAAAAAAAGAAGGGATTAGCAATGTGGAAATAAGATGAAGCATAATTATAATTGCAAAGAGACCATTTTAATATTTTCACTAAATCACAGTATTATGTATTAGAAAAACAAAATTTAATGTAATCCAAAATACTTTATCTTTAGTTTAAATTCAAAGCAGAATTTCTAAATTCCCTAATTTCATAAACTATTTATATCTATAATAAGGAAAGATTCCACAATATGAATTTTTGTGTTACTATACTGGAAAGTTAATTATGATGTTTGGTAAAATAGTCAAATTTTCCCAAGAAAGTAAAATGGAATGAGCAGGATACTATCCAGATGGGCAGTCCTTTTTTCTTTTTTAAGATTTTTTTTTTTTATGGCTGTGTTGGGTCTTCATTGCTGTGCACGGGCTTTCTCTAGTTGCGGCGAGTGGGACCTACTCTTCGTTGCAGCGCACAGGCTTCTCATTGTGGTGGCTTCTCTTGTTGCAGAGCACGGGCTCTAGGCACACAGGCTTCAGTAGTTGCGGTGCATGGGCTCAGTAGTTGTGGCTCGCAAGCTCTAGAGCACAGGCTCAGTAGTTATGGCGCACAGGCTTAGTTGCTCCACGGCATGTGATCTTCCCGGACCAGGGCTCGAACCCCTGTCCCCTGCACTGGCAGGTGGATTCTTAACCACTGCACCACCAGGGAAGTCCTGGACAGTATTTTCTAATTTTAGCTTCCATTTTTTCCTTTTTCACATTGCTCAGACATCTGTGATATGACTACACATTTACATTTTACACAGTTGTACCTTTGTAGATATTTTATCTCTCCTTGAAATGCTCTTTCCCCTTCTCTTTGTTGTGAGCTCCTATTCATCCTTCAAACTCAGCTTGCTCATTACCTCCTTGAAGCTTCCTGTACCTAAATATTTCATACACTGAATTTCCAAACTTTTCTCATATCTTCACTACAGAATTGGTACAAGACCAATTTTCTAGGGATTGGGGTGACATTTTGTAAACTAAAATCCATGTCACTCAGACCCTCAATTCTACTTCAGATTCTGCCATAGACTTGCTAGATTGTCATGGTCAAACGGCCCTTGATTCTTTATCTAAAGAATGGGTATAAAATGTGAAGGGAGGGCTTCCAAAAAAAGCCCCTTTAAGCCCTGGACTCCTTAGCAGAACAGGATTGAGAGCACAGCTTCTTACCCTTATAACCCCAATGTAACCAGCAACAGCAAAATCCCTAAAAGACAAGTGACCAACCATGCTGACAAAAAGCAGAATACTCCCTAAATTACACTTCAAATTAAGAGACAAAATATGTGTAAATATGTGCAAAAGATGACTAAGTGATCTTAAAGGGTTCCTTGCAACTACATCAAATGACACAAATTTATATGCTGGAAACAATCCTATTCCACCAGATTGATTTGACTCTATGATTACTGAAGTATTCTTTGAGTAAAATCTGGACAATAAAACACTCTTTTTAAGCACATGAAAGCAAAAGTTCAACTGTGATTCACCATATATCTTATTCTTATTTAAAGGGTGATGTTTACTCATCATTTCACGTGATCTTTAATTCAGCATGAGATGTTGCCCTGACTTGCCTACACTATGCGTATTAAGGGTGAACCAAAATATCACGGCAACCAAAACTTTAACGTGGTGACTTTTTTTCATTTAAAAAAAAAAAAAAAGATGGCCCAGAATTAAAATACTATGATTAATACTAAAAGAAAGATAGCCAGAGAGATAAGCACTGTGATAGCCACCATCACTGGCAACTGCCAGCCTGTTAACCACTGATCAACAAGGAAAGAGATATGTGGACAAACTAAGTGGCCTTAAGAGGCGTCAACTTATACCACTGGGCCATACAACATATACATATAACACAACTGGCCACAAGCTAAGAATTGGGAAAGCTGAGTAATAGGTATGTGCGTATTATCTCTACTTCTAAATATTTGACATTTTCCATAATGAAAAGTTAAAAACACATTCATGCATACTTTAATTAATTAACTAATAATAAATAAATGCTTTTCACTTGGGAAAAAAACAACAAAAACAAACAAATAACCCCACATTCATGCACAACACCAAATCAGTGATCTAAATCCCCTTTTAAGCTTCCTTGAAATCAAGAAACAGACTTTAATGTGGGAAATACAGTGTCCCAGAAGTGACTAAGACTTTAAATTAAAAATAAGTACGACTTAGGCTATAGATTCACATGAAGACTAACTTTGAAGAGAATCCACAGGATCAATCAACATGTCTAAAACCAATGTACTCCAAAAAGTGGGCCACAAAGAGGGACAGCCGGGGCAGCATTTCTGTAAAGTCACTCGTACACCTGACTGGAGCACTTCTGCAATTCCTGTTCTTCCCTCAACTACTACCCTCGCCCTCGCATCACTGCCCCACCAACCACTTTGAAGACACGCTGGACAGGTACCCATGTTGAGCTAGCAGAGTCCATTCTACACAGCATACAACAGGATGTTTGCTGAATTTTTAAAGCGTGCCGTGCATTAATATTTCAGGGATGACTTTAAAATCACCATTGTAATCCTCCCAAAGGAGCCATTTCTTCCACAGTAACTACCACTAACACCCGCCCCAAATTAAAAACTCTAAAGGGACAGCCTCGGGTGTTATTTTGGCAAGCAAAACTAAGGGCTAAGATTAAGTTTAAAAAATAATAAGTATATAAGAGCCTGTCTTGGTAGAACACGGCTAATTAATAACCTTTTATATATGTTCACAAAGTCAACTAAAAAAATTAGAACAAAGAATAACATTTTTCTTGTAGCTAAGATCCAGAAGCATAAACTGAAAATAAAGAATTTTTATTTTAAATTAATTACCTAATTCATTTTAATTCAAAAATCATTGGAATTTGCTTCTTTTTGTCTTCCCACCCTGGGGTGAGGATGGTCATTAAGAATCAGAAACTCAGATATTTCTTTCTGTTGTTGGTTTGTCTTTCTTTCAGACAATTATTAAAATGAATCCTCATTTAAACATCAGGATATGGACAATCCATTCTGTGAATGTTTTGTTCCTCAATAAGAAGAAAAGAAAAAGAAACTGTTTCCATAGTAACCCTGAGTGTGACTAAACTGTATACCTTCCTAAGACCTACATATAAGGAACAACAGACAATGGAAAGGGGAAGCTAGAAGCAGAAGTGGCTTGTGACCGTCAGCCGGTGCCACTCCACGCTTCCCATACACACATTATCCCAAAGGGACTGAGTTCTAATCCTCTTTCCAGCAGCCCCAACCTACCCTCCCAGGATGTGAGGTTAAAGGAAAAGACACTATCATAGGATTTTCCTCAACATACAAAGTTTAAAGAGTGTGGCCATATTTTATATGGGTTTCATACCCAAATAGGGAGTTCTCGCACTTATTCCTCCTATAATACCTAACCTCTTTAATCAGACCCTTACAACTCATTTCCCCTTTAATTCACTAAGTATAACAACTTCTAAAAATTTTTGAAATGTGTATCTGGTTTTAAGGGTTGAAGAAAAGGAAGACACTGTATCTAAAATCTGCATTTATTAAAATATTTGCCCTCTATCCCCTACCCCTGACTTTTCAGGAAGAAATCTTCTTTCTCCCCAATGTCTGCCATGCTTAATTACTTTACCCTAAAAGGCTGCTGTCCTGGTTAAGAGCAGCAGAAGGTTCCTTGTTCAGATAAACTAAGCATATGTGTGTCTTATGCTTAAAATAAACATAAAAACAGATAATATTTTTTAAAAAATATATTGTCCAGCCAGTCAGTGATGATGGCAGGAATGACGGTCATAAAATTATTTATGTATTTATTTAGTCAGTCATACATACACACACGCACTTACTATGTGCCAGTGTAAGTCCATGACATGCATATTTCATATAAGCACTAAGAGGTAAGTGCTATTATTATTTCCTTTATCAAATGAAAAGGCTTAATATTTAGAAACTTAGATTATAGTCACACGACCAGTAAATGTTAGAACCCAGGTCTCCTTAGCTGAGACTCAAACTCTTTACTCCTACACCATTTGGCCTCCCCAGACATTCAGAGCCGTTCTGAAGTGAGGGGAGGTTAAGGTTCTGATTCAAGTTTGTCCTAGTTAACATCAGTTAACTACCAGTTGAGTACTTGTTAATACTAGTAATCTAAGGTAATTAACTCAAAGTCCCCCCTCCCTCCTGGAAGTGTGAAATGTAAGCTGCAGTCTTGTGTATGTACATGTGTGTAGCTACATTACATTTCAGCACGTACCTACCAGATGGTTCCTAACAGCCATACAATAATGAGGGAAAAGGGAAACTCACACCAACATTCCTGTTCCTCATCCTGCCACCATCATGTGCTCCTGTGTCACAATTCTCCCCCCCACCCCCTCCTACTGAGAGGTCTGATGTCTGAACCAGTTCAAGGTTTGGATAATCGGAGTGAGAGCCTCATTACAGAGACACCACCCTATTAGACCATAGAAATGGCACATTAACCAAACAGCAACAGGGAAGAGTACTAACCAAGCTAACACTTGACACTTACAATCACCTGCCACAAGTTAGAAATCAACACTTTTCACACCTTATTTAAGAGATATTTAATAATCTTCCTCTTGCACTCCACCTCTCTGCTGTCTCCCTAGGAACAGAAGCTCTTTGAAGTGAAGAACTGTATTTTGCTAGAGTTTTAAAGGGGCAAATATGGAGTCTAATTCGTGCTATGGTTTCTGACTGAGGCTACAATCTACACAGCAATTCAAAGAACCTAGAAGCCATTCTTTATGTTTCCCTTTTCCTCATGCTCTTTATGTAATTTATCAGTAAACCTGTCACTTGATCCCCAAAACACATCTGTTCACTTCTCTCCATTTCCACCTTCACCTCTTGCCTAGAATACACCACAAGAGCCTCTTGACGGTCAGGCCCCCCTGCTTCTATTCTTGCCCTCCACAATCCATTCTCTACACAACAGCCAATGTGATGTGAGATCATGGAACCTTCTGGAAGAAAACTCTTTAACGGCTTGCCATTATGCCAATGACAAAATCCAGACTTTTCATCCTCTTCTATAACAGAAGACCCTTGTCTTCTCTGACCTTCACCATCTCTCCTTCCAGTCTTAGGGCTCTCTCACTCCCTTCTCCCACTACCTGCAAAGCTACCCCCACCAGATCGTCAAATAATCAGATATTTCGTTCACTGAAGTATCAGTTTAAATGTCCCCTCCTCAGAGTTATTCCTCTCCCATCATTCTCTGTCATATCACTTTGTATTATAGCATGATGATTAACTGATATTTTCTTTCTTCTCTGTTTACTTATTTATCATTTGTCTCTCCAGTATAAGCCCTACCCAGAGAGGGAAACTGGACTTGTTCTTTGCTGTATCCTAGTGCATAAAATACATACCTGACATACAGAAGGTGCTTAATAAATGCTTGCTGGCTTTAGAACAGTGATTTATCAATTGTGTGGATGTTTAATATACAAGACTATTAAATTCAATACCTACTCATCTTTCTGTTATTATTGTTTCAGTCAAAGCAATCTGTCATTGGTAAGCTTGATAATTTACATAAACTTTTATTTACATCCTTATCCATGTTTGTTTAAGAATTTATACCTCTGACTTGTTCGAAAAAGAATGTAAAGCAGCTATTACACTGCATTTGGTATAAAAGGTCAAAACATCTCCACATAGGACATTCTATAAAATACCTGACCACTACGTCCCCAAAACTGTCAAGGTCATGAAAAACAAAGAAAGACTGAAAAACTGTCAGAGATCAGGGCAGACAAAGGAGAAATGACAACCAAGTGCACTGTGGTGCCCTGGATTAGATCTTGGAATAGAAAAATAACATTAATGGAAAAACTAGTGAAATCCAAATAATTTCAGAGTAACGTACTAATGTTGGTTTCTTAGTTTTGACAAATGTATCATGGTAATATTAGATGTCTGGGAAACCAAGTGAGGAGTATACAGAAACTCTCTATACTGTCCTTGCAACTTTTCTGTAAATAGAAGATTACTCCGAAAAAAAAAGTTTACTTAAAAAATCAACATCTCCATATAGACAGAAATTTAAACTGCAGTTTGACCATAGTTTGGCATTTTATTCTGAATAGAGTATGGGCCATTGACTTATTGCTTTGAACCCATACAACCACTTAATGTTAAAAGCACGATATTATATAATATTTGTCTCCTCACATTTGCAACAACAAGAGTAATTTTAAAACAACTAGACAGATATACTAGTTGCCTCTAATACCACATTAATTCTACATGCAAGTCTGAAGGAGAAGTGTCATCTTTCCCTTTTTCTCTAGTAGGGGTGCTGTCCTGTACGTTTAGAACCTCCATTTGCCTACTAGGTTGGGAGAATATTCAAAGTCCTATCAACCTAAACTCTGTCCATTGCTTCTTCCTAAAAGGAGAAACTAATGTTCCTAAGTATATTGTATCATCAGAGAACACAGTTTTCTCCCCCTGATAATTCAAATGAGCCCAGTATGTCAAAAAGACTTTCTAGACATTATTCTCTAATTTTCTCTTAACTGCTCTACAAAGTTATTCCTTATTCATTCACTTGACAAATAATTACATCATGCAGCAGTCTGAATCACACTGAACTTGAATAACAAATTGGATTATAAATTCAAAAATATGAAAGCAAATTCCACCGTAATGTTTCTGCACCCTAGGGAGGTTTCATCATTTCATAAACACACCCAAAACCAAGGCACAAAGTACTGCCATCTAACCCACTGTACATAATTCTACAAATGTGATATAAAAACGTTCTCACACACAGCACCTGAAATACCAGCATTTCTTTATCTTATTTATCAGTTTATTGTGGGTTCCAGTACACACACACACACATACACATACACATACACAGAGGTATTTTGTTTCATGGGTCATGGTAATCTTATTTAAACAGAGGACTATAAAATGGTAAAAATAATTAAGACGAAAAAAGAAATCAAACCATTCAAAAGGCAGAAATTGAAAAGGTGAAAGGGAGATGGTACAAGATTAGACTGCTTATAAGAAAAAATGGTCAGAGGAAAAGGGGAAATTTGTAACAATTCTCTGGGTATTTTGTGGTTTTGTAGTTGTCCTACCCTGGGCCAGTCCCTTAAATATTCTCAACCTCATGTTCCTTCACTACAACATTAAGATAATAATGACAGTCTACCCACTGAATTCTTTTTTAAGTATAAACAAAATGGGCAAATAAAACACAATTTTTAAAAAGTTACTTTTCACCAAAATGAGCTTTTAAAAAGCCTGAAAATTGCTAATTACTGGCAGTATCTGAAAAAAAAAAAAAAAAAAGAGTGTATAACTATATTTTGTAAAGCAGAAGCAACTCTTTAGCCAGCCAGAAGCTGAACAAAATTCTTGGTTAAATGCTTACCTTGGAGACTTGTCGAAGCCACCTTAAATACTCTGTGAACGTATCAAAACAAATGTAGTAAGTCTGGCTTTGGGGTCCCGAGGAGCTAAATGCTAAACAGTGCTGGTGTTTTTTCACTTCTTCTACCTATAAAAACAAAGAGTGACAAAAACATGTCAGAAAGCAGGATATTTACCGAGCTCATTAACTGTCCCTTAGACCAGTGAGCCTGCACAGCTTTGCATCTATCTCTTTATGTGTGCCTCTTACTACTTAAAGCATGTAAGCTCCTAAGTCTGACCAACCAATCTGAATTACAAGGAAACCAAAAAGGGGAATATTACCTTCAAGAGATTTCCCCACAATAGTGAAATTGTCTTCTTCCTGTTTAAAATTGTAACAGACTCCCTTTTTTATCCTTCTATACCCTCACAATAGGGTGCTGAGGTTCTTACTTCCTGTTAAAGAGGGCTTTTACTGAAGATTTTACTTAAGAATTTTTACTGCAGGTGAATTTTTACTTAGGGGACTTTTGTATTACTCTGAATTACAACCTTTTATTAAAAGAGGTCTTCAAGCATGTTAAATAAGCTTTTTTCTTTTAGCTTATTGTGAAATTGAGATTAACCTGAAATAAAACCCTACCATAAGAAATTTCAAGTCCCAATAATGCAGCGATATTGTCAAATCAAATTTCCACTCCTAGTAAATTCTTCATAAGGAGAAAAAGTCCAAACGATAAAGTAACATGATATTACACAAACTCTTACGTTTTACTTACAGAATGAATGTTTCCTATATTTCATTTACAAAACTGACCACAAACCAAGTCACAGTGAAAGTGTAAAAAACTTCAGAAAGATCACACAGACTACATTCTGGGACCAAAATAAAATCAAGTTAAAAATCAATAATAAATCAATTAAAAATCTACATTTAGAAAGTTAATACACTTCTAAACAACTCACAGGTAAAAAAAAGAATTTGTAATCAAAACATAGAAATTCTTAGCACTAAACCATTAAAAATACTATGTACTGAAATTTATGGAATGTAACAAAAGCAGGTACACAGAGGGAAATTTATAATTTTAAATACTCATATTAGAAAAGAAGGCAGAAAATTAATTTAATTGGCATGTATCTCAAGAACTAAGGGAAAAAATAGCAAAAACAAAAACGAAGTGAACTCCAAGCAGAATGAAGGTGATAATAAAAAGCAGAAGTTAACGAAATGAAAACCGGGACTTCCCTGGTGGCGCAGTGGTTAAGAATCTGCCTGCCAATGCAGGGGACACGGGTTCGAGCCCTGGTCTGGGAAGATCCCACATGGCACGGAGCAACTAAGCCCGTGCACCACGACCAATGAGCCTGCACTCTAGAGCCGGCTAGCCACAACTACTGAGCCCACGTGCCACAACTACTGAGCCTGCGTGCCACAACTACTGAAGCCCACGCACCCTAGAGCCCGTGCTCCGCAACAAGAGAAGCCACCGCAATGAGAAGCCCGCGCACCGCAACGAAGAGTAGCCCCCACTTGCCACAACTAGAGAAAGCCCATGCGCAGCAACGAAGACCCAACGCAGTCAAAAAATTAAAAAAGAAAAAAGAAATTAAAAAAAAGAAAGAAATGAAAACCAAATATACAATAGAGAACATTAACAAAGCAAAACAGCAATTCTTTGAAAAGGCTAACAAAATTGAATATCAATTGATATTGATCAATGATATCAACTGAAGACAAATATTAATAATGAAAAGGGAGACACAGCAGATTAAGCAGGGATTAAAAAGAGGTTATTATAAATAATTTTGTGGCAAATTTTTAGAAAAATTTATTTTACCAACACTAAATCAAGGGAAAAAAAACAGGCCTAAATAGTCTTATTACCATTTAAGAAAATGAATATTTTTTTAATTACCAAGAAAATATCAGGCTCATATGGTTTCGTAGGTGAGTTTTATCAAAGTTCCAAGAAATAGATCATTGCAAACTTGTGCAAACTCATCCACCAAACAAGAAAAGAAGAAAAAGATCCCAGCCTATTCTATGAGGCCAGTATAACCAAAAACAGATCAGAACAGTAAGAGAAAGGAAAATTACAGGCCAACCTTAGTCATGAACACTTATCTTGAACAAAATGTTGCATCAGAATCCAGCAATACAGAAAAACATATATCAAGAACAAAAGTTGGATTTACCTCAGGAAAGGAAAGATGGTTTAACGTTATTGGAACTATAAAGTCATTAATCACATTAACAGATTAAAGAAGAAAACCGTATGATTACCACCACAGTTGCAGAAAAAGCATTTGATGATGTTCTCTACCCATTCATCATTCATGATAAAAACTCTAAGCAAACTAAGAACACAAAGAACTCACTTAAGCCAACAAAGGATATTTATGTAAGGCAAACTTCAATGTTAATAATGAGATATCACTCTCTTACCTTACTTTTTCTGTTCAATACTGTACTAGAGTCCTGGCCATTGCAATAAGACAAAGAAATGTATTGAGGAAGAAAGAAAATTGCCATTATTTGAATATGAGATGATTAGCTACATAGCAAACTCCAAAGAATCTAGAGACATTAGAATAAATAAGAAAATTTAGCAAGGTGGCTGGATATAAGATTAACACTAAAAAAATCAACCACATTTCTATACACCAAAGAGAAAATATAATTTTATAAAAATGCTATTTAAACTAATCCATATCGACAGAAATCAGGCAGTGTTTTTTGGGAGTGGGTAGGAGTGAGCAGAAAAGTAGGGACAGAAGGGTACAAAGGAGCACAAGGGGACTATCTGTCAAATTGTGCTCATGGAAGTATAATACAGTTATCAAATTGTTATCAAAATGTGCAGTACGTTGTATATCAATTATACCTCAATAAAGTTTGGCAAAGATGTAGAGAAATGTACACTGATATGAGCATGATATGGTGCAACAACCTTGGAAAACAATTGGATATCATCTTGTAAAAGTAAATGTGCATATATGTCCTATCGCCCAGTGACTGCACTCTTAAGAGCAATATTTCTCAAGGAGGTCATTATAGGAATTTTGGATTGAATAGTTCCTTGTGTACATTATGCAGGACTGTCTAATATTTTTGCATGATATTTTACTCTCTGAGCCCCTGCCCTGTAGATGCCAATAGTGTCCCCTTGCAGCAAAAGATACTAGTATTAACCAAACACACTATCTACTTTTCCCAGAACCTATGTAATTAAGATGGAGTCATGTGACTAGTTCTGGCCAATGAGCCATGAGCAGAAGTGGCATGTGTCACTTCTACAACCAGATATACAAGAGCCAGCTAATGACCCTCCAGTTACCTCTTCTCCTGCCTAAGCAGCAAAGGAAGCCACGTGTTACAAATATTATAAGAGAGAAGAACCCCCAACAGACTGGGTTCGTACATAATTACTTGAAAAAAGAAATCTCCACCCACCCACACTGGACAAATAGTGTGAGTGACAAATAACTGTTATGATAAGTCACTGAGATTTGGGAGTTCTGTTACCACAGCATAACTTAGCTTACATCAACTGACTACCCAATCATTTGACAATCAAAACACTTGCACATATTACCAAATGTCCCCTTCAGGCACAGCGACAAGAGTTGAGAACTGCTGCTCTAGAAAAACTACTTGTAAACCAGGAGGCATATCAAAATAAGACTAGCTCAAGAGCACTATTTATAACAGAAAACTAGAAGCAACCCAAATGTCCATCAACGAGAAAATTACTTAAGAAATTTTAGAAATTTGGAACATTTACAGAGTGGAACATTATACAGAAATGAAAACCATATATAGCAAGTAATATGGAATCTTATTATGAAACATAATATTGAGTGAAAAAATTCCATCACAGAAAACTACAAACAGGATGATACCATTTTTTATTAAGATCAAAACAAGCAAAACATAGTTATATGATAAAATTTATTTCAAAAAAGTAAGCAAACGATGAATACATATTCTAGGACAGTGGATTCCTCTGGGGTAGGAGGAGGCAATGGGACAGATGCAAAGAGAACTCAGGTAGAGACACTGGTATTGATGCTGCTGTACTTCCTAAACTGAGTAGTAAGTTAACAGTTACTCAGCTTATTATGCCTCATAGCTTAACAAATATTACATAAAGTATTAATGTAAATAAGTTATCTAAAAATTTATGTTCAATTTTAAAGAAGAAATTAAATATAATAATTGTACATGAATAAAAACTTATTAAACAAATGTTTTTCAACAATTAAACTTTAATAGAGCTTTATTTAACTTCATATTTGAATTCTACATTTGAAAACGTAAACTAATGATCATGCTCAAGTAGTGTGTCAAAATTATCACAGCAATTATAGCAAAATTGATTATCACACCTCATTTCTAGCTCTTTTATATAAATTAGAAAACAAAAACCAAAAAACCCCTTCCATTTACTCTCAGATTTTCCTTTAACAACAGACCAGAATGAGAAAAGGAAAGACAAACATTAATGAAAACTTACATTGCAAAGAGTGAATTATTTTTTCCTAACTTGGTTAATATAATTTTTCAACATACTCAATTATTTTTAAAGGTGTGGCACAAAACAGGTTTTACAAGCTTTGTCTGTGAGAAAAAGAAGCTGTTAACTTTCTATTCACTCAATGGTAGAAGTGCATCCAGTAATAGGCCTGGGAAACAGAACAAGTCTCTAGCTCTGAATAAAAATGCTAATTATAACTGGATCTTCTCTCACCTTACCTGAACATTCCACTGCTTCCCTGCCTCTGCTTCTCTGAGCACAATAATCTTTCTGACCATCTCCTTTATATGTCAAGAGATTTTTCACCCTTCAAGCTCTATCATAATTGCTACCTCCTTCATCACAAAATCCCGATTCCCCCCACAAAATGTAATCTCTTCCACTTATCTTCCACACTATTTTTTTGCACCTCTCGTAGAGCAGATATTGTTGTGTTCATCCTTCATTTCCAGATAGTAATTATAAGCTATTCAAAGGCAGAGATGGTGACTTACCCATCTTGGTATTTCTGGGACGCCAAGCAAAGTTGCTTCCCCACAGAGGATATTTAATAAATAGTTATATTAAATTTGCCCATGCAAATGACTAACACCATAAGGAAAGAAACAGATTGTTGACCTATCGGGGCATCAAACATTAAATATGCATTTTTAATGATGAGTTATGGAAGTAATAATGATGACTAATTTTTCAGATCCATCCAAAGGACAAGATCTTCAGTAATAAACTATCACTAATTCTTCAATGCTCAGACAGAAGTTAAGAAGCCATGGTTTCAAAATGGGTGAATGAAATAGACCTGAACACACCTCACAGACTAGCCAAATCTATTTTTTTTAAACAATCAAGTAACGATCAAGAAAAAAATTTTTAATATGCCCCCGATTTCCAAAAACCCATTCTTCATCCAAATTTACCTTTCCCTTTATTAACAGATTATCATATCATTTAAAAATCAGGAAATACTGACATATAATTATGGTAATGATACCCCTACCAGTGCTTGGAGTTTATAAATAAATCTGGCAAAGAAAAGAATGTAATATCTTCCTAAGCAATCCTGTTCTTTCTGTTGATATTTTATAAATGATAGGAATAAAATAGTTAACATGCCCAAAGAAAAGCAGCCAGTATGTTGGAAATATCTATCAGCTGTATCACAGGTTTTCTCTGAAATGAGTAGCATTTCAGGTTCAAAAATCATGACTAGCTATATTGATAAACTAAAAGTACTAACCCCACTGGTCACTAAACACAAATAAACAGAGAGGTAAGGCAAAGCGGGATCACAGATTCCTGCTAGAGAGTCTAACCTTTGATAAGCACGCCTGAATGATCCTAAGGTCATGGACTTGGGGATCACTGTACTATACTATAAAATACACGCTCACAATATCAAAAGATATCTTCTCATAAATAATAATTTATCACCTACAGTCTGAAATATAACAGTGAAATTCTAGTTGCTCTATTTTCAGTCACATAGTTAAGGTGCATGTACTAAGAAGTGAACATAACCAGGGCTTCACGTGAGCCAATGGCACTGTTATTTTCCAAAACTCCACCAACCAAAAATGTCCACTGGTGGAGGCACAACAGGAATGATGAGTCAAAAACTATCTACCCCTGGGACTTCCCTGGTGGTCCAGTGGGTAAGACTCCACACTCCCAATGCAGGGGGCCTGGGTTCGATCCCTGGTCAGGGAATTAGATACAGCATGCACGCCACAACTAACAGCCCCCATGCTGCAACTAAAAGATCCCACGTGCCGCAATGAAGATCCTGCGTGCTGCAATTAAGACCCAGCACAGCCAAAATAAATAAATACATAGATTTTTTTTTAATTGAAATTCTTTAAAAAAAAAAAAAAAAACCCCATCTACTCCTTACTACAGAAATGACTCAAAGTAAGCTTCTTAATGACACTGGGAAATCTGTTAGTATTTGGTTTGTTCTAAACTTACTTTTCCACCAATTAGTGGCAGAACATGCATCTTTCCGGTCAAGCTGTCTTTCACAGATGATACTATTAGGCAGGTCCCACACAGGATAACTTGGCGTCTGGTCCATCGGTTCACTGGCAACTGCATTTTGCCTTTACGGACATTATACATTCCTGAGAGCTGAATCCGTTCCGAGCTACCAGTGCTGTGAGGTTTTCCTGCAACAAACACAAGCAAACATTTTAGTCTTAAAGAAATGGGCTTTTTTGCTACTCATCAGATAAATTTACCAGATAAATTACTTGGACAACAGAGAATAATTATAGGGAAACAATCTAATTTATAATTGAGAGAATCTGAAACCTGCAGTAATGCAATCATGATAAGAACTACCACATCTGCTCCACATGTACCTTTTAATATAGGTGAAGAAGAGTTTTTTCCTTAAAACCCTAGGAAAAAAGCTATTTTAACTCCTCTGTTATAGCCTAAGTTTTTTCTGCTATATCCTTCACAACTTAATTTTACATTTAAAACAGAAATGGCTTCAAGATTTTCATGAACACGAGAGTTAATTTAAGTACACTAAGAAGAAAATATTATAGACTGATATAGAAAGATAACATTCAAGATCTAGCATTTAATGAAACTAATCAGTTTTAATGGAATTAGCCACTCATATTCTTCCTCCTACAGATATTTAATGTACATTTACTATTAAGGAGACAATTAAAAATGAATGACTTGGGCTTCCCTGGTGGCACAGTGGTTAAGAATCCGCCTGCCAATACAGGGGACACAGGTTCGAGCCCTGGTCCGGGAAGATCCCACATGCCATGGAGCAACTAAGCCCGTGTGCCACAACTACTGAGCCTGCACTCTAGAGCCCACAAGCCACAACTACTGAAGCCCGCACGCCTAGAGCCCGTGCTCCTCAACAAGAGAAGCCACCCCAATGAGAAGCCCACGCACCGCAATGAAGAGAGGCCCCCGCTCATCACAACTAGAGAAAGCCCATGCACAGCAACGAAGACCCAACACAGCCAAAAATAAATAAATAAAATAAATAAATTTATTAAAAAAAAAAAAGAATGACTTTTCTAGTAAGAAAATACTACTCTATAAACATAAGCTAAGTCCTCAAAGATAAACTTAATGTCAATCCAGGAAGGACTGTGTGCTGTAGTGCTTGTGAGTCACGGAGGGAACAAAGAGACAGAGAAAGATGCACTAAGACTCAGAGACAAAGAGAGCTGAGAAAGCTCTGAAGAGTCTTCATTTCCCAGATGGAAGTGAATTTGGAAGAATGACATTCAGACAAGCCCCATCAATTGAATGGGAGAACTACTGTGATTAATAAGTGATGGAGCTGTATAAACAAGAAGAAAAATATTTCCCAGTTATAGACACTGAATATTTATCAAAGAGTACTGAAGCCCATGCTCACAAATAAATTAAAGAGGGGCACATGTCCCCGAATAGTTCCCAAGTCAGAAGTGTTATATTTATTTGAAAGTTTGCCTAGTTGCCTAGTAGAAGAAACAGATTCAAGAAAAATTATATTCTTATGAATGTTAAAAACTAACATAAATGCCAAGTAGTTTTGGTAAATGTCTAATAGCTACTGGAGAAGGAAACAGGAAGAACAGCAGCACCAAAAATAGATCTCAAGAAGATCCAAAAACTGTTTGAACCCTCCCAGTACACACCTTTGGGCAGAGATGTTTGCAAATAACAAAACCAGCAGGTTTGAATTTCACTTCCTCTTTCTCCCAGTATATCAAAATGTTTTATGAAATAAATACTGTACACTGCATAAATTTGCCGGGGCTAGGCTAGAATGAAGTCTAAAAGTGGTCCACCTTTTTGAACCTGGGCCCAGCAAACAACTACACAGCTAGCATCCTCAGTGGAGAGCTCCACTGAGTTGTTTGTCTACCAAATGCTAACACTCCCACAAAGGGATAGGAAGCCCAGGAGACTTTAAAATAGATATGGCTTGCCAAAGGCTGCCAGTGATAGATCAGACCACAGTCATTCACTTGTCCCATTCTGCACAAGTTCATTTACACCCACAGAGAGAGATGCCCAGGATCCCAGTCTAAGAGCTCCTCTCTACATTATAGTCTCTCTTCCTGTAGAGAAGTGGGACAGGAGATTCAGAAAACTGAAAGGTACGTGCAAGGCTAAAAATAATGGACAACACGATTTACAAAATCCAATTTCCATGACTGTAATACACTAACATTCTCTAACAAGGGATCTGATCTAAATACTTACATACACACACACACTAATGAATGCAAAGAAGCAGGCATTTTATTCAGCCACATCAGAGAGTGGCTTCAAGGACACTTGTTAACCTGTCACATTTATAGAGATCTGTGATTTAATTAGAGACTGAAGAAAAAGACAACAGAGGTATATAAGGAACAGTCCTTCAATTCTCCAACTCCACAAAAATCCTAGAGAAAGCCCCAGAGCAAATTGCCAGATGGAGGACTAAGGCTAGAAGGGATACATACGAGAAAAGTATGGAGACATCAACAGACACTGGCTTTTTATTCCCTCTTTAGAAAAATTCCCAAGGGCCCTGAGCAGTCCTGGAACCTAATGGTAAGATTAGTCTGTCCCTGCCCTAAACATCCCAGTCTGAATCAAATCCCTCTTATCTTGCTCTGGGTGAATTTAAATATCCTTGTTGTCAGCTCCCTCCCTAGGTGTTCCCAGCTCAGGCACACCCTCAGGACTAGGCTGTGTACCAGCTGGGCTCTGGGGAATATGGAGATGAATAAGTAACATATAGCTGGGCAGTCACCCCCGTGCACACACACCCCTTTGTGTCAGACTTCCTTATTCTATGACGTAAGGAATTATTTTAGCTGTCGCTGCCAATTTCGAAACTTCTCAATTCAGAGGAATTCAAATTGTCTATGCTCTAAGAAATATTGACATCTCACAAGGAACCAATGCCCACTAAATTAAAGTTGGATCCATTGTTGTAACTTTTCCTTTAGAAATATCCTACAGGTTTAAGGCATTTCTTATACAACCTGGGACGAAAGATGGATAGCAAAAGCAAGTATTTCAAGCTGAGAGAGAAACCTGAACACAACAGAGAATGATTTAAAACATGCTTTCCCTCTCTTACTCACTTGGCACATGGCAATTTGATAAGACTTGACATATATACACCTATAAATGAGCAGGAAAATGAGCACACTGATCATCGCTAACAGTTCCTCGTGCCCACTGAGATCCCTCCCTCTCCCTCCCACCCCCCCCCCACCTAGGGCCCCCACGCTCAGGCGACTGCTCATCTGCTCTTTTGTCACTTTTTGTCTGTGTTGTTGAGTGTGCCAAGAGTTCATTCCTTTTTATTGCTGAGAAGTATTCCACTGCATGAATATATCACATTTTGTTTAACCATTCATCTGCTGATAGACATTTGGACTGTTTCCACGTTTTTTGCTTATCTTGACTGAAAACATTGGGATAAACGTTCTTGTGTGGATATATCCTTTTATTTACCTTGGGTAAACACGTGGGACTGGAATGGCTGGGCTGTACTATTTTACTTGTTCATCTCTAATGCAGGAGAGTTCCGGTTGCTCTACCTCCCTGTCAACACTTTTAGCTGTTCTAGTACACATGTAATGATACCTCATTATAGATTAAATTTGTATTCTCCTAATGATGCTGATCATCTTCTCAAGAGCTTATCTGCAATTCACATACCTTCTTTGCTGAGGTGACTAATTCAAATCTTGTATCTAATTTTAATTGAATTGCATTCCTCACATATTCTGAATACAAGTCCTTTGTCAAATGTGTAACTTGCAAATATTTTCTCCCAGTCTGGCTTGCTTTTTCATTTTCTTGACAGTACTTTGGGAAAGCAAAAGTTTCGATTTTAATGAAGTCCAAATATTTGATTTATCTTTTACAATTAGTGTTTTTTGTGTTGTATTTAAGAACTCTCTGACAAACTCAAGGTCACTATAATTTTCTCCTATGTTTTCTGCTGTAAGTTTCATAGGTTTAATTCTTTTTTTTCCCCAAACTTATTTATTTATTTATTTATTTTTGGCTGTGTTGGGTCTTCGTCTCTGTGCGAGGGCTTTCTCCAGTTGCGGCAAGTGGGGGCCACTCTTCATCGCGGTGCGCGGGCCTCTCACTGTCGCGGCCTCTCGTTGCGGAGCACAGGCTCCAGACGCGCAGGCTCAGCAGTTGTAGCTCACGGGCCCAGTTGCTCCGCGGCATGTGAGATCTTCCCGGACCAGGGCTCGAACCCGTGTCCCCTGCATCGGCAGGCAGACTCTCAACCACTGCGCCACCAGGGAAGCCCCATAGGTTTAATTCTTACATTCAGGCCTATGATTAATTTCAAGTTAATTTTTGTACACAGCAAGAAATAAGTAGAGGTTCAGGAGGTTTTTTGTTTTTGTTTTTTGACAAGTGGCTATCTAAGTTATTCCAGAACATTTTGTTAAAAAGATTATCCATTGGGACTTCCCTGGTGGCGCAGTTGTGAAGAATCTACCTGCCAATGCAGGGGACATGGGTTCGAGCCCTGGTCCGGGAAGATCCCACATGCCGCAGAGCAACTAAGCCCGTGAGCCACAACTACTGAGCCTGAGTTCTGGAGCCCGTGAGCCACAACTACGGAGCCCGTGTACTGCAATTACTGAAGCCCATGTGGCCTAGAGCCCGCGCTCTGCAACGAGAAGCCACTGCACTGAGTAGCCCGCACACCCCAACGAAGAGCAGCCCCCACTCGTCGCAACTAGAGAAAGCCCGTGGGCAGCAACGAAGATCCAACACACCCAAAAATAAAAAACATAAATAAATAAATAAATAAATTTATTTAAAAAAAAAAAAGATTATCCATTCCCGCTGAAGTGCTTTGGCACCTGTATCAAAATTCTATTGACCATAGTTGGGTGGGTCAATTTCTTGGTTCTTCCCATTCCACTCATCTATTTGTCTATCTTCAACCAATATCACAGTATCCTGATTACTGAACCTTTATAATTAGTCTTGAAATCAGGTAAAATGAGTCCTCTCCTGTGAAGAATGACAGCTTTACTTCTTCCACTGCAATCAGGGTGTCTTTTATTTCTTTTTCTTGCCTTGCTGCACAAGCTAGAACCTTCCATACAATAATGAACAGAACTAGTGAAAGCAGACATCCTTTCCGTTTTCCTAATCTTAGGGAAGTAGCATTCAGTTTTTCATCAGTAAGAACAACAAATTGGCACAGGGAACTATATTCAATAGTTCCAACCAATAATGGAAAAGAATCTGAAAAAGAATATATATTTTTATATATATATATAAACATTCTGGGGGACTTCCCTGGTGGTGCAGTGGTTAAGAATCTGCCTGCCAATGCAGGAAACATGGGTTCAATCCCTGGTCCTGGAAGATCCCACATGCCACAGAGCAACTAAGCCTGTGCACCACAACTACTGAGCCTGCACTCTAGAGCCCGTGAGCCACAACTGCTGAGCCCGCGTGCTGCAACTACAGAAGCCCATGCACCTAGAGCCTGTGCTCTGCAACAAGAGAAGCCACCACAATGAAAAGCCTGCACACCACAACAAAGAGTAGCCCCCGCTCACCGCAACCAGAGAAAGCTCACGTGCAGCAATAAAGACCCAACACAGCCAAAAATAAATAAAATTTTTAAAATGGTTAAAAACATTCTGGATTTGGTGTCAGGGGTGAGGGTAATGCTGGCTTCATAGATTGAGCTGAAGAATTCTTTCCTCTACTTTTCTGGAATAATTTGGATGAAATTGGTATCATTTCATCCTTAAACATCTGGTCGAATTCCCCAGTGAAGACTTCTGGATCTGGAGTCTTGCTTTTTCTGGTTTTTGTTTGTTTATTTTTTGTTTTGTTTTGTGTGTGACGGGGGGAGAGTGTTTAACTATAATTTCAATTTCTTTACTAGAGTTAGGGCTATGCTATTCCATTATCTAGTTATTCTTGAGTAAGCCTTCGTGGTTTGACTTTTTAAAAGTTTGTCCATTTCATTTAAGTTTTCATATAGTTGACATACAGTTGTTCACAATATTTCCTTCTTATCCTTTTAATATCAATAAAAAACTATAGTGATGTCACCTCTTTCATTCCTGATATTGGTAACATACCTTTTCTTTTTTTTTTTTCTTCTGTTTTGTAAATGAGTTCATTTGTATCTTTTTTTTTTAATTCCACATATAAGCGATATCATATGATATTTGTCTTTGTCTGGCTTACTTCACTTAGTATGATAATCTCTAGGTCCATCCATGTTGCTGCAAATGGCATTATTTCATTCTTTTTTATGGCTGAGTAATATTCCATTGTATATATACACCACATCTTCTTTAGCCATTCATCTGTTGATGGACATTTAGGTTGCTTCCATGTCTCGGCTACTGCAAACAGTGCCGCAATGAACACTGGGGTGCATATATCTTTCGAATTATGGTTTTCTCTGGATATATGCCCAGGAGTGGGATTGCAGGATCATATGGTTAACTCTATTTTTAGTTTTTTAAAGACCTCCATACTATTCTCCATAGTGGTTCTACCAATTTACATTCCCACCAATAGTGTAGGAGGGTTCCTTTTTCTCCACACTCTCTCCAGAATTTATTTGTAGACTTTTTGACCAGAGTGAGGTGATACCTCATTGTACTCTTGATTTGCATTTCTCTAACAATTATCAATGTTGAGCATTTTTTCATATGCCTGTTGGCCATCTGTATGCCTTCTTTGGAGAAATGTCTATTTAGATCTTCTGGCCATTTTTTAATTGGGTTGTTTGGTTTTTTTGATATTGAGTTCTATGAGCTGTGTGTATATTTTGGAAATTAATCCCTTTCAGTCCGCATCGTTTGCAAATATTTTCTCCCATTCTGTAGGTTGCCTTTTGGTTTTGTTTATGGTTTCCTTCACTGTGCAAAAGCTTTTATGATTAATTAGGTCCCATTTGTTTATTTTTGTTTTCACTTCCATTACTCTAGGAGACGAACTTCTATCTTTTCTTGATCAGTCTGATTAGAAGATTACCAACTTTATTTTTTTTTCACATAAAAATGTTTATTATAATAACATTTTACATTTTATAACTTTGTTTGGATTTACTATATCTTTTTTCTCATAAAAAACTGAGGGAGGAGTTTTTGTCTTTATTTTAAAGATAAGAATATTAAAGAAAGTGTTTAAATTATTTTGTCCTATGTCACAAGTTGGTTTATACAAGACCAATATACAAAACTAGAGGATCAGATTATTCATTGTCTTTTTACTGCCCCATATTTCCTCCCAACAATAGTTAGCAAAGAGTACAAGATTTGATTTTTATGAGTCATTCATCTTTTCTTTTTTAACATCTTTATTAAAGTATAACTGCTTCACAATGGTGTGTTAGTTTCTGCTTTATAACAAAGTGAATCAGCTATACATATACATATATCACCATATCTCCTCCCTCTTGCGTCTCCCTCCCACCCTCCCTATTCCACCCCTCTAGGTGGTCACAAAGCTCCGAGCTGATCTCCTTGTGCTATGCGGCTGCTTCCTACTAGCTATCTATTTTACATTTGGTAGTGTATATATGTCCATGCCACTCTCTCACTTCGTCCCAGCTTACCCTTCCCCCTCCCTCCAATTTTATTAAACAACTCAAAGAACCAGGTTTCGGTTTCATTCTCTACTGTTTTTCTGTTTATGGGTTCATTTATTTCTGTTCTTATCATTGTTTCTCTTGCTAATTTTAGGATTAATTTTCTTAATGTGGAAACTGAGGTCACTGACTTGAGGCTTTTCTTTTTTCTTAATATAGGCATTTAAGTGCTATAAACTTCCTTCTAACTACTGCTTTAGCTGCATTCCACAAATTCTGGTATGTTGTGGTTTCAGGTTCACTAATCGTTTCTCTCCAGTGTTTAATCTACTGGTAATTCCATCCAGCGTACTTTTCATCTCTAGAAGTTCAATTTGGCTATATGTGGGTACACACTTATATACACATACATATACACACATATGTATATATCTTCCATGTCACTCCTTAATATGCCTTTTTTTACCTTCATGAATACATGAAACAATTATAATAGCTGCTTAAGTGTCCCTGTCAACTAATTCTATCATCTGTATCACTTCTGTGTCAGTTTTATTTTATCATTTTCTCTTATGGGTCTTATTTTTCTGCTTCTTTGCACACCTGGTAATTTTTGTTCGGATGCTAGTCATTAGGAGTTTTGTCTTGTTGCGTGCTGGATATTTTTGTATTTATATGAATATTATGGAGTTTTGTTCTGGGACACAATTAAGTTAGTTGAAAACAGTTTGGTTCTTACCAGGCTTGCTTTCTGGGATTTGTCATATAAGACCAGAGCAGCCTTAAGTCTAGATTTATACTAGCAATATTAGCAAGCAATGCTGTAACTGACATCCTCTAAGTTATAAGGTTCTCCAGTCTGGCTGGTAGGAGCATGAACTCTGCCTGGCCCTGTGTGAACTTCAAGGTTTCTTCCCTCTGCTCCTTTTCAGTGTTTTTAAACCCCAGCCTCACATAGTTTCTTCTTCACATAAATGACTGATCAGCACTCAGCTGAAGGCTCAATGATGACTCCTTGCACATCTCCAGGACTCTCTGAGCAGCTCTTTTCTCTCCAGCACTCTACTCTGTACACTCAAACTGCTTAGCTTCAATGGACTCCCAGCTCTGTCTCCTGAACTCACTGTGAATACCAGGCTCTGCCTGGGTGCCTCCTCCCTACAACTTAATCCTGGAACTCTTTCCCACCATCAGTAAGATGGTACATTTGTAGGGTTGTTTTAATCTGTTTCCTTTCTCTCAAGGAGCACATCTGTTGTGGGGTTTTGTGTCTTGTGCTGCCTGATGCCCAATGTCTGAAAGCTGTTTCATATATTTCATCTGATTTTTAGTTGTTTCTTCTTTTAGGTTAAAGAGTAAATGCAGTCTCTGTTACTCCATCTTGGCTGGAACCAAGTGCCAAATATTTAAATTTAATTCTTTCTCATACATACCGTTCACTTTTATAGATTACAGAAGTACGTTTAACATAATTAAAGATTTTCTTTAAAGTGTGGGTTCTCAATATATTACTATATTCAGAAATTCAGAGAAACCCTGTGGGACCAGTGGACTAGGAGAGCTATCTGCTCTTGTCCAAAAATAGCTCCAAACTTCAGTATTATCATAGTTCTTTGGCTCTTCTTTTCCAATTATTGACAGTAATGAGTATATAAGCAACTTCTAATTTACTGCCTTACTTTACATTCAATCCTAAAACAATAGGCCTAAAGTTAGCTCTCTACCCTCTTTCAAAGTAAAGGACTAAACTTTGTGGTAAGTCTTTTCCTCCACTCAGAGGTCCTTCTTGACTTGCATATTTATAAGTATTAATCTAAATAGTTCAGTCTTCTGAATGATTCACTTCTGGTTACGCTGGGTGTCACTATACTACCTTTCAAAAACAAATGTAAAAAGAATAATGCATAGTTCATTAATCTCTCTACACTGTCACAAATATTAGAACTTCAACCTTAACGGATATAACTAAGATAACTGGATAGAGCTACTCTGATAGAAAAATCCTGAGAATTTTAAAATAACCTCCTTTGTTGACTCAAGTGGGAGTAGGACAGATTGTTGTAACAGTTGCTTCAGACAGAGTGGTTCTAAAAGTATGGTCCCAAGACCAGTAGTACCAGAATCACCTGGAAACTTATTAGAAATGCAAATTCTCAGGCCCTACCCTAGAAGTACAGAATTGGCATCTCTGAGGATGAAGCCCAGTAATCTGTATTTTAACAAGCCCTATATATAAACAGCAGTCTGGATCAAAGAACAGAGATCGTTGTGATGATCAGACAAACCCCTCCATTTTTAAAAATAAGAGTTTGGTTTTTGCTCGTTTCTTTTCTTTTTCTTCTCTCTTCTCCTTCTCTTCTCTTCTGTAGTTTAAAGCCTAAACTTGGTGGGAGGGACACGCGAGAGGGAGGGGATATGGGGATATATGTATACATATAGCTGATTCACTTTGTTATACAGCAGAAACTAATACAACATTGTAAAGCAATTATACTCCAATAAAGATGTTAAAAAAAAAAAAAGCCTGAACTTAAATGTTATTCCTCAAGATGAGAGAATTTCAGCTTTGAGGGGGAGTGAAGAATATAATAAAACATCACTTCTTTGGATCTTACTAACTTAGAATTTTGACCAGGAGCTTTTGAAATTAAGTCTACTCATGTTTTATCTATCATAAGGGAATTTTATTAAATAAATGAATAAACATGATTAGAAGAGAAGTATTTATTTAAAGAAAACTAACTACAGTCCATTCTGCTACAATATGTTTCATTAATACTAATTAATTCATTTATGATCATAAATAGGGGAATGAAGTCAGTATAATATGCACAGTATTGGTCCATAAGGATTCACTCTAGGCAAGGGGAGCCAGAATATTGGGAGTGGAAATTATATAACTTTCAAAAACAAAGGAAAAAGCCCATGGTAAATGCAGTCTCAATGTCCACAAGCCAACATTTCTACTCTTATGTTATTGTGCATTTTTAATATTCCCTAATATTGTGTCTGTAACTTCCAGACACAATAAGTTACCTGCCTAGGCTGTCCAGGTTATCTCCTGAGGTATCCATTATTATTTTTGTTAGTATTTTGGTTATAAAGATGCTTGGACTTAGAGTCCTGCCACTCTCCAACTCTATTTTCCCATAAACACTTTTATTTTTAATTTTCAACTTTGGAGAACATGAGAAGTTTCGGAAACATATATCGTAGCAGAAACACCTGCTTTAACTAGAAGACCACTGAACAACACAGAAATAAGTACAAATTTGGTTGCTGCCAATTACATGTTTTTGCCAAATATATCCTAGTGTCTATCTGTGGTAGTTTGAAAATATGTCCACAAATTTTTTAAAATTCTTCCCTTCAAAGGTGGAGCCCAATCCCATTCCCTTTGCTTGTGGACTGTACTTAGCGACTAGCTTCTAACAAATAGAATGTAGCAGACTCAATGGCTGCTGTAACTTCTGAAACCAGGTCATAAAAGGCAAATAGCTTCCACCTTACCCCCTCTAGGATCACTCCCTCTGAGGAAGCCAGCTGCCATGAGGACACCCTAGGGACCCTATGAAAAGGCCAACAGGTGAGGAACTGAAACTTCCTGCCAACAGCCAAAAGGGAACTGAGGCCTCTTCAGAAGCCAGGTGAGCAAGTCATACTGGAAAGATCCTCCAGTCCCTGTCAAGAGAACTGTGCCCCTAGGACATCTTGGCTGCAAACTTCATGATAATCTCTAGCCAGAACTACCCAGCTAAGTCACTCCAGAATTCCTGACTCAGAGAAATTATGAGACAATAAATGTGTGCTGTTTTAAGCCACTGAGTTTTGAGGCAATAACTAATACAACTTTACTGTGTTGGTTTCACTTAGTTCTATTTACCTGAACATAGTGCAACATTAATAACCTACATTTCCCTAAAATAATCTACAAAAATATTTACAGGACTTTGTATAACCTAGTGAGGGCCTAGTGTAATCCAAAATAGTCAAAAACAATCATAAGAACAGCACATCAAGCAATCACAATTTCAAACACTTTACAGAATGAAAGTATTCATGATAATACGGCACCAAAAAGTAAGAAAGTTTGATCAGTACATAAGAGATAGTGGAAGAATTTACCAGGTCCCTGGAGCTGAAAATGGTCGGGAATAAGTGAGAACACTCAACTCTCACCTCACCTTCTCTACCTTTAGAGCTTAGACTGATAAAACTACAAAGCATGTTTCTTACTGCATATAAATCCTTAAATCCTTCTTGACTACCTGAAGTGTCAGAAAGACTGAATTAAATTACTTGCCCAGGCTCATTTCAAGAGCTGGCAGAAGGATTTAGATGACTCCATAACAAGGTCCAGAGACCTGAGCATGAACTGGCAGCTGGGAATTTTGTCTCAGAGCTGAAAGTCGAAGCAAGCTCAGCAAGGTGTGCTGGCAGGAGCTCTGAAACAGATTTAAGACTAGTTGCTTTTAGCTGATGGAAATGACAACCATCTGCTAAATATATTTGGAGATGGTTAATTTATGCATCAGATCAAAATATACAAAGTCAACTGCCCAGTAAATCTTGCTTCTTACTGACAGTTATTCAATCTGATTAGGTTTATTTATATCTCCCAAATTAGTGTAGACCCTTATCCCTGAGAAATGTCATGCCCTGAACCTTTCTCTAATCTCTAAGTTCTTGAATACCACCAGAGCTTATAATTCCCCCTATAATATTCATGAAAACAGTGCCTGGAAAACGTGCGCTACCCCTTCACACTCTTACAGATTATGTAAACACAGGGCCAAAGTAACTTTTAAAAAATCCACCAAAGCAAACTCTAATACAAACTACAGTAAAATTATCCATAAATTTTAAAAATCTGAAAAATCAAATAATTACTATGACTATACATTGTGTGTAACAATATTAAATTAAACGATAACTTAAACGACATTAAATTAAATTAAAATGCTGAAAGGAAATGCTGCATGAAGACAAGCTACAACGGAGGGCCTCAGACTGTAGCATGCACCAAAACCACCAGGAAGGCCTTGCTATAAACAGACTGCAAGGCTCCACCACCCAGAGTTTCTGACTCAGTAATTCTGGGTGGAGGCCCGAGATTTCGCTGAT
Source organism: Eubalaena glacialis (assembly GCF_028564815.1). Lineage (NCBI taxonomy): Eukaryota > Metazoa > Chordata > Mammalia > Artiodactyla > Balaenidae > Eubalaena > Eubalaena glacialis. The sequence goes on from NC_083730.1 coordinate 13,819,774, forward strand.
GTTGCAGGTCTGAGGACCACAATTTGAGACCCACTGAGTTACAGTATCAGGTTAACAATGCCTTTTTGACCTGGTGGATCATCAGCGTTTGGTTAACACTGACCAAAGAAGCAGGTGAATCAATTTGGGGAGAAGACGAGAGAGGCAGCTGGGAAGGAACTAGAGAGCAGGTGCTGCCTTTTACACTCCCCGCCTCCCTCCTTCCTTCCCGCACCTCCTGTCCTCGCAGGGAACTAGATTCTTTGCCTGGGCATCTTTAAAGTTCCCTCCACTCCATCATCAAAATTATCCCTTAGTTATCTGAATATCTGATGCTCATGTCTCTTCATGGGACATGTATTTAGAGAAGGTATTTTCTTCAAATGTGGGTTTCATTACAATTTTGCATTCACAGAGACTACAACCTTTCCCTGCTTTATGAGCTGCTTCAGCTCAGTTCCAGGAGCACTATATGCCTAGCTGGTGTGGCCTCCCCTCATTAACTTCATATTTGGCAAAAATACACATTTGAAAAACTTTATCAAATCAACCTGCACCTGTCAGTTCAATGTCTTCACCATCTGTTACTTCCCAGAAATGGCAGTCTCATCTTTCCTGTGCATGACCAGACCATACCTTAAGAGCCTTTTCAACATTCTCTTGAGTTTTCTTTCTCATTTGATGAGCATTTTTTTTCCTTGGCTAGAACAATCACTGAAACAGTTTCACTAACTTTTTGTTGCCATTTCCATTATAATGAATGGTAGACTTGTTCAGGTCCATATGTTTGTTAAGCTTCTACCACATTCGACATTCTTAAATTACCTACACCTTCTATTTTCTGGCTAAAAACCATCACTTCGGTAGACTTCAGAATTTTCATCACCTGCTTTCCCAGCTGCCTTTATTTCTGTGGTAGTTCTCCACAAAGAATAATGGCATAAGGCACAAGCATTAAAGCATAAAACACCATTTGTGAGGAGAAACAGCTGAACTTCACTGAATGACGAGGCTGGGCAGCAGGCCTCAGGGTAGGCGCGATTCAAATTTGTGCCCCAGAAAAACTGCAAATTACTATATGTCATGAGGTTTTAGAGGCCTCAGGAATGACTAAATCTTAAATCTGAGAATGCCTAAGGGTCATTATACCCCTATTTACTCTAACTGCTCCCAAAAGAATAAACAACACACTCACTACCTCCTGTAGATACAAATTGGGACTTGTGTCAGAGGTGATGCACGCTGCTGTGCGTGTGGAAATCAGGATGATGAAGCTAGACAGCTCCACAGCTCCAGCTGAATCAAGTCTTCACTGTGAGATGCTTTTATTAGGAGTGCTGGAACGTTCTAGCCAGGCACACACACACATGCAAACACTAAAATAAAAATTCTAAAATCAAGCATGAATAATTTTTGGATAATCCACACCACTATTCCTCTCTCCTAAGACATAGTAAAAAACAAAACAACAAAACTATATTTCAGTTTGCTTTGCCGAGAAGAACAGACTTCAGCCAAGGTGACTTGACAAGGTAACAAAGAACAATATCTACACAATCACGTAAGATGCAGTGTGATTCAAAATTCTTTTCCACAGTGGTTCTCTCTGAGAGATGGGGTTAGAGTTTACTTTCTACTTTATTATACATACTGATAACGTGTAATTTGACTTTTAAAAACAAAAACAAAGATTTCAAGAGCAAAACAATTTCCTAAAAACCTTATTTTCCACTACTGTCTACTACATTAGATAACATTCATTTGACTACCTACCCTTTCCCCTACAAGGTTGATTACACCAAAGATGTTGAGTCTAGATTCAGAAGTTCTAACACTGCCCTTAAACTATTTTGTACAAACATAACCTCAGAAATGTCTAAAACTCACCCATTCCAAATAGATGACAATTCCTCAACTTATTAGAAATCTCTAAAAAAAAATTATAAAACCTCCCACATTTAGCCCATTCCTATGATTTACTTATAGGAAACTTCAAGATCTTTATTCTAAACTTTCTCAGAATCACACACAAAATCCACTATGTTTCCACTTAAATTTTTTCAATTATTATTTTAAGTACAACTCTATCATCAAAAGTTTAAAAGAAAGGGGAGTTAAAAACAAGAAAATAAACATAATCCTACTTTCTTCACAGTATTATAAACATTTTGCTGAATTTTTTTTTAAAATTTGCAAATCATTTACATACATATAATCATAACATGCCCAGCATTTTATATCCTGCTTTATTTAGCCTCCTATTGTATCATACACTTTCCCAAGTTCTCAGCCTTTCTATTTAAAAGACTTGCAAGATACTCCATAGGACTATCCCTTGTTTTCTCATTTCTTCATTATTGATAATTGTTTCTGAATTTTCATTCTACGAATTGCTAAATCAAAGTGCATGACTTTTTTTTACAACTCCTAATCCCTCTTCAATATTACCAGTTCTCCCTAGCCAGCAACTATAAATCAGCTATAAATCAAAATAAGCATGTTTCTACTACTGAATACTTTTCCCAAAGAAATGAGTAAGCTTTCCAGACATCCTAAGAACACGTGAAAGAAAAAAATAGCACACTAAGCCATTTAATTAATAAAAATGAACCTATATCCACCACCCACCATGAAAGTAGGTTTCACATTGTTAATACCAGTAGTTGTGTTTGAATAAGACATGTGAAGTCACTACTTCTCAATTAATGATTAAAAGAAAATAGACTAAAAAGTAAACCAAAAAAATCTATAATTTTCTGGTGAAAACTTTCGTATTTGTGCACAAATAGCATCCTAATTTCATCTAGGACTCCATACTGTTTTTCCCCTCTACTCCCAACCCTGCAAAAGAACAGCTTTTCACTAGCTGGGAAAAGTCAGAGGGAGAGGTTACTCTGCCTTAAGTCATTAACTGATGGTGACTCTCAAGAGCAGCAGAACACCTAGCAATGAAAAAAAAGCATTTCCAGACACTACAATGAAAAGGAAATAGCTGTAATTGACTAGCATGAATTTTACAGCCCTTGCTATCGTAAAAGCCATTTATTAAGTCTTTCAGATCTAAGATACGGATTTAATTCCTTGGTAACCAATGAATTTATTCACAAGTAAGTCTTTTGATTTTCAAAGGGATCAAGAACCCCAGAACTTCAGTCTTCCTGGGCTTCAGAGTTCCTCCAACTACCACATCCCTTGGCCTGTAGATTCCAGAGTAGGCCAAACACACAGTCTACTACTAGGCGCAGCTCTTTCCAAAGTGCAGGTCCAAAGCCCAGCACAATATCTGCAATAGCCTAAGTGCCCTAAAGGCACCTGCTGCATAGACGAAAACACTCCTATGTTTAGGCCAGAGAAAACAGCCAGTTCTCAACATACACAGCAAATTACAAAAAGTATACAATCAATAGCTATGTGTTTGGGAAAAACAAAGGACAGGAGAGAAAATAGGTGGCTCAAAACCAACTTCCTAGTCTCTAAGAATCTTTAGTTTATATTACAGAGGAAAACATTTGCCTGGAATTATCAGCCAAATATTTCAAGCTTCTTCTCTAGAAACATAAAGTTTTCTTTTTTTTAAGGAAAGGGGGCGTTATCAATAGGCAAACGAAAGTCATTCAGCTGAATTAGTTACAGTATACATGCAGTTTTGAAAAAAATAGCCTGTCATTTTCATCATAAAGTATATTATGAGTATGATAATAAACCAATACACATATAAACATTCAAACAAAATAGGTCTGACAAAAGGATGAGTAACAGGGATCACACCAGGAAGAATCAGAAATGAGGATAAATGAAGGTTTGTGTTTACAACAGGGATAATGTCCATTTATCATTTTTAGTATCCCTGGAAATTAGAGAACAAAATCTGCCTCCAAAACTTGCTGACAATAGAAAAGAAGTATTTGCTAACTCATGCTCCAGACTATAAATAAAGCGGCCAGAAAAACAAAAACTTTTTTTTTTTTAATAAATTTATTTTATTTATTTATTTTTGGCTGTGTTGTGTCTTTGTTGCTGTGCGTGGGCTTTCTCTAGTTGCGGCGAGCGGGGGCTACTCTTTGTTGTGGTGCACGGGCTCCTCATTGCGGTGGCTTCTCTTGTTGCGGAGCACGGGCTCTAGGCTCACGGGCTTCAGTAGTTGTGGCACGCAGGCTCAGTAGTTGTGGCTCGTGGCTCTAGAGCGCAGGCTCAGTAGTTGTGGCACACGTGCTTCGTTGCTCCGCGGCCTGTGGGATCTTCCTGGACCAAGGCTCGAACCCGTGTCTCCTGCATTGGCAGGCGGATCTTTAACCACTGCGCCACGAGGGAAGCCCAGAAAAACAAAAACTTTTGAGAAACATGAATTTCCAGGTACTATGGAACCTTATACCAGAAATGTAAAAGTCAGCTTTTCCTTTTCACCGTGATTTATAGAAGCAATATATTATTGCAATGGATTTATTTACAATTATATTGCAATTCCAGGTCATACTTTTCAATCCTAAATTATCAAAGAGAAGTTTTAATTTTAGTAGGGCAATAAATTATAAAATGTCATTACTGGGACTTCCCTGGTGGTCCAGCGGTTAAGAATCTGCCTTCCAATGCAGGGGACGCGGTTAGACCCCTAGTCAGGGAACTAAGATCCCACATGCCACAGGGCAACTAAGCCTACATGTCACAACTACTGAGCCTGTGCGCCACAACTAGAGAGCCCGCGTGCCGCAACTACAGAGCCCACGTGCCACAACTAGAGAGAAGCCTGTGCGCCACAACGAAGAGCCTGTGCACCACAACTAAGACCTGATGCAGCCAATAATTAATTAATAAATAAATAAATAAATGTCATTACTCAAAACACCCAGGGGAGTTTGAGACGAAAGACTTAGAACATTTGCTGGAAAAATCTATATCGCACATCCAAAATAATAAAACAAAAGAAAAGCTTCATGGCTACAAAATATATTAAGATAATTTTTAAAATATGAATGAACCAAAATGCTATTTTGCATATACTAGCATATATTACATATGCTATTTTGGAAAAGACTGGCTGTATGTTCAACAATCCCATTTCATCTTCCTGGACGCACAATGATAACTGCATTTCTCAGCCTCTCTTGGAATTCAGGTAGAGCCATGCAACTGGTTCTGGCCAAACAAAACGTGGCCTATACCCCCCGCCCGTGCTCCTTCACCTGCTCCCCACCCACTGACCAGCTGGATGAAGATGGTGCAAGAAGAACTCTCTGAGGAGGCTCAAGGGGATGGTGAACCACAAGATGGGAGGAGCCCAGGTCTCTGAGTCACTTGGCTTGGAGCTGCTTGACTAGAAACATCAGCAATGGACTTGACCATGAGAACAAAAGAAACATGTATTATGTTAAAGCATAAGATCAGTATGTTGGTTCGTGCAGTAGCTAGAATTTCCCTAACACAGTTATATTCAAATCAAAATTTCACCCTAACTGGAACTGAAATAAACTGCTGTCATATCCCATGAGCAAACCTCTAGAACTGGGTACCGCAATATGCACAAGTAGGTGGCCAAGCTTCCATCCTTCTTCTGAGATACAAGGGAAAACAGCTGTGATCAGTCACGCGGCCTGTCACAGGGAGGGGCATGTGAACGTGATGCTAGCGCACTTCTTACAGTCACCACAATGGCAGCCAATTATCAAGAAGAGTGACTGAGCAGCAGCTTAAAAAGCAGGGAGTGGCTCTGAAAACAGCAAATGATCCATCTTTCATTTCAATGAAAATTAGTCGTAGAATCATAAACTGTTAGTTGCCTAGGGCTACCATAACAAACTACCACAAATTGGATGGCTTAAAACAACAGAAATTTATTTTCTCACAGTTCTGGAGTCTGAAAGTCTGAAATCAAGGTGTTAGTGGGGTTGGTCCCTTCTGGAGGCTTTGAGGGATCAGGTGCCCTATGCCTCTCTCCTCGCTTCTGGTGGTTGTAGGCAATCCTTGACATTCCCTGGCTTGTGCAACGTAATTCCAATCTTAACCCCCATCTTCACATCACCTTCTCTGTGTATCCTCTTCTTTTAAGCACAACCAGTCATTGGATTTAGGGCCCACTTTAATCCAGTTTGACCTCATCTTAACTAACTAAATCTGCAACAACCCTAAGGTCACATTCTGAGGTTCTGGGTGGACATGAATTTTGGAAGGACACCTACTACACTTTTGATATCTGATCTAAACAAATCTAATTTTCTCTGATTTTATAGTGTTTTAAATTTATAGTACTACCTTTTTCAGTATGATCAGAGTTATTTTCAATATATTCAGTTTACGTATAAAACTCATTTAATCATGAAGTATCACCTAAGATCAAGCAATTCTTGTTAGCAGAGCTCCAAAAAGAATGCTAGGCACAATACAGCATTTTGACTTTTAAATTTTAAAGGTAAAAATGCCCCAGCAAACAAAAGTATCATGTCTCTAAGCATTATATGTGGAAATTCAAACTACTGAAGAGACGTGAAGCATTCCATGGCTTTTGTCTGTAGTAGGGCAATGGGCTTGGCTAAAGTCCAACAATCAGTACATTAGTAGACTGACAGTGTTAGCACTTCACTTCCCTCTGAGTTAAACAAACCTCATTGTTTATTTAACTGTCTTCAAGACACTACAAGAGGACTTAAAACCCATGAAGATTAACCCTGAAGACTATCACAATCTTACATATTTTTTCAACAATTTTATATATTTTTGCTGCCTACTCACGACTCCAAATAAAGCTGGCATCCATCGATTAAAAAAACCAACTGGAGGGTGAACTAAAATGCCAACACAGGTACAAGTGATGTGTACATTAGTTGTAAAACACTAAACAGAAGATACTTATTTAGCATACACACTCATTTAACCAACATCCAGGGTAAAAAAAATCACCAAAAAATGGTACCCAAGATTCAATTAGTTGTACGATGTGCTGAGAAATGCCAATAAAATTTTTATTCACTTAAATGTATTCAAGGTCATCACTACAAATCTAACATTCTCACTACCTTGTATCAGCAACTGTATACACATAAAAGTAGAAAAGTCATCCTCAATTTCCCTCTCTCCCTCATTATCCTCAGCAAATCTTATCACCTCTGTCCCCTAAATATAGCTGAATCTAACAGCTGTCATCTTTTGCCGACAGAACAACCAACTCCCAATTAGTTCCCTTGCTTCCACTCTCTCAGTCACTGTGGCAGCCATCCACATCCTCTGCTGTGAGTTGAACTGCATTTCCCAAAAAGATATGTTCAAGTCCTAACCCCTGGTACCTGTGAATGCAACCTTATATGGAAATAGGGTCTTTGCAGATGCAATCAAGTTAAGATAAGGTCGTATTGGATTAGAGTGGGCCCTAATCCAGTGACTAGTGTCCTTATAAGAAGAGGGACATTTGGACACAGTCACATAGAAGGAAAATGGCCATGTGACAACAGAGGTAGAGACTGGAGTGACGCAGTTGCAAAGCCAAGGAACACCAAGGATTGCCAGAAACCACCAGAAGCTAGGAAAAATGAATCCTCCCTCAGAGCCTTGAGGGGGAGCACGTATAGCCCCCAAAACTATGAAAGAACAAATTTCTCCAGTTTGTGGTAGTTTGTTACTACAGCCCCAGGAAACAGGTGTTGGCAAAGCTGCGCTCCCTCCAGAGGTTTTGGGGAGAATTTGTTCCTTGCTTCTAGGTTCCGGAGGCTGTCAGTATTCCTTGGCTTGTAGTCACATAACTCCACTCTCCACCTCTGTCTTCACATCTTCTCTGTGTGTGTCAAATCTCCCTTCACTCTCCTTTATCAGGACACTTGTGGATTAGAATCAGGGTCCTCTTGGACAATCCAGGATAATCATCCTATGTCAAAATCCTTAGCTTAATCACATTAGCACGAGAACAGGCTGGGTAACCTAGACACTCCACCGCACCAGCGCATCCCAGGGCTTTGTGCTGTTGACTGAACAACTGCTACTACATCTGTGCTGGTTCTGTCCAGTCTTTCACCTACAAACAACATATAGCCTCTGAGTCCACAGTCAAGTACACAAGTAAAATTAAACCCAAAACAAAATTGTGTGTTTTTGTTCATACCTTGGGTATTGATTTTTCGTTTCTCTCATGGATTTAGAAAGGAAAAAAAGAATGTCTTTAACTTTATAGAACAGATTTCTCACAGTTTTAAATAAAGGCTAATAATAAATACATTACTATTACTTTAAATAAAATATAAATATTTAAGTCAAAATGAGAACTAAGAAGGTTAAGATTGGATTGAAAGTTAGGAAACCTGAATTCTAGAGCTGGCTTTGCCACTAACTGGCTCTATGTCTTTAGATAAGTCACTTTACTTCTCTAGGCCTTTATTCTCTCAAATGCGGATAGAAAATGGGAAAATCAGATTAGATCACTGGTTACCAAACTGTGTCCTCAGTGGTCTTAAGTCCCATCTTTCTCTCAATCCAACTCCTAATAAAGCAGTTTTCTATTTAAAAGGAAGTCATCTAAATAATATTTCCTTTAAAGAAAGGGCTCTGAGGGGAAAACACAGATTATTAAGGGTCCTTCTTGGTACAAAGTTGTAGCTTCCTAAGATTTACATATTAACCATTCCTCAGATATTCTTTTAATCATCTGTGTTTAGGGAGGCTCCCTAGTCTTCCTTACTTTTGTAAATAATGGCAATAGTTCCTTCGGTGGTGTTATACCTTTTACTGGCACTATTTTCTTCTGCAAGAGGGCAGAGGAACCACATCAGATGTCTTTGTAATGTATTAATCATTCCTGTGTGAAATCTGCTAAAATCAAGCAAGTTTTTAAAGATCAGAAGGATGTTCCCTTCTACTCACCCAACTGTGGCATTATAATTAAGGATAATGGTGAGGAGTCAAAGTTAATGCTAAAAGGGAAAACATGGTGTTTTCATTTTCACACTCTTTCCAATGCTTACCCTATGTATGTCTTCAGAAATACTCAACTTTGGATAGAATAAGATAGTCACAGTACAGCCATTCTGAGCTTCTCTCAAATTAATGATTTGAAGTCCTTTAAAAAGTTACATGGTTATGACTTAATTTTCATTGCGATACCACATAGGCCTTGTCTCCCCAAAGGTAATCCCTTCAGAGAGAAAAGAAAGGAAAAAAAAAAAAAATCCAGGTTTTTTTGTTTGCAGCAACAAAGTTTTGTGTAAATGGAAAAATGGTGGTTTCTAGATTTCATATAAGATATATATCCTTAAAAATTCAAATTTAATCAACTATACTCCAATATAAAATAAAAATTTTAAAAAAAGGAAAAAATTCAAATGTAGTAACTCTCAGTATTCCAGTCCTCACATATTAAATTGAGTTCCATATGGTCTACATGAGCATCTCTACACCTGGCAAGAAGACAGGTTCCAATCCTTAAAAACCTTACAGTCTAGTCAGATAACCAGGCAATTGCAGTATAAATTGATAGAAACCATGATAGAAAAAGTACAGTGTGCTAGGGAATCACATTAGATACTGATTCCAAACGAAAGCAATTATTTTAGACAAGTATAATGCTTAGCGTAAGAGATTAACAAGTATCTGTTTGCATATAATTAGTGCGATAATTACATGATTACATGCATAAATGGAATCCACAGTATGGATTCATTACATCAGACTTTCAACTTCTCATATTTGCATCTCCAGCCCAGTCCTCCCTTGAACTCCAGTTTCCTTTGTCCAGCTGTCTACTTGAATGTCTCCTCCTACTCCTCTAAGATTAACCCATCTTTGGAAAAGGCAATTCCATCCTTCCTTCAAACCTATAACATAGCACTAGTCTGTTCTCAACACAGCACCCAGAATCATTCTTTTAAAGACAGATCAGATTGTGTTCACTGTTCTGCTCAAAAGCCTTCAATGACTTCCTAACTCAGAGTAAAAGCCAAAGTCTGTAATAGCCTAGCAGGTTCTACTGATCTGGCCCTTTACCAACTCTCTGACTCACTGTCCTACCATACTCGCCCTGGCATCTGAACTAGTTGTACCCACTCTCACCCCCAAATGTTATCGCTGGTTATTTCTGTTCACCCCTCTATTCTAAATCACTAACTTCTGAGGCTAACCACCTAAAAACTTCTATATTAATTTTGGGGTTTCACATTTGGACTTGGGAGCCTTCCATATTAACAATTATAAGCAGTTTTAAATGGTATTTATTCTTGGCTATCGGTACTTAACTCTAACACAATTAATTCACTAATTACCAATGAGTAAAAATTTTAAATTACATCATGTAGTAGAATGAATCTACACATTATGTTTCATCAGCTTAGCTAAAATCTGACAGCTAGGACAAAAAAGCCCTGAGTCAATAGACTAGCAAGAGAACACACATACACGCACACAAAACTCTGAAAATGAATTAACTTATTTTCAGAAAAAGCACAGATTTCTTAAAATTACACCAGAAGTATGGATCACTACTATAACTACATATTTTTAGAACTGTCTCAAGTCTGCTCACATCTCTTATGGAAACCTTACTGAGAATTATTTGAACTTTCTTGTTTAAAAGAATATTTTTTAATCTAAGAAGACAGCTGACAGAAATTTGGAAATTTGAGAGGAGAGGAATTATTGAGATTTGTTATGTTTGTTGTAATGGAATTCAGCCTATATAATTCTAATATAACACATTTTCTCTTAAAGTCTGTATTTAAATCAGAAAACCAATTCTTACCCATCTTTCAAGGCCCTGCTTAAATACCCTATATCTGTGCCTCTCTTGCCTATTGAATTAATTTCTCCCTCATCTGTCTTCCCATAACACTTTACATACATTTCATACTTAAGGAATGATTCATATAACGTTAAAATTATTAACCTTTCCGTCTTCTGTTAGTTCAGGAGCAAGAATCATGCCATTCACCTTTCTATTCTCAGATGACTTAGACCAATGACAAAACACACAGAAGGCATTCAATAAAAGTCTAAACAAATTAACTGAACTAACTGGAGATAAGAAAATATGAAACCACTTCTAGTGATGAGAAAAATTCAATTTACATATGGTATTTTCTAATAATAAACAAGATATTAAAGAAACTGCCTCAATTACCTAAGATATAAAGGTAAAATAAGCTGAAGAACAATTTAGCTAATAGACTATTCAGAAAGAAGTGTAAATTTACAACCAATCAAGTCTATTACAAAACTTGTCCTTCACACAAAAATAAAATATTCAATTTAAAACCTTTGCATTTTTAGGAGCAAAGAAAAACTAATTCCTAGTTATGGATACAAAATTATATACTACTGGGATCAAAGAAAATCAAGCATAGAACTTTCTAAGAGACTATGAATATGACAAAGTCCACCCATTTCTTATACTAAATAAAAAGAATCTTTCATTTTCCATATTTATCGTTGTTAACGGTGACAAACTCCTTTATGGCAGCATTATTAACTTTTTAGTTATATGACTAGCTTTGGCTTTTTTATACCAAGATTGGAAGAAGGAATGTTTTTCATTCACTCAGTCCTTGTTTATCAGCCTCTACTTACCTGCATCTTCAGTTTTACTCGAGCCACTCAGCTTGCAGGTTCAGCTGGAGAGGACACTTCTCCAGTCCTGACATGAGGACTACATGTTGCTCACTTCTGAAGTGAGTGCGTGCTGCAGCCGTCCTCGCGTGTCATCCTACACCACTGGACTCTCTCTCCACCAGACTGGACTCACCCATTCCCTTCCTCTCACACAGTAAAAGGAGAATTCTGGAATATACCACTGAACCAATTATTTCCAAATGCTCACCTCAGAATAAACCACATACACAAACGTCTTAGTTCTATTTTAGTTTATAAACTGTGTGAGTACAACACTGATATCTTCTTGTTTATGCTTCTCCCCCAAAACCATAAGCCTTAGAATAAATGCTCAATATATACAATTAAAATTTACTTAAAATTTTAGCCTAGACCCTTAATTTTATGTCCTTGAGTTTTAGAGTAAATACAATTAATGGAAAACAGAACTTCGTAGACAAACTAAGATAGATTTTATAAGAACTCTCCTTCACCACCACTATATCCTCCATTTTACCAGTAACTATGTTATAGAGATGTGAGAGTTTCCTTTTCATATGATAAAGATGAAAGTTTGGTAGCTGCACGCTACAATAATCCCTAATGATTAACTTGAAAAAAAAATAATATATTCATCTTACACTAAACCAGAAGATTTTATTATGAAAGGGAGTAAGAGCAACTTTATTCATAAAAAGGATTTTAAACTAAAAGCTGACAACGTTTGGGTAAATAACATACTAATTTAAACGAATTCCTGATGAACTGAGTATTCACCTCAAGATTTTTATTTCTTGGAGTTTCCTCAAACAGCTTCTGACTCTACCTTATCTCCTTTAGACAACACTTCAGCTCATATAATGCCAAACAAATTTATAAGGAAAATAAAACTATACTTAAGAGCTTTAGACTTAAAGAATTATAATCTCATACTTAGATCCGAGGGCAAAGTTCTGTTCAGATAAATAGGAAATTATGGATTTCAAGACAGATGTTAAACTGATCCTCAAAGATAACATTTCAACATTGCAAACAATATTTAGATAGTCCAAAGTTGTGTACACACAACATACACAATGCACTACAAAATTCTTATTTACCATCTTTTCATTTCCCTACAAGAAATTTGCCTTGGACGTATTATCTACCTTTCGGAAGGAAAAGGTTTTCTCAAAATCTTAGGACTAATGCAAATAACAACAACAACAACAAGAAAAAGACTCAACTAACCAATAATAGGAAAGTGTAATATACTTGTTCACCAGTCCCACTGTTATAACCATTTTTATGCCAAATGCCTAAAAATGGGGACAGCAGGAGAAAAGAAAAAGCACAGAAAATACATACTAGGAAGAATAACATAGAAGGTTTCCTTTCTTTCTGAATCTATCAATAAATTCTTTTTGGAATCACTATAAATCAGCCTAGAAGAATGAAATAGAAAGGAATCAGGTAATAGAAATCACTGGTTTTCCTGACAGGCTTACCTAAAATTTTATTTACCAATTCTCCATTTGCCTATATAGGCATACACACAGACACCCAATGATGACCTCAAAGTTAGAGGATATTTCATGTGTCCAACAAACGATATGACTTCTGAGCAGAAAGAAACTATACGAAACTCTTGAGCTGGAGTTTTTGTTTTGTTCTCTATAGACAGATGAAGAGAAGTAGATGAACAGGCAGAAAAACCAGTTTGTTTGCAATTTTGGATACCACACCAGAAACAGAACAACCATTATTTCAATTAAGAGAGCATTTTAAGTCATTTAAAACTACTTGTAGACTGAATTAGATAAAACATTTGGAAATATTTTATTCCCTGTAATTTGAAACTTAGAAAAAAAAAATCAATCCTGGCTATCCATATGGATGAAGGAAAAAAAAAAAGAATCTTGACCTCTACCTTACACCATAAGTAGACATTATAAGAAAATATTTATATGACTTTAACATAAGCAAAGATTTCTTAAATAGGACACAAAAAGAATCATCATAAGGAACAGGTGGACATAGTAGGATATATTAGGAATGCCATCAAAAGACACATTAAGAGAGTGAAAAAAGCAAGTCACAGTATGGGAAAGAGATATATACAACATATATAACTACCTAAAAACTCATATTTGGAATATATAAAAAGAATCTCTACAAATTATTTTTTTAATTAAAAAAAAGAAAACTGGACTTCCCCCTCCCCCGGCAACCTCTCTCTGTCATACACACACATATCCACAGAGCCAATGAACACATGAAAAGCGCTCAACCGCAGTTATTGGGAAATGCAAATTAAAATCACAATGAGATCACTGTACACCAACCAGAATGGCCGAATTTAGACTAATAATACCATGTGTTGACAAGGATGTAGAGCAATATGAACACTTACCCTATTCTGGTAGAAATATAAACTGGTGCAACCTCTTTGGAACTGCTGGCAGGATCTACTAAAGTTAAAACGTGAATAACCTAGGACTCATCCATTCTATTCCTAGAGATTTACGCAACAAAAATACATATGTAAGTTCTCTAAAAGATGCACAAGAATGTTTGTAGCAGCATTAACTGTAATTAGAAAAAAACCGGAAACAACACAACTGTCCATAAACAGTAGAATGAATAAACTGTGGTATAATTACACAATGTAATACCAAACAGAAACGAAAATGAATGAATTACTACTACATGCAAAAGCATGGACGAACCTCACAACCTTAAGCAGGAGAAGCTAAACACAAAAGTACATATGATCAGCTCTATTTATACAAAGTTCAAACAGGCAGAACTAATTGACAGGGTGAGAAATCAGGATAGTGGGTACTTTAGAGGAGGAGGGTGGAGGTATTTAGTAAGTAGGGAGGGTAGAAGGGGATTTGGGATGCTGGTAATATTCTACTTCTCAAGCTCAGAGGTCTCACTTGGTGATTGAGACTTGTGCATTTTTCTGAATGTATGTTATATATTTTAAAAAGACTTGTTTTCTTTAAAAGCAATTTGACTTAGAAAACTAACAATGAGCAAATTTTTAAATTAAAGTTTCTAGTATTCCAAGTTTTAACACCAGTATGAACCCTTAATATATATCCAGAGAGCATACTCTTCCAGAACTAAACATTTTGAGATTATTTTAAAATCTGACTTCATTTAAGGAAGACTTTTAAGGCACGAAATAAAAAACAAAAATCTAAGCGATGAAGGCATAGGCAATGGGCATTCCCCATTCTCCAGTGTACTCTGCAAATTCGTCTTCTGCCACTCACCTCCTATCCAGCCCTCACTGGGCTTCCTCCACACTTAATCCCTTCCACACTTGCCCTGACTTCAGTTCTGCTGTTCTGCCTGCCTGAAATGGCCTCCCTGACCTCCTGTCCCAATCTAACTTTTCATTTGGATTCTACACCGCTGGACACCGCCACCCAAAAGGCATAATTAGTAAGTTTCTACTTCTGCCCTTCATACAACTTTAAAAGTTGTCCTTTGTTTGCCCAACTAAGCTCCAAGTGCCTAGAGAGGGCACTGTCTCACTTATTTATACATTCTCAGTGCCTGGCACACGGTAGAAAGATGGATGAAAACATGCACATATGCGTTAAAAAAAAAAAAAAGCTATAGAATGAGACCAAGTTACTTTCAGTTCAACCACTATTTGAGTGCTTATCTTATCTATGGCTTTTAGCCCTCACTACAAGATTAGAAATGAAGTTACTTTAATTCAGCTGCATTTTGTAGTCCATGTCTTGCTACCTCTTCCTACCTAGCTTAGTTAGCTGTATGATGTTCTAGAGCCACAAATACTGTAACTGCAACACTTAGAACAGTTTCAATCATCAAATTAGTAAAGTCATATTCTATTTGGGAGGGAGTTAATCCCCACTTGCTCAGGTTCCACTCTGGTCTTTCCTTCCACGGAATTTAATCTTCCCCCTTCCCCACTGTACCCTCTTCCAAGGAGACTTAGGTCTCTCCCACTTGCTTCCTAGGTTGGCTCAACTGCCCTCCTGCTGCTCAGAGTCAGCTCCTCAGACCAGCAGACCCAGAGTTCTCCTCTTTCCCGGGGCACATCGTCCGTCCCCTCCCTCACTGACCACTGGCGAGTGTGCTCTTCTTTTCTCTGAGCCTCTCTTTCCATCAACGACTAGATCTGCTGGTTCCCCAGCACTCCTTCGCCTCTAAGTGCTAGCATACACACTGGCAAGGAAGGAAGGCAGTAAGGGGAATGAGGGAAAAAGAAGGTGAAAGGAAAAGAGGTAAAGGAAGGGGAGGAAGGAGACAGAGGAAGTAAAAATATAAATGGTGTAGGCATAAAGCAAAACAGCACAAAGACAACAGTGTTACTGGAGACTAGGAATGACTGCCTCAGTGTGCTCGAATGTGAGTGAATATGACAGAAGAGGTGAATATAAAAGATGGAATATGGGAAAGGCAGGAAATAGGTGTGAAAATGTGTTAAGATGCTGAAGAGACAGAGGTAAATGTCTAAGACTTGGTAAGAAAGAAGGGAAACTATGGGCATAAAAGAGTGGGACGTCCCCCCCAGCTCGGTGAAGAGCATGGGCTGTGGAGTGAGACTGCCTCAGTCCAAATCCCAGCTCTGTCGTTAAGAGCTCTGCGACTTTGGGCAGGTTCCTTAACGACTCCCTAATGGTAGAATTTTTTGTTCTTCTTCTTCTTCATTTTATTATTTTTGTCAGTACAGCACCTAGAACAATGCTGGCACACAGTGTAAACTGAAAACAACTGAATAAATAAATGAAAACACTTAACCTCTCTGGATTCAATTTCCTTAGCTGTAAAATGAAGATTACATCAAACCAGATTGTTATGAGGGTGAAATAAGACACATGTAAAGCATTCAGAACAATGTCAGGCATCACAGAAAGCATTCAATAAAGTGAGCTTTTTATTAGACAGCAGGTATATATAACTAAAGAAATTTGAGCACACCTACAGAGAAGTACTCCTCCCAGCAGTTGGCTATCATAAGCAAAATGAGCAGTAAGATAATCAAAAAATAATTTATTTTACAAGGTACAGTGCCGACAATTTTTTAAATCTGGGTATAAAACTTACATAAATCTTGGGCTTCCCTGGTGGCACAGTGGTTAAGAATCCGCCTGCCAATGCAGGAGACACGGGTTTGAGCCCTGGTCTGGGAAGATCCCACATGCCGCGGAGCAACTAAGCCCGTGCGCCACAACTACTGAGCCCACGTGCCACAACTACTGCACCCCGAGCGCCTAGAGCCCGTGCTCCGCAACAAGAGAAGCCACCGCAATGAGAAGCCCGTGCACCACAACGAAGAGGAGCCGCTGCTCGCCACAACTAGAGAAAAGCCCACATGCAGCCAAAAATAAATAAAATTAAATTAAAAAAAAAAAACCTAAGAACTTAAAAAAAAAACTTACATAAATCTTTTGAAATTTACTAAGCTCACAGGCTTAGTAAATAAAATCACCATTGATACGAACGGTAGTACTTTGTTTCACTAATTGTTTTAGGAAAATGAGAACTAAAACACAATCCTTAGGCTCATTCAGCAGTTTCACAACAGACTACACAAGTCAGCTGACTCTAGAGACCCCATTTTTAAGATAAACGTTGGCACACTTACCCAAGTAGCTCATCCCAAATACTAAATTATCCGGGTACTTTACAATTGCTTTTTGACACATTTGTCTCACTTGTCCAAATGAAAAATTTTGGTAGTGAAGTTGTATATTACATAAAGACAGTTTCTATTTGATGCAGCTCTTCAGTGCCAACCAAACCTGCCATGTAAAATATGTCATCTGGGCAAAGCTACAGTTAAAAACTAATTGTTCTCAGTAATGACATTTGAAATTAGCTTTAATTCAACTCTCAACTTAATGTGCACAAATATCAAGAAGGGAAACTTCTGGTTAAGTGAAAGCAGACAATAAAAAGACTCCATAAAATAAACTTCAGCTGAATATCTCTGTTGGCACATCTCCTACCAGCAGTGACAAGAGATCCTTGCTTCTAAGGATTAATGTTATCAGGGTTTACAAAGACTCACTACTAAGGTATAGGCTGCAAGTATCTAGAGAAGCCAGCTCAGTACCCAATACCCTCTAGGCACTCTAGAAAATAAAGCCAATAAGTTATTATTATGATCCTAAGCAGATAAGACAAACTCTAAACAATAAAACAAATAATTGGAACCAAGGCAAGTATCAAAATTGAAAGGGTCTTTTACAATAGGGACCCTTCCTTCTTTCTACATGCTCCCGCGCAGGAATGCCCCATTCTTCAGCCATCCTCACGTCCCCTCCCCCACAAGAATAACTTTAGCTGCTGCGTATGATGAAAGACGCTAAAGATGAGAGTCTGCATGAACGACATGCGATCGATCTAGAGGCAAAAAAAAAAAAAAATTGAGACCACCACTGTATACCGTTACTTAACATTAATAACTATTGAGCAAGTTCTAAAAGATGAAGACTGCACTTGCTAAAAATAATCAAACCACAAAACCTATAGTTAGCCCAAATAAATTACATCTGTGTAACACAAACTCTAAGCCTTAATTTATTTGCTCTGATTATGGTGGCAAAGGGTTCCACAACGTATGCTAAATAAGCCTTCACAGATTATACTGGTGGAATAAAACAGGGACTCAAATTAATCACGGGCAATCTACAACAAGCTGAAGAGTGGTAATAAAACAAGAGGAGGTAACAAGACTTATAGTTAATTAGCCGCTTGGCCTATTCCTGCCTTTCCTTCGAGTATTTGCTCAAACCCCAACGAGGTAACGCTGACCACCCTGCTCATAGCACTGCAGCCTGCCTCCTCCCAGTGTGCCGGCACCCCTTACGCTGCCCTACTTTCTCCTTTTCCATAGCATCTGTTACTTAATATATTATATAAGTTACTTCTATATTATGTTTGTAATCTCTTCCCTCCACCAGAATATAAGCGACCAATCCTTGTTGGCTGTATCCTGAGCACCTACAACAGTGCCTACAGTAGAGAAGTCATTCAATGCCTGACACACTGTGGCCTCCATAAAAAGTCATACAATGAATGGCTGGCTAATATTTAAGGTATGTTTTATTATGATAAAAGTGTTTTAGTTACAAAAGAACAATCTATTCTTAACCAAACAGGTTAGAAAGGAAGAATTTTATTTATCAGCTTTTTTTATCTTAAGTATCTGAGGATTTAACTGAAACAAATAGGTGAAGATCAAAGTTAACTATTGTCCAATAAGATCAGATATCTGTATCTCACTTGGTCAACATTCACAGAACACCCGCTTATATACAGAATTCTAAGAAACGGCAATTTGGGCTTAGATTGCAAAAGAAACAGAAAATAGAATTTCTCTTCCCAAGCAATTAACAATCCAGATGACAATATGCAATCCACAAACAAAACAAGCAATCAACAGTTTTCAAAAATAACTGCAAATTCTTAACAAGTTCATTTCTATCTTCCAGCAGATGGCTGACCAAAACAGTGCTTTGTTGATGTTTTTAACAAATTTTCACAATGAATAATCATGTTCAAATGCTTTCTCTTCTCTCTGCCTATGGAAAGAGTCTCTGGCACACTCTATCTAAATGTACCTGATTGTGCTCTGGGAAAAGACCTGTACTTTTTCTGTTCTGATAACCTTCAACTCTTCCCTATTTCAAACGTTCAAATACTTCCATCTATGAAGTTCAGCCAAGTTCACAAACTATCTGGCAAAACAACAAAATACAAAGAGAGCTGGGGCCTTGGCAGGGAAAGGGATGAAGGTTAAAGCTATGTTTGAACGGTTCCTTCCTTTCCTCTACCAGGTTCAAAGTCTTTCTTTTAACTATTATTTCATTGTGGAAGCAATATAGCACAGTGGTTCAAAAACATGGATTCTGGCGCCAGAGAGCCTAGGTTTGAATCGATTCAACTAACATTGCCCCTCACTTCCTCTATGTCTTAGTGCCCTGCTTGTAAAACAGTACCTTCCTCATTAGTTTGTTGTGAAGGCTAAAGAGGCCAATGTATCTGTAAAGCACAGTGACTGACACTTTGAATTTACCATTGTTACTGGCCTCCTTAAGTCTTACAAACTTGGGATTTACTTTTAACAATTTACTTCAATAAAATCCATTATGACTAACAATTTTAGGTGTGTCCAGAAAGTAATCACAGGATATAACCTGCTTTATAAACTGTGGGCTCACATAGGAAATGAATAAGAAAAATGTTCTGTGTATGGAAAGCTCCGTAACCTTTCAAAGAAAGATACGAAGGAAGAGTTTCAATGTCATACAACAAGAAATTAATGTACCTTGAGTAAAATAAATGACACAATATCACTGTATTTCCAGAACATTACTTCAAGAGCTGTGTACAGGACAGTTTAAACCAGTAGAAGACTGGAAGCAGAGACACCCGCAGAGCAGGCGATTACTTTAACAATCCAGGCAACAGGGCAATAGGGGTTTAGATCACATGGTGAACCTGGACAGGAAGGGGGAGAGAGGCCATACTAAAAAGTCTGAGAGTCAGAGGAGCAAGAGGATACTGGGAGTGCAAAGGGATTTTACACTTTCTGGAGGATGGAATGGAAGATGAACTTACATTGATTTCAGGTGATCACGGGGCTCAATCGAAAAAGTTCCTGTAGAGCAAGGGTTAGCAAACTACTGCCCAGGGGCCAAGTCCATCCCGTGGTTTGTTTTTGTATGGCTGAGAGCTAAGAATGACTCAGATTTTTAAAGTAAAATGTTAAAGGGTTGTAAACAAACAAAAACAAAACAAATAAGAATATGCAACAGAGACCTATGTGACCTGAAAGGCCTAAAATACTTCCTATCCAGCTCTCTACAGAAAAAGTCTGCCAACTCCTGCCCTAAAGCACTATTAAGGCAGATTCCAAAATCAGCTGGAACTGATGCATAATGAAGAGGTTAGGGGTTGCACAGTGTAAGGTCCATGATTTCCATTTTCTCTACTCTCTGCTCTGCTGCCTCAAGAGAAGAGTTTTGTTTTCTACTCCATTTACCTAATAATCCTTAACATGATTATAAAAGTAAAACTATAATACTCATTAAAAACATCCTCCCCAGCATTGCAAATCCCAGGTCTACAGAGTCCACTCTGAATATTTAAACAACAAGGACCACTTTAAAGTCCTTCATCCTTCTTCATCATCAACAATAAATCTACAAATAAAATCCAAGTGATTTGTATTAAAAAAAAAACTAATACATGAAATTGTGAAATGTAGATTAAAACAGTAACAAACTATCCACAAAAATATATGCTTGTGGAATGAAAAGTCATTTTTTCCCATCTCCAAATCAAACTAGTATACTGACTTATAAAAAGTTCTAGGCAAGAACTTCAACCTTCCTCCTCACCTCAAAACACAAAACAAGCACTTCAAATATATATGAAATATATATTATGTGTGTATGTGTCTACTTATGACATTTCTACTTAAGTTTTTAAAGAAGGCTTATCACAATCTTGCAGAGAGCCACTTACCCCGAGAATAAAAATGTTGATTTTAAATTTCTTAAATAAAACTTACCTTTCAGGAAAGCAAATTAGTTAGTTATGGCAAAAGTCACTGTACACGTAGACAGCAACAACAGAGACCCATCTCTATCAGGAAACCAAACCTGTAAAACTTAGGTCTGAAGTATGACTGGACACAATGGAAATCAACACCCAAACAATAGGCCAATGGACCCAAGTCTTGAGAAACATTCAACTAGTCCACAGCACAGCAGATAGAGCAGGGAACTGTCAACATGGTATGATAGTTAGGAGTATAAGCTTAGGGGTCAGACGGGCCTATGTTTGCGTGCTGGCTCACCTCTTCCTGTGTGAACCTGGACAAGTTACTAAACCAAGCCTCAGTTTATTTGTCTATAAAACAGATTAAACTGCCATCTAAATCATATACCTATAGTGTTCGGCACAGTGCCTGAAACACTGCAAGCATTCAATCACTGTTAACTAAACTAATGTTATAATGTTTGTATATAAAGCTCCACGTTCAACAAATACTGGCTATGGTTGTTGTTAGGGCAGAGCTGAGAAGCAGGCTATAGGAGACTGGACAAAGGAACAGTCAGTATTAGGAATGGCCAAGGCAAAACAACTGATTGATCAAGATCCATCACCAGGTGAATCTGGCAGTTAGAATGAGATGGGTCAAACAGGTAGGCAAGCTGACATGAGGGTAAATCAGCAGTAAGTGGTAAAAACAAACAAACAAAGAAAAAAAAAACCAGCTTTGAGGATTTATTCATAAGAGTTAGAGTGAACTGAGAGGAAAAGGTGGAACCTCAGTCTCCCAGCAACTAAAGTGCTGGGCTGGAAACCAGGGAAGGGAGTTCAATATGGGAGGCGGAGGAGGGGAAGAAAGGAAAGGAGGAAGGAAGGGAGGGAGGGAGTTAGTTGAGTTTGAGGGGGAGAAAAAGGGCCCCGGAAGCAAGGCAAGAGCTTAGTTTAGTCACGAGAAAGAGGTAACAAGGACATGGCTGGGACCCAGTAGCCATGTTCCCTTGATCTTGGTCAGGCTGGGTCCCAAAATACCAAGTGGAGCTGAAACCACTGGGAGGCTTTGACAGGAGAGAGAATGGTAAGAACCTCAGCCACAGATTAGCGGGGTACTGGGGCAGGGAACTCTGTTGATATGTAGGAATCTCTCCTTCCCTCAGAGCCACACTTCTTTGAAAAGTATCCAACGCCAACCTTTACCTCCCATGTCCTGGTCCCCACTATTCCATGAACATGCTCACTCTTGAACCACTCTCCCCAGCCCCAGCCCCACGCCCATCCCATCCAGACTTCTGTTAACATTCCTATTCTCCAGTTTTCTTCTACTTCTCCAGATTCTTTTTAATCTTTTTTAGTGGGATCCCTTCTAATGGAAGCGCCCATCAACAAGTTCTTTAAATATAGCAGCTTCTATACATGTGCGTGGTTTCAGCTCTGGCTTCTCAGGCTCCTCACCTCCACTCACTTCCGTGACTTCACTCTTAACTCCCACGTCTCAAGGTCAGCTCAGATCTCTTTCCTGAACTATATACTGGTACCCAACGGGCTGCTGGACCTCTCTTCTAGGAAGACCCACAAATATGAAATCTAAATCCAAATTAAACTCACCATCTTCTCACCTCCTAAAGCTTCTCCTCCTCATATATTTTCTCTCTGGCTTCCCCATTGGTTACTCAAATCTAAAACCTCCTAGTTATGCTGGACACACTGTTTTTTGTTTTTTTCCCGTCCATATCAAATTTATCACCAGCCAAATCTCCATTCTCAATCTCTCTAATCCATCCTTTCCTCCCTCCATTCCTCCTGCAACCGATTTAGTTCAGGCCCTCATTTGTCTTACCTAGATGACTACTGCAATAATGTGCCTCCATTCTCAATCTCTCTAATCCATCCTTTCCTCCCTCCATTCCTCCTGCAACCGATTTAGTTCAGGCCCTCATTTGTCTTACCTAGATGACTACTGCAATAATGTGCCTTATCCATCTTAAGTCAATATACTTCATCCTTCCACCCTGCTTGCCAGGAATGGTTTTCTAAAATGCTATAATGTCATTAGTTACTCTCCTGTGAAATATTCTTTAATGATTCCTCCACAACCTTGAGATGACAGTAACAATAATTATATCAACAACAATAATAGGAACTAACACTTATTGAACACTTATTCTCATCACTTTCCTATGAGGTGGGTACAATTTTCAGCTCCAATTTACTGAGGAGGCAACAGAGACCAAAGGAGTTGTCCCAGGTCACAAAGTAGGTTAGGAGTTGGCAAAGCCAGGATCCAACCCAGAGCCATGCTCTTAACCACTGGACAATACTGTCTCACCTAAACTCCTAGCACACAAAGGGAGTTCTTCGACCTTTGCAGGCTCATCTCTCCGCATGTTCTATTTTAACCTTCCATCCCTGTAGTCACACTAGACCCACTGGCAGCACCCCAAACACCCCAACATGCTTTCATTTCTCACTGATGCCCCCCTAATTGGAATGTCCCTCCTTACCTCCTTCACCAGGTTAGCTACCCTTCTCATCTTACAAAACTTGGTGGAGACATCTGCTCAAGAATGCTCTCCAGGGCAGGCATTGTATCACTCATCTCTGCATCACAGTACTTAATGAATTAACGTGATTTGCTGTCAATGCCAAGCAGCAGGCAGATGCTAATCCATGTTAAAGAGGAAAAATTTTTAAATGCATCTAGTTCTTCATATGTATTGATTAGTGTTAGAAAGTCTCTTCAAAGTGTACGAAAGTCATGTTTCTTAGCACATAAAATCCGTCCAATTAATTTATTAAATCATTTTTCAGAACTGAGTTTTCTTTGCAAATATCTAAGTGACTTGCAGGTCATGACAAGTACCCCCTTGTAATCTACCTTCACTGGATAAATCTTACACAGATTTTCTAATGAAATTATGCTCCCATCTCTATTTCAGTGGGTATGTTTTATTCTTTTTTTTTTTTTTTAATAAATTTATTTATTTTATTTATTTATTTTTGGCTGTGTTGTGTCTTCGTTGCTGCATGTGGGCTTTCTCTAGTTGCGGCAAGCGGGGGCTATTCTTCGTTGCGGTGCGTGTGCTTCTCATTGCGGTGGCCTCTCCTGTTGCAGAGCATGGGCTCTAGGCGCGCGGGCCTCAGCAGTTGGGGCGCGCGGGCTTAGTTGCTCTGCAGCACGTGGGATCTTCCTGGACCAGGGCTCGAACCCGTGTTCTCTGTATTGGCAGGCAGATTCTTAACCACTGCGCCACCAGGGAAGCCCTTTATTTTATTCTTAATTGCAAGGGAATTTCTTTGTGAGATACTTATAAAGCATCAAATTTAGGGGAAAACCCAGATTTTCAAAAGAAAGGTAAGAAAAAAGGGGGAATTTAAAAAGAAAACCCCTACTGGATTGTTGAATCATAAAAACCAATTCAAACTCAGAGCTTAATAATAAAAGAGAAGACATGTTTTTAAACTTGTTTATCAACGAATGCACCCTTGCATTAGATCTGGGGAAGCCCATATTTAGAAAAATCATCAGAATACACTGATTAAAAAAGGCGAGGGGGGGGGCGCAGAGTTCCCAGATGGTCCAGTGGTTACGACTTGGTGCTTTCACTGCCGTGGCCCTAGGTTCAATCCCTGGTTAGGGAACTAAGGTCCCACATGCTGCACGGTGCGGCCACAAAAAAAAAAAAAAAAAAAAAAAAAAGGGCAAGGGGTAGGCTAGAAGAAAGTGAGAAGAGAGCAAAAGCAGTCTTTTAGTCAGAAGGGGGTAGGAAAATCAGAATTTATTTTCCCAAGAAAAAAAAAAGGATGCCATTTGAAACAATTATGAAAAATCATTTATACTAAAAGGACATCAGCAATAAAGTCAACTGTTTCATATCGGTGTGCATGGAGCACAAGTGTGATAGCAAATTACAGTTTTACCCTAACACTGAAAAATAATCATTAGAGATTCAATAAGCTATGCCTGAGAAAACACTTCTTTTCTAAACTGCCTTTAAGCTCCAGCACTTTGAAAGATGGGAAACTCTCCAAGTCTAGAAGTAAAGCTTAGCCAATACTACATACTCCCATTGAGTTTAGTTTCCTATTTCTGTAGCGTTCATTTGAAATAAGGTTGTAGCATGGAAAGACGAGTTTGATTTAATCACTCTGAATAGAAAGATGTGTGCTAAAGTTTGTAATAAAAGAATCTTCTCCTTGGCTATAGGAATCCAAGCTGATTACACTCAGACTTAAAAATAATGTGATTTTTATAATTTCTTTATTCAAAAAGAGAGAAAGTGTCTCACAACAGGAAAAAGTAGTGTGTTCATTAATTTGCAGGGTAGTGATTTTTTTTAAAAAGGTATTAATCCAAGTCACCTAAGGCCTGACTTCCCTCGTATCCACTTATTTATCTATTTGGATTCTTAACCATTAATGACAGTATCTGCAATTACTAATTATCCATTTCAATAAAAAGCACCATTTTCAATAAAGACAAAAGTCTTAACTAGCCACTTAATAGTCGTTCCCTATTACCCTCTTACAAATCCTGCCACAAAAAAGTTTCAATAATATAAGCTGTACTATCTTGCTTTCCTAGCAGAATTTCATAATGCTCTGCTAATTTAAAACATTTGTCCAAAGATCATGGAAATAATACAGCAAGACCATTCAATGATGTACCAAAGAGCCGTCATATTGCTGACAGGAAATTGCATTTCCCTTTGCAGCTCAAATAAAGCATACCTATGCAGGACCAAGAAGAACCAAGCAAAACCACAGAGAAACGTGGTAGGAAACTTTATTTTGTATTGATGGTGATTATTAATACTTTCATTTTTTCATTATATAAAATAAATATTATGGAGTTGAACGGAGATTTTACGTAACATTTCAAGAGGAAACTTGAGGCTTTACAGCAAAGTCAGGCTAGCTTGTCTGCCTCAGCTTCTGTTCCTACTCTCCAAGTGCGTGAGCAGGCCTAATTACTGACTTTTTACTTGTAAGAAAAACTATGTAACTGAACAAAATTTATTTTCAAGCAAATCCAATCATCCCAGAAAACTCAAAAGAAGTACAAACCAACCAATAATTACTAAGCACTTACCAAGGCAACAATGAAAGCATGCCTGTCTTCGCTTGTCTTGGGCACGGCTGAAAAGAGCCTCTTAGACCTCAAGTCCAAGTCCAAAGGCCTCAAGTCCAAACCTGCCAGGTCTCTGGCCAGCTCCTTAACTCACCACCTGAAAACAAAGCAGTCTCCCTCACTGCAAAATCAGCTGCTTGTCCCATTTCTGCAGTAATAAACAACATTCTCCCAGACTCCAGAGCTGCAAAACCTGGGTCACCTTTAAAACCTCCCTCCCTCCTGTCATCCATATCCACTTAATCAATTCACCCTGCAGCCTTCAGAGTATCTCTTGCATCCGTCCTTCCTCTCTCTTCCCCATGTCACCACCCAGGTTCAAATTCTTCACCTTAACTCCCCACTTCCCTCTCAACTATGGCGACAGCCACCTAACTACCCTTCCTTCCCCTGGTTCCTCCCAACTGCACACTCCGGCTTACACTCCACTACCAGGAGTTACTGTGGGACCCTCTTCCTGTCTCACCTAAAGCTTGTGACTTTCTCTGGAACATTTTAAATCCTTGTAGTCGTTATAACGATAATATCTTAGCTTTCTAAACCTAGGGATCATGTGCTTTTCTATATTACCAAGCTTTATAGACGTTCAAGAATTTACTCTTTTGGCAATAAGCTTTATTCCAATACTTTTGAATATACCATAGCTTGTCCTGCCTTGTCAAAAATCAAATAAATGGTGAATACTTTTTCTTGATTGCCTTGAGTCATCATTATTAAAGGATATGTAAGAGTATAATAAATGATATTCATAAAAATGTCCTCAGGGAGCTGGCTGACTCCCACTTTATGACTGCTACTTCTGATATACCCCAAGTGCTTGCACTTAAATTCTGTAGTGTCTATTTGGGCTGTTTAGAGGCCATTTTACTAGCGTCCTGGCTCAAGGCTGTGTTTGCAATCGGTAACACTGCCTGATAACCAAAAAGGTGAGACGTACTTGTATTTATAAACTTGTTTATAAAGTGTTGCCTTTCCAAATTCTTTGAAAAACTGTGAAGGCAGTGACTCTGTATGCAATCTACATTTCCTGTTATTCCTATCTACTGTTTTATCATCAAATCACTAGCCTCACACAGATTTTACTTAAAAATCAGCTGGGAAATAAGTGTATTTACACATAGAACTACAACCACAATAAATGACATATGGAGTGTGCTAGAGAAAAAGCCAGAGAATTTAAGTTGTTGCTATGAAAGCTTAAGTTGTTGCTATGAAAGCACTAAAGATTTGTATGTTTAGTTTTCTTATAATTTATGTATATATACATATATATATATATATATATATGGACTATACACAAATATAATTGGTCTCAAGTGCAGCCTGGAACTATTTACCGCCGTGAATGAGAATTTCTGCAGCCACAGATAAAAGCTGCGTTCCATGGGCATCACGGAATTGCAGCATGAAGAAACAGAAGCCAGACAGCAGGACCGTGGTAGCTGGAGACTAGACATCAGAGGTGCAGAAGGTCTGATGCTGAGTGAGGAGACGCTGATGAAGAGTGGAGAGAGGAGGCCTCCACTGGGGGCCACTGGGCTTTCCTACTGCACGTGCAACCTTCACGGCAGGGAGCAGGATCAGTATTTCACCTCTACACAAAACCATTCCTAAAACAGCCTAGAAAATTCTGGTAAAAGTTCAGGATTTTACAAAATCTGAGATATACCTGCATGTTAGCTTCTTCAAAAATAAAGGCACTGTTTTGCTTTCACTCAAAAATAACTAAGTTTATTATTTGATTGATATATAGCTACACATACACACAAAAAACCATCTCCGGTTTTTTAAGCAATTAATCTCTCAGGGCAGCAGTGCTTCCTGTGAATATGAAATGTTCACTGCTAATGTTTGTTTCTGTGAAAACAGACAAAAAGTCTTACATATATTCACTAATGCTCGAGGAAAGAAATTACACAGTGTAGTTCAGACTCCTAAAGTATCTTTAGTCAACCTTCCCCTCCCACTTCTCCACGTGTGCTCATCTGACACCGTGTCAGAGCTGCCCTCCCTGTCTGGCTTGTTGCCTTGACACAAGCTTTGATGTGGCTTCGTCTAATTGAGTTTTATGGGCTTCCCCGCCACAATGTCAGCATCTCCAGTGACGGAAAATCAAGCTAGCCACCTCAACAGCAGGTTAAAGCTGGTTTTCTACTCTCTCCATATTTGCTAACACCAAGATGGAAGGCCTGGGAGAACTGGTTCCCTTTGCACAACACAGAAATAGACATAAGAATACAAATAGAAAAAAAGGAATATAAGATACAAGTTTCTGCATACAATCAATTAAGCGTGCTAACAGAATGTAAGAATGGTATGTAAAATTTCGGATACTCCCCAAAAAATCATTCTTCAATGTGATTTTTCTGAAGCTTGGGCCAAAATTAATATTAGTTTGCACTCCATGAACATATAATAGTAACTAATACCTGCAAGAGAAAAGACAGTAAGGAAAGAATGGGTGGGAATGGCCAAGATATTCTGGAAGTTTCTACTTGCCTACAGTCCACATAAAGATAATTGTAGTTAACCATATTTCAAAAATTGAGAGCAATTTGCTAAGCAAAAGGAAAAAAAAGAAAAAGGAGAAACAGGCATCCTGAATAAACCATCTTTTCTTTGAAATCCAGAATATCTTTTCACATAAATCTGTTTTAGGTTTATCCATCCAGTATTAAAAACAGAAGCTATGGTTATTTTAAACTCAAGACTGGTGTTTTTAAACACACAAGATGTAACAAGTTTTAACTCCAATTTATGGAGACACACCACAGTAGACTGAAAGAGAATAGCCCCTAGGTTTAATAAAAAAAAAACCTCTCACTTATCCATCTATTTTTGAAGGCTCACTTGAACCACATAAAATGATGCTCTGTTATAAATAGCATACAAAACGAAAAAGCTTTTACCCTTTGCCAGAAGGCACGATTCCAATATAAAATGAGAAGGGAAGGGGCTGACTTCATGTTAGGCTCATCCCGGGTGATTACAGTAGGAGCCCACGCCCACTGCAGGCCCTGCCTGGTCTTGGCCATCTCTGACAATGGTCATCCCTCCCTCTTCCCACTGCTCCAGTTCCTACTTTACTACCTTGGCTTCCTACACCCCCGGTATCCAGCTCATACAAGTGTGCCAAGCCACACAAAACCCAGGCAGTGAAAGACATCCATCTCCCAGAGATACCCCCCAGAGTTCTCTGTAACAACTGATTCAAAGGAATTTAAAGAAAATAAACATAAAAGGGTCTCTCAGCTGAGCTCAGGAGAGCATAGCCTTAAACAGACAGAAAACGTTATTGGCATAACTTCTTCATTGACAAATTATTGGAAAATACCAAATAACATAAAATAGACATGAAATGTTTATGATAGGAGGGTACTGACTGAATACTGTGCCACTGAGGTCTGATAAAGCTAGAAACATTCTCCCAAAGGCAAGAGACTTGATAAAGACTCTGAACAGAGAAAACACTCTCTTAACCAACGTCCTTTCAACCAACCCACCGGATTAACCACATCTCTATCCCTGCAGTAAAACCCACCTGTGAAATCCATGGCACTCTGAGGTCCCCACAGCATCAGGGCACATTTCTACCCGTACCTGCTGACTGGTAGGGTCAAACCAACCCTATAATACCAATTGTATTTGTAATTATATTAACTTTAATATAAACGGAGAAATATGAATATAAAAGGAAAATTTATTTCTATAAAAACTAAACTGAATGCTTTGGAGAAACTCAATAAAGTGAATCAATTAACAAAATAATAGGTTTGTGGAAAAATTGTAAATGGGGGGGCAGTAATAAAAATCTAGTCCCCTGGTTCTGAGGCAAGAACTAAAATAACTGTTCTGTTCCTGATTTAGTTCTTGGAACTACCTGTCAGTCTAAGCATACTACATTAGAAACTGTTATTCTTTGCTCCTCTCAGATCCTTTCTTCAATATAATGCTTTAGAGGAATCATACCTCCATGCCTCCACACAAAGTCTAGGATAAGGAAAGTATAAAAAAATACCTTAAAGCATTTCATACTCTGCTTTGACCAACTTTTTCAATTAACTGACTAAATACTAGTTCCAATCTTATTAAATAAACTTAACACAAACTATCCAAAGGCACAAAAACAAAACGTCGTCACTTGTTTGACACAAGTGGCAGCTGTGCAACTTTCAGAGGGGGCCATTTAGTAGGAAAAGTCAGAGCAGACCATCAGCACCATTATTCCAAATTAATTCTGCCAAATGTAGCTGCTATTCAGGGCAATGGCTTCAGACATTCTTCAAGTGTGGATGTGGGAAAAGTCAACATTTTATTCCTCTGCTTTGTAAATTGCATTCTTAAATTATAGATGACGGTTTTCTCCTTAATATTGGTCAAGAGAATTATATATTTAAATGAAAAGTCTGTGGCAAAAAGAGAAGATGACAGTAAAGCCTGTGGGAGTAGTTACTCTTTTTAAAAAAATTGTGGTAAAATACACAACAAAAAATTTACCATCTTAACCATTTCTAAGTATACAGTTCTGTGATATTGAGTACATTCACACTGTTGTGCAACCATCACCACCATTCATCTACAGAACTTTCTCATCCCAAACTAAAACCCTGTATCCGCTAAACACTAACTCCCCATTCTCCCCTCCTCCCAGCCCCTGGCAACCACCATTCTACTTTCTGTCTCTATGAATTTGACAACTCTAGGGACCTCATATAAATGGAATCATCCAGTATTTGCCCTTTTGTAACTGGCTCATTTCACTAATCATAACGTCCTCAAGGTTCATCTATGTTGTAGCATATGTCAGAATTTCCTTCCTTTTAAAGGCTGAAATACATTTTGTTTACCCATTCGTCTGTCAATGGACACTTGGGTTGCTTCCAGCTTTTGGCTATTGGGAATAACGCTGTTATGAACATGGGGGTACAAATATCTCTTCCAGACTCTGCTTTCAGTTCTTTTGGGTATATATATGCCCAGAAGTGGAACTGCTGTATCATATGGTAATTTTATTTTTGATTTTTTTAGTAACTGTCATATTGTTTTCCATAGCAACTGCACCATTTTACATTCTCATCAACGGTGCACATGGGTTCCAATTTCTCCACATCCTCGTCAACACTGTTTTTTAATAGTAGTCATACCAATGAGTGTGAGGTGGTATCTCATTTGTTTTGATTTGCATCTCCCTAATAATTAATTAGTGATGTTGAGCATTTTTTCATATATTTATCGGCCATTTACACATCTCCTTTGGAGAAATGTCAATTCAAGTCCTTTGCTCATTTTTCATTGAGTTGGGGTTTTTTGGTTTTGTTTTGTTTTTGTTTAGTAACCCTGACTTTTAAGACTTCCAGGTACTTCTACTTCTTTTTTCTAGAAAGAGACACCCCTCAAGGCACACACCTAGATGCTCCCATGCAAGCCACTGCACCCAGCCGTACCCTGTACAACTCATACTGCATTGTGAGTGGCACCCCAAGGGGCGGTACAGTGCTGACCCCTTATAGCTGACACATCTATAAGCGGTGGCTCTGCTTTCACAACTCAGGGGCTACATTTCTGGTTTATGTTTCCCTCAGCAGAGGCTCGCCACTGCCAGGCACGCACTGTGTGTACCACAAATGCTAACTTCTCTCTGCCTCCATCTTATCTCTAAGGCTGGCCCTAACTCTTCCCCTTTTTCATCCATTCTTCCAAAGAAAATTCAAGTTTCTAGATTGAAACGGAACCTTTAACAAACACTTTTTTGGCATTTCTCTATCACTAAACCTGCTAAATTATGGAGATATAGAGATAAGTACCAGTCCCTGTCCTTAGTAGAATTCCAAAGTACCACAAAATACAGAAAACTGCACAAAAGAAAAGAGAGGCTTGCTTTGGAATCAAATCCCAGCTCTGTTATTTACTATAAATTGAGTAACACCTCTAAACCTCAGTTTTCTTATCCATAAAATGTGAATACTATTTAACCACAAGGTGGTTATGACGATTAAGTGTAATAAAGTTTATGAAGCCTAGTCCAATGTGCTTTAGTTTTCTTTCTTCTGTATCGGTATTTTCTTTCTCTTTGTCTGTCTGTCTCTCTCTCAAATTGATGGTCTAAGGCAGGGGTGGAAAGAGAAAAGAGGGTGATAAAAGATATATTTAGGAGGTAGTAATCTCCCTATAAAGTATTCACCTGTCGCTACCTATAAATTATTATAGTTACTAATTATGTACTTCTTATGGGTCAGGTACTAAGCTATGGACTGAAAATACTGAGATAAAATTCAATTCAAGGACTAACTTACCTAGTTCTCAAAAGTCACCACTCTTGCCCCTGAGCTGCCCACCCCTGCCATGCCAAATGAAGGCACGGCTTCTTCATCTCTAAAACAGAAATGCTAGACAGCATACTCCTTTCTAACTGAAGCTCCAGCAAGAAGGGTAATAATCCAGGAAAAAGACATGCCAAAAACTTGACAAAAAAGCACAGTATACAGCTGATGGTGAAGGCCTTTTGGCATTCGGAAAATTAGTTTTAAGTTAGGCGCTTCCTGCCCGTAGGAAGCTTTTTTTACACCTCTTAGACCACTTAAGTCTATGTTAATGTCATTTTCCTCTCCAAAAAGGGATGTTACATAACTATAAACTGGATTAAGTTTTACAACCTAGGTAGGTCAGTCTTGCTCAACACCACCTCTAGTCACATTACTAAGTCAGAAACCAGCATTATTTTCTCTACCTCAGTCCCAAAGTACTGCTTGAGTTTCTGCTTCTGCTCTAACAAAGAGAGCAACTGCTTTGCCCCCTATAAACAGTACTCTCTCTTTCCCTGGATGATGTTAAATATCATTTGTAAATTATATAAGTAATTCAATGTTGAAAACATTATCATTTAAGGCAACAAAACAGAGGAACACAGTAGGAATCTTAACACTGCTTCAGCTTTTGCACAAATTCTCTCTGTCCTTCTAATGATGGTTATAAAGAGTCTTAAATGGCTCTTTATCTGCTGACTGTGACATCACCATTGGCAGCCGCTGCACTATAATTGTTTTTGGGGAGAAGCACTGCACATCTCGGAGCTGCTATCACATGCATTCTCCACTCCCTCCCTATCATCCAAACACTGTATTTAGTGAACAATATAAACAATACATCAATTAGAGTCCTTTAAAATTGAGAGTCAAACAGAAAAACATACCAATTATCTGGTTTTCCGTGTTTTATAACAACATAATTTTGGAACTATGATTTATTTGCTTCGTTATAAATAATGAGTTTTCAAATTATTCTCCCCTCCTCTAGCACTTACTTATATCATATTAATCTTTTTCCACAAGTATCTATATGTTTTCTGACTTCATGACTCATTTTGCCCTGAGGAGACCATGCTTCAATTTCTTGATTATGGCAACTACGTCAAAAGAAGCCACAATTACTAAATTCAAAAAAAAGATACCTATAATCTTCTGTTGATTCAAGTGTCACTGAAAGTAGACTTGTGCTCTGTTACAATTCACTCTGAAAAAGTCAAATTAAGACTGAGTGAAATGACAGGAAAATGTAGATCCAACGATGTAACACATACTGATGCAGGCTATATCCCATTTTGCAAGCCAAGTGAGAGGTTTTTGGTGATGATTTCCTCTTTTCTTCAGACCAATTTGTGGCTTTAGTAGTCTCTGAATTTGCACTACTCACTTAAATGCAAGATGGCCTGCACTGGAACTTAGACCATAAACTTTTCTTCCCTCTAAAGATGAGGACTTGTGGATGAGGCCACAAAACCTGTGTCATGACTTACCATAGTTCACCAATTTCTATTCCATCATTCTAAGGCAGGAACTAAAATTAGAACCTGTTCCTGTTTTCTTTCCTAAAACTACCCTTCAGGGTGAGAATATTAATTATACTAGAAATTCCTGTTCTCTCTTTGAGATGATGCTTTAGCAGTAGGTTTTTCAACCATGAAACTACTGACACTTGGGGCTAGATGATTCTTTCTTGAGGCGCTACCCTGTGTATTATAGGGCATTTAGCTGTCCAATTACAAGGAACAATCCCCCTAGTATGAAACCAAAAAAGTCTCCTGGGAGGCAAAATTGTCCCAAATAAGAACAACTGCTTTAGAGATATTCCACTGTCTGCTTCTCTACAAGTCTAGAATGAGGACAGTGTAATCAGAGAATGAGAATGCCTTCAAGATTCTTCCCATTGCCTCAAATTTTAAAGATTAAAAACCTTGAAGACCATGAGGCTGGGTCTGGAGTTACTAGAGCACCCAGCTGCTTAGGCTCTGACTAGCTGGCTGGCAGACAGGAGGCCCCTCCTCGCTGTGGCCATCCTGCTTCTCGAGAAATCATATTAAGATTTTGAGAAGTATGAGTTTGCTAAAAGACAAGTATAAATATTCCCTCTTTTTCCCCATTACAGAGGCTGTCATGCCTACAGTCACTCATTTCACCCTGTATGAAAGACAATTTAATTAGATTAAGATACAAGTTATTAGGCTGTATTCAAAAATATAAACTGGTAGCTGCTCTAAAGGGGGAAAAAAAAAGTGCATGAAGAAGAAAGGGCAAAATAAAAACTTTTCTTCAAGGCTTCAAGTATCCCCTTGATAATGGTAGTATTCATGGATCAGAAAAGATATTCATTTCATGAGTGCAGCACAATAGCTTCTTGTTGCAATAACCATTACAATACAGCATTTATCTAAAGGCCTGTGAAGACTAGTATCAAAATCTAGTAACTACACAGGTGACTTACTTTACCTTTAATTTTTTTAAACTCCAAAAACAAATATTCTAACTCATCAAGTTTTATTTAGCATAGGTACCATTTACAGGTACCATTTCCAGGTACCATTTCCATCTTCTGGCAAGAATGATGTTTTATTGGCTCCTAAATTATTTAAGAGACTCTCATAAACTTTCACTGAAGCTATTTACTTATGAGAGCTGAAATCAACCCAAACCACGGTAAGTGTTCAAAACGTTATAAAAGCAAATAAATTCATTTTACTCCAACACAAATAGATGTCAAAAAAGCACACTTGAAGTCAAAAAACAGCGCTTTGCTCTAAAAACATCTTATCTTAATCTGTCAAAAATTACTACTACATTGCTCTCTGCTATACAATCTTCAGCATTGAAAATTATTATCATTGTTACTTCTCCTACTCTTGGTTGCATCTTACTTAGGGATAGAAGAATGGTAGAAAAATCACATATTACTGAAATTATCCTTGTAAACTCCTTTACTTGTAAATTCTTTGACATACACAAATGTATAGTTTATCCAAAAGATGGAGTGCATATATGGCTGAATTCATGTAAGTTAAATTTGTATATGATATGCCTACACTATAATAAAACAGTTTTAAGCAAGAATACATAAATGGCAGGGAGAGCTCCATTATGTATTATTCAATCCTTCATACTATAAAGTCATATCTTTTAGTATCATATAGATATGACTATAGAAAGTGATATATTTTTAGGCAATAATATTGCGTCCCAATCCTGAATCATTCTACCAATACCCAAATATCCCAATTCAATCAAGTAAAACTGCTATATCTTGTTCCTTACATCCATCATATTTTGTTTGTAATTGTGAATATAAATAAATGGTAGTCTATCTGATGCTTCTGTTCTCTCTACACATACTTGCAAATGCAAGCAAAAATCATGCTTAGGAGACAATTGCCTAGTCAGACACATATATATTTGCTGAGACGCCCTCCTGCTGCCAGTGAACTAGATGAGCATCGGTACCCTGAAAAGGAAATAGGAAGCAAAGTGTTTGTGTAAATATGCAACGAAGACAAACCTCTTCTGTTTCTGAAAAGCATGAAATCATAAATACGGATGAAAATACATCATCACAATAGACCTTAGGACAACAAGAGAATTCATGGTCATATCCAAAAACAATGTAGAACAATGAAAAGCCATTGAACCCCTAACACTGCCACCAACCATAATCTGTGATGGGAGCAACTGGCACTTTCTCACAAAACATCTGTTAGTGGCCAAAGCAGTTTCTTAGGGGATTCTCCATCCCAATCAACAGAAATCATAGTTGAAAATTTCCCCAATGTATCCCCAACTAACTAAAATCCAGTGAATATAGGTACTTTTTAAGAGGACACACAGTAAATCAAAGTTCTTTTCATTGGGCTATGTGTCTACTGAACATCCAGTATGAAAACTGGAGCTTCAAATGCACAAGAAAAACGTGTTCTCTGAATCTAGTAAAATTAAAATCATACACATTTTGAAAGACATATTTAAATATGAGAACAGTTATTTTTGTGATCAAAAAAGTCATCCCATCCCAGGAAGGGGTGGAGCTACATACCTCCAAATACACTGGTTTTCATGTGGAGCCAGAAAGAGGAGCATAAGATCACTCAGAACACAGTGAGGAGCAGCGGCAGAGAAACAGGCCGCAACAGGTGCTCAGAGCAAGAAGAGCCTGATTCGGGCACCAGAAGCCAGAGCTAAGGGACCAGGGATACAGAGCCAGGTTACACAGGAGCAAGACACAGCACTTCCAAACAAGTAAGAGAAGTGGGATCTGTGCAAACACAGTAGACAGCTACCCATCTACTGCCCATGGCCAGCCTCCTGCAAGCAGGTTGGGGGAGCAACCCACATCAGAGCAGCCATGAACAGTGCTCTGATAGAAAACTACCCAGAAGTTATGACCAGGGCTTCCCTGGTGGCGCAGTGGTTAGGAATCCGCCTGCCAATGCAGGGGACACGGGTTCGAGCCCTGGTCCGGAAAGGTCTCACATGTCGCGGAGCAACTAAGCCCATGCGCCACAACTACTGAGCCCACGTGCTGCAACTACTGAGCCCGCGTGCCTAGAGCCTGTGCTCCGCAACAAGAGAAGCCACTGCAATGAGAAACCCGCGCACCACAAGGAAGAGCAGCCCCCGCTCACCCCAACTAGAGAAAAGCCCGCGTGCAGCAACGAAGACCCAACGCAGACAAAAATAATAAATAAAATAAATAAATTTATTAAAAAAAAATAGAAGTTATGACCATTTGGTTTGCAAGTGAAACAAACCAGACCACTTTTGAATCTTTCAGATGTTTTATTGTTCTGGTAAATTAAACAAATTTGACTTTCCATTCTTGTAATTACTGAGTACCTACAAAGTACTTTATGTACCTTATTTAATTAAGTCCTCACAAAAATCCTATAAGGCAGATATTATCAACCCATTTTAGAAATAAGGAAACTAAGATTCAGAAAAGTTACATAATTTTCCCAAATTCAAATAGCCAATAAGTGGCAGAGCTAACCTCTGAGCCAAAGTATTTCTGATTCTAAAGCCAGTGTTGTCAAACTGACAAGAATAAATTGCCTATCACCTCTAAATGCACGTTTTCCCCATTTAAACACAGAATCCAAAAGGTTAAGCTACTAGCAGTATGTTGCCTTAAGGGTTCCAGCTGCATTTAACCATTTGTTATGTATCACGCTTTCCAGGAGACTGGAAAGGATGTGAGATACCTTATAATACCAGGGCCCACAAGGTAAAGAGGGAAAGGGGGCCAGTACTATTGAGATGCATCACTATACAGTATGGAAGGACCTACACTCCTCTGGATCAAGATGTTGGCAGCAAGTACAAATAAAGAACTTGACAAACTACAGCAGTAGTTCTCAAAGTGTTGGTCTCACATTAGCAGCATCTGGAAACTTAGAAATGTAAGTTCTCAGGTCCCATCTCAGACCTACTAAATCAGAAACTCAGGATGGGGCAGTAATCTGTGTTTTAACAATCCAAGAGGCAATTTTGACTCCCCTGCTAAAGTCTGAGGACCAGTGAACTACAGAATACAGAATGGGACACAGTATTCTACAGTATTTCTTAAAACTGACATGTATCTAATGTCAATGAAGAATTATATGAATTTTAAGTAAAACTGACATGCTGAAGTAGACACATTAGGCCAAGTCAATTGTAAAATTCTTAGATGATCTCCAAAGAAGAAAAAGATTGGAATCCTTGAAACAGTGATAAAGCCAAAATCAGCATCTTACAGACAAATCTTTATTACCCACTTAAATAATACGGCTAATTTTAAAATCAATACCTCCAGTAAATCATATTTAGTATTTCTTACTGCAGGTGCTACCAAAAAAAAAAAAAAATGCAAGTGAAACAAACCAGACCGCTTTTGAATCTTTCAGATGTTTTACTGTTTTGGTAAACTAAACAAATTTGACTTTCCCTTCTTGCAAAAGCTTAATGATATCTGGACAACTATCTCATATACATACAACCTATAAAAATTCCCAAAAGTGAAAAAATGACTGGTTCATGCTTGAAATTAGATAATTATACACTGTTAAAAGAGAACAGACATTTAAGATCATTTCACTCAACCCTATTATTTTATAAATTAGGAAAAAGAGGGCCAAAAGACTCATGTGGAGAGTTGGCTACTGACAGAACTAAAACGAGAGTCTGGGCCTTCCGACCTCCAGTCCAGAATGCTCTCAATCTACCACCCTGCCTCAGCCATGATTTAACTTAATAAAAAAAGATCTAATGACATTTTAGCAATTTCCAAAAAGCCTCTAGAACATAAAACTTTAAAAGTATATATTATTCAGCTATCTCTCTTAAAGAATTGACAGAAATCATGACCTGATAAATTGAACAAAAGATAGATTCTTGTATCTGCATACCAGCTCCAGCCCCAAGAGACAGTATCTGTTTCTAACATAATTGAATTCTGTACTATGTAATGAAACGATGAATCAATTATTGAGTAATTTAAACAGACAATCGTATGAATTAGTACCTGTTTAGCCACACGTTTTTATCACTTTGATTCAGTGAGGATAATTACAAGGATTCCATTCATCTCTCTGAACACTTACAAAGCACCCACTATGTATCTCCACACACAGGGACACAGCAGTGAGGGAAGTGATCAAACAGCAAGGTGCAGGCTCTCCTGCGGATTACTGACCAACAAGAGGGACAGGGACGAGTACTGTGGAGACAATAAAAATCGTGTAATCGAGCAGGGTGACGGGGGAGGAGGAGACACTGGTAAAGACCTCTCTGAGGAGGTGACATTTGATCTGAGACCTTGAAAAGGCATTTGAAATGTCTGGAGGAAGAAGATTACAGGCAGAGGTGATTGCAAGTACAAAGGCCGAGGGAGGGAATGAGCTGGGATGCTCAGAGGGCAGAGTAGCTGGGGCCAGGCTAATGAGGGGAAGAGGAAGAGGAGTAAGGCTGATAGGCAGGCAGGAGCTTGTAGGCATAGCAGGGTGTCTGGATTTCATTCTAAGTG
Source organism: Eubalaena glacialis (assembly GCF_028564815.1). NCBI lineage: Eukaryota > Metazoa > Chordata > Mammalia > Artiodactyla > Balaenidae > Eubalaena > Eubalaena glacialis. The sequence goes on from NC_083730.1 coordinate 13,859,285, forward strand.
TAATGGGAAACCTCTGGAAGGTTTTTAATAGGAGCACAACAGGATCTGATTACTTATGAATACAACACAGTCATTACAAATTCTAAATACACCTTCGAGTTTATCACCCCCAGCAACTCTCATGGGACCACAGGAGTCAGAAGGCTTAATTTAAAATATTTCCATAGCACAGTGTGAGCAGACATGCTAAGAAATGACTCGAAATCTACACCAAATCACCAAGCTACAGACATTAAATCAATACATTGACACACAGTTACTCCACAGGCTAAATTATTCTATCTCCTGGATACTTAGCTTGTGTACTTTCTAGAATAGCAGTCACAAAACAGTTTAAGGAGATTCCTGTTACAATTCTAATGCTACCTCCATTAAAAAAAAATCCTCCAAAGAACAAACTCAATTTGAACACATGCTTCTACATTTCTAAAAATATATAATCTTGCTGCTTAGAAAGCTATGTCTCAAACCAAAACAACAAGGCCCTGATAGAATAGCCAGAGTATACAATGTCAAAAAAAATTCAGAATAATCAACCAATGATACTCTCATCATTCTCTTCAACACATCTTTCACTGCTAGTTCAACAAAAGTTACTTCCTAATTAAACTGAAGACTATATTTACTCTTCCAGATTATTCTCTTTAAATTAGGGCCTCTAAACATAAAGCTACAAAATTAAAAATATATATATAGCATCCAAAAATTATTGGCTGCCTAGTCTTCAGTTCAATGATTTCCACCACTGGTGTTTTAATTCCCAAACGTTCTCTGATTATTCCCTCAAAAGAAGAGGTATGAAAGCCTCCTATATCACAATGGTCTGTTAGGAGCTAAGGAGACTATCAAAGGCAATATGTTAAAAAGAGTTCAGGCTGATAAAATAAATAATAACAACAGAATATGTTAAATATAATAACAGAAGTCATACTTGAGTCCTCTAAGCTGGGGATTATCCCTTTACATAGCAAACTGGCTGATTTGTTCTCTCCATGCCAATCTATAACATGGAAATTCATCAGGAGACACTACCTAGACTCAGGCAATTTGGGGGAAATGGACAGTTACTGAGGATTCTTCAGCAGGGAATAACATGAACAGACTGAGATTTAGAATAATAATCCATGGCATTATAGAAACAGATTGAAGAAGGAAGACACCATACCCAGGATGTCAATGAGAAGAATACTTTAATGTGAAGGTCAAAGACAATGAAGGCTTGAACACAGACAAAAGAGTTTTAACAGAAAGAGCCCTTAACGCCAGGAGAAGGGGGAAAAAAAAAAAAAAAAAGCCCTTTCTGAAGAAGAAATTTACAACACATGATGATATCCAATTATAAGGAGTCGAAAGCATAAGAACAAAAACTGGGATGTCTCAGAGAAGAAGGAATTCTGCCTTAGGACAACATAGAAATCCTGTCTGAATTTCCAGCGGGTCCTATAGATTTTAGACTCAAGACTATGATATCAACTCCTGTCTGAGTTTGCAGCCAACAGGCTGCCCTGCAGACTTCAAACACAAGCCTGCAACATCAACTCTCCCATGGGTTCCCAGCCTGCCAGTCTGCCCTGAACATCTTGGACCTGCCAGCCCCTACAATCACGTGAGCCGATTCCTTAAAATAAATATTTTTATCTATATCTCTATCCTCTTAGTTCTCTTTCTCTGGAGAACCCTGACTGATACAGCATATGAGTCCATTTATATAAAATTATAGAAAATGGAAACTAATCTATAGGGACTAACAGAATATCGGGGGTTCCCTAGGGCTAAGGGTAGAGGAAGGATGAATTGATTGCAAAGTGGCATGAGAAAACTTTTCAGGGTGATGGAAATATTTTGTATCTTGACTATGTTGGTGGTTTCACAGATGTATATATGTCACAGTTGATCAAATTATATATTTTAATGGGTATAGTTTACCATACATAAGTCATACCTCAATAAATTATACCTAAATTTGGCAACTGAGTGAATGATAGTGCCATTAGCTGAGATCAAGAATACAAGAAGAGGTACATGCTGAAGTGGATTTAGCTTTAATCACATTAAGTTATGGTTCTTTTGGGATGTCACGTGGTAATGCCAAGAAAGCCAATGAATATGACTCTAGGCTTCCAAAGACAAATCTGAGCTGAATGCAGCTTTGGGAGTTTTATGCACAAAAACAAAACAAATAAACAAACAAACAAAAAAACAGCCAGAGATAGACTGAATGAGAACAAGATAGCAAGAAAAGAATGGAACATGATGTCCCAAGGATTATGCCACTGAGTCTTAGAGAGAGCAGTTTCAATATAGTAATAGGGCTGAAAGCCGTGCTGAAGTCAGTTTTACAAAGGAAAGGAAAAAGTTTTAAAGTGACAATAGTGTTACGGTTATTTTTTGAAGAAGCCATTTATAACGGAGACAAAAAGAGGCTGGTAAATAGGAATGAGAACCAAGAACATTTTTGGTTTTTTTTTTTTTTTTTGAGGAGGTACTTTTGTTTGCTTGAATTTTGCTTTTGCTATTTATTTAATTTTACATATTATTTTGTTTGACTTGTACATAGAAAAAAAAAATGAATGCTTTTGTAGCCTGAGAGAATTAGCTCACAATGTAGGCAGACTGGTGATACAAAAGAGAAAGGCAAGGTTTCTAAAGGGGCGACCAAGAACACAGGTGGAATTGCTACTTTAAATAATCATCTCAACTAGTTAAGACAACTTTCAAATTTACTACAATTTTAAGTCTGTGTGTGTGTGTTGCGTCTTTTAAAAGAAGGGGTAGGGATCCTCATGATATTAGCTCAATCAAGGGTAAGGGAAGAGACAATTTACTAAGCGACCTTTACGTCAAAAGCTTTCACATTTATCATCGCATGAAACATCACAACTTTGCAATTCATTTGTAGATGAAGAATGAGAGGCTCAGAGAAGTCAAGAGACTTTCCTCATGTCGAAAATCCAGTCAGCAGCAGAGTAAGGTTCGAAATGAAACTGATCTGACTCCAATCCCCTTGCGCCTCCCCATGCCATGCTACGTGCCCAACAGTGTGGAAGTATCCCAGGACAGCAAGACCAGTTTCATTCAGCTGCAGTGAGTAATATGTGGGAAGAGAAAAAAGACTGCCTAGGACCACAACTTACATGGCCTTGAATCTAGCCCAGCTAATCAGATTTTGTACAATAGGCAGAATGAACCAACGAATTAACACTTACGTCACAAGAAGTCTGTGTCATTTTTCTATCAAATTCACAGCAGCATCGAGAACAGCCTTTCATTTCTTTGAGCTTCCTCAGAGTTAAAATACTTTAAATTTTGACTAAGAACAAAACAAACAGAATATCCTCCTCCGTCCCCACCCTGCCGAAAAATATTTAATAGTCCTTCCCCCAAATCTGGCACCTTGTGGTGAGACAAAGAAGTACAAATAAGGAGGACACACAAATAAACTAACAACAAGAAAACATTACACGCACCCAAAGTTCTTACCAACACCAGTCTCAAATTTACTACTTTACCACAGAGAGGCAAAAAAGGCAAATTAAATCAAGGTCGATAGGAAGTGCCAAAAAAGTAATCTGATGCACAAAGTCCCAAAGTACATTACAGGTCTTGAAGGCCTTTTACAATGTCCCACCTTCTACCTAACTCCGATAGATAATTGGACTGCTAACACAAACGTCCCATTGTATTTCTTAAAGTTTTGCAACTAGAACCTATGAAATATCAAAAAAGAATTTTTTTTTAATTAAAAGGTGGGGTGAGCCATCTTAGAGTAGATCCAATTCAGCAGTACCACAGAAGCTAATGCTGAAAGGATATTCTCTAAACCCTAACAGCCTAGGATTTCCGGTGTGACCAAATCATCCAGACCTTCCTTGCTCATGCTGTTTCTGGCATCCATCTCTAAAACATCACATACTGCTTACCATCTCAACTGGCCCTTATTATACCAACAGAGTCCATTGTGCCCAATTTTAGTTTCTGAGTTTCTTTTTCAAGCAGTTCTATTTGTATTCCATGACTTATTCTTTCTTAGGGGTCTTCCAAAGAACAAACAGAAAAACTGATTATTTTTAAAAACAGAACAAAATTCATTCTATCTTGCAATTACCAGATGGGTCCAATAGACTATCTTATAAATCTAAGATACATTATGGAATCTTAGTGACTTATTTTTCCTGTGTCTTGAAACACTTTGCTATTTGCAAGGTGTTTCATGCTTACAAATCACCCTGAGATTATTCTATATTTTACTAATCAATTATTCCCAACTTGGACTTCCCTGATGGCGCAGTGGTTAAGAATCTGCCTGCCAATGCAGGGGACACGGGTTCGAGCCCTGGTCCGGGAAGATCTCACGTGCCACGGAGCAACTAAGCCCGTGTGCCACAACTACTGAGCCTGAGTGCTACAATTACTGAAGCCCATGTGCCTAGAGCCCGTGCTCCACAAGAAGCCACTGCAATGAGAAGCCTGCGCACCACTCGCTGCAACTAGAGAAAGCCCGCGTGCAGCAACGAAGACCCGATATGCAGCCAAAAAGTAAAATAAGCAATTTTTTTTAAAGTAAAAGATTATTAAAAAAAATTATTCCTGTGTTTACTAAGAAAACAAGAATAGTGGAATCACCTAGAGAAGGATGATATAATAATGAAAGAAAATTATTACTACTGTATCATCCTTCAGTTTTCTTACTGCATTGTCCAAAGCATTGCATCATTTTTCAAGAAAGTTTCAGACTAAAGACACTAACTTTGTCATCTGCTTTTAGCTTTCACTGAACACAACTGAGAACTCAGAATTTTTCACTTTTTGCCCATAATGGCATAGAGAAAAAAACTGATAAAAGAGGTCATGTCACAATTAGACAAATCAGGAGATAATGCAAAGAGACAGACGACAACACTCTAGATTCTAATGATGATGATAAATTAATCATAAGCAAACTCTCAGACTATGAGTCTTCAAATGAAGATAGCGTAGATGAATTTTTCTCAAATACAAGAACTGATGCATGAACAATATATTTCTAAGTACAACAGGAGAGTATAGTATTCTCATCCAATAAGTCATTCAACAGGAAGGACTACATCATGCAGTATTTTACAAGAACTTGGACCATACCATTTTGCTAAAAGGGCCTGTGACTATAGTATTTATTCATCTATTACAATGCTTATATGTCAAAATTTACTTCATATGGTTCGGTAGTAGACTGCAAGTTGACAGGTTAGAGACGGAGTACTGAAAGGAAATACGTGATACATATTTGTAAATGAAAATATTCATTAGATTGACCATGCTAATTAGCATTTACAAACCTAGGAATAAAAATGTTTTGCAATTATGGAGCAAAGATGATGGCCGACTTTTTTTCAACAGAACTATGAGTTGTCCACGATTTCAAAAAATTCCTCAAGCATGGCCTTTAATGATGCAAGTGCAAGAAGAACAAGAAGTAATGATGAGCCATTAGAGATATATTTGAAATATGGAATCCCTATTTACAAGATGAATATTTCTAGATTCATGCATAACAGATGGCCAGCAGTTAGTTGTATTCAGAGAATGTTACCCACTTTGGATGTACACACCTTAAAAACCTAGAAAACATGGAGTAAGAATTTGGGTTTGCTATGCTTAAATTCTTATTTAAAAGTCCTAATAAAGCTGTTTTTCACTATCCTTTTATTGTTCTGTAAATTACTTGTAAAATGGCTTAAAAAGACAAATTTTTAAGGAGCCATTTAACCCAGACAGTAAATGGTAATGGATTATTTTTCCTGATGTATAGACGATAAAGCAGCTTTGAGTCAGCTCTGTGAAAGTTTAAAAGATGTCTTTTGGAAAGACAGAATATATACTTTTGAATCCTAGCAACAATAAACAAGAGTTTGTTGAAAATTATGGTTGCTTATCTTCCCTCCCCATAGCAATCAACGCTAATTACTCATTTCAAAATCAGAAATCATCTTTATCAACTGGTCAATAATTTTTATGATAGGCTTCAAAACTCTGTAAAACAGCCTGGAAACCAGGGATTATATGAAATCTTCAAGACCCTTCCTATCTCCAGACTTCTGATTCCACAATACTGAAAATTTTAGTCAAGATTTACATCCAACAGCCTATTAAAATTCAAATGTATTTCTAATCTACAACTTCAAATCACACTGACCATGTTGTTTCTTTAAACTAAATAACCATCTCTGAAACTCTGTATATAGAATGCTAAGTGAATGCGCAATTCTTTTTTAAAATTTTTATTTATTTATTTTTTTAACATCCTTATTGGAGTATAATTGCTTTACAATGCTGTGTTAGTTTCTGCTGTATAACAAAGTGAATTGGCTATACATATACACATATCTCCATATCTCCTCCCTCTTGCGTCTCCCTCCCATCCTCCCTATCCCACCCCTCTAGATGGTCACAAAGCACCGAGCTGATCTCCCTGTGCTATGTGGTTGCTTCCCACTAGCTATCTATTTTACATTTGGTAGTGTATATATGTCCATGCCACTCTCTCACTTCGTCCCAGCTTACCCTTCCCCCTCCCCGTGTCCTCAAGTCCATTCTCTATGTCTGCATCTTTATTCCTGTCCTGCCCCTAGGTTCTTCAGAACCATTTTTTTTTTTAGATTCCATATATATGTGTTAGCATATGGTATTTGTTTTTCTCTTTCTGACTTACTTCACTCTGTAAAACAGTCTCTAGGTCCATCCACCTCACTACAAATAACTCAATCTCGTTTCTTTTTATGGCTGAGTAATATTCCATTGTATATATGTGTCACATTTTCTTTATCCATTCATCTGTTGATGGACACTTAGGTTGCTTCCATGTCCTGGCTATTGTAAATAGAGCTGAATGCGCAATTCTTAATGATTTTCTAGACAGAGTTTTTTCCCTCAATCTTTATCGTTATTATTATTAGCAATCATTTTATACCTGATAAATTAAACTTTCAAAAGTTTATCTCCTATTCAGCAGTGATGATCAATGAGTGTAGCAGACATCACTAATAGACTGCCATCCCCACGAACACCACCCCCCTAGAGAATACAGCATATAAACCATTGTCTTGATGTCTATAAAGTAACTTAATTGTAGTTCTGGTACTTAAAGGCTTACTAAGATATAAATTGTTTGTTTTATCATAATAGAACCAGCTTCTGAGATTTTAAAACCTTGTATTTGCTTCTATAGTATTTTTTTATCTCCTTTTTCATTATTAGGTAATCATATAATTTTTCATCCCCACCCACATACTTGCTTGATACTAGCACTGTCAATGCCTATAGCAGCCTCTTTCCCAACTGCATATTTCTAATATAACCACGTAACCAAGCTCAGCAGAATTATATTTAAAGATAATGAAATCTTACTGGCATTAATTTGGGATATTCAAAGAATTTTTTCTGCCTATTTTCCTGTTTTTGCCTATATTCCAGATGCATGAGTGAGGTTGTGACAGACTCTTTTGTTGTTGTTGTTTTTCCTGTTTACAGAGTAATATAATTTTTAAACTCATATTCCAGAGTGTTATAAAATATAGCCTCCTCCGGCCCCAGCAATGATATCATTGTTGAGTTGTTTTCAATAGGGGCTCAAAAAGGCTGTACTTCCTGCCTTACAGGTCAGGTCTGGTTCCGTTTTTGGATCTTCTCCATTGTATTCAATCTCTGGTTCTCAAGGCGCCTACTCACTGACTTGGGGCTTGAGGAACGGGAGAGAATATTGTCTTTGTAATATTTTTTCGTTTTTGTTTTTCTTTAATCATAGCAGCTGAAATTTTGCATATAAGCTGTGGCTTCTCAAACTTTTAACCTTAGGCTTCTCTGGGTAGTTTCTTTCTAAAATAGACATTAAATAAATTTACAAAACAGGGCTTCTTGGCAACACCCCTTTTCCCAGATACAGAAGTACTAGTGGTGCTCATCCCTCTCCTAGGAGCCCTAAGACACCTTGAGCCTCACTCACATCCAACCCTCTTTTCTACATTCTATGCAGTTAATTAGTGACAGACAAATATTGCATCTTAGCATCTTTTATTCCAAACCACTTCTTGGATAAAGGGGCCAGATTTAAAGGACCACTTCTTGAGCTGATTAGTTTTTTTGCTATTGTGCTCTATCAGACCAGATTTGGGGTGGGGGGTATAATTTCTCTGACATAAAAGCCTACACTCTACCTTCTCACACGCTACCACCAAACACATGCTACCACCAGATTCAAACAGCTGTTACCTACTTACTTAGTCAGAAATGAAATTAAATACAAATATTTTCAGAGAATTCAGTCACCCCTATGTTCTAAAACTCCGCGGCAGCAGCAACTCTCCTGAGTCATTACTGAGGATGTCATGCCCATGCCACAGGTGAGTCGTGCTCCAAACCATTAAAGCACTTCATTTAAAACTCTCAAAAACTGAATTGGGTTCTGCCATGTATGGGCTGTCTCTTTCACGTATAGAGGAAAGAATCAAATCCAACAGAAAACTGCAAATGATTTTCTTTCTAGTCTTATATAGCAACAGGTGTATTCGCTCGAATTCTAGGACTTTCTCAAGTGGGAGCCGTGTGGTTTTGCTCCCATAATCCAATGCAAGCACATCCCCCACTGTGAGACAGAGGGCCAAATAACACTGCGGTACTTTTGAAAAGCTGAGGCAAACTCTGCTTTAGTGCCTCCCTTTGAAATTATTTATTTTAATTTTAACTTTCTCCATTCCTGTTTGAAAATTATTTTTTTTAATCTGATATTGCCTCATTTCAATATTCTGTGATATCATAATACTACAATTTAAGAGCCTGATATCTAAGTTCTACTCGAAGTGAGATCTTTTTTATTTGCTATTTCCACTCACCTCCCCCGCCAGCAACACCACCATCACTTCCAGTAATCCAGGGATGTGGCAGGGGTGGCTGCAGGAGCTAGGATTTTATCTGTGGATGGCAGTTAAATATAAAAGTAACCGGTCCTAGCTTGTTTCTACTTTCCACTCCCAAGAAATTCATAAATCTATACATTTGTAGACAGTTTAGTTTTCAAAAACAGCTGTCTTTTACCCTCATAAAACAACCTTCAGAGTTAGCGATTAGTGATGACTTAGAACGGAGGCTTTGGTGTTGAGGTGAAACAGATTCAGTACTTACCACTCCTGTCCTACACCGCCCCTCCAGCAAACAGTACAGTACAGCTCAACAGCCACAGGCCGTCCTGCAGAGGCCTGCCCTGGAAAACTGAGAGCATGACTGGGCAGGGCAGAATGCAGGCTTCTCTGCAGGAAATAAACTGAACTAGAAAGGCCCCGTTCCTTTTTCCAAACACCAGAAAGATAAGTCACTTCTCCTGCCTTAGGGAAGAGTAAGTGAAGGCTCCTAGCGAGGCCAGGAGTATTACCCTAATGAATGCCCATCCCACACCAGCAATCACAGAACCAGAAGAAAAGAGGTTCTAACACAACAAGCAGGACCAAAGGGACCACGCCCTTAAATCCAGCATGATGTTCCCAAGTTCCTCCACACTGTTCTCTCTGAGTGAAACACTTTTCCTCTCCCCCCCATCCAAAACCTGTTCATTGTGCATTATTAATACTATCTTCAATCCTCTTATTTTGCAGAAATCTTTGTAAGTCACTTAACCATTCTGAGAGCATTTGCTTATTGAAAACTAAGTGATATACTCTATAAATCCACTTACACAGGCACATAATCTGTAATAGATTGCAATATGCTGAAAAGCAGCAAACAATGGAGGGCTGTTAACTCACCTGCATTCTTCCCTTGGGATATTTCAAGACACATGCCCCAATGACTTACAGATCCAATGACGGTACCAATGTCAAGGCACACATCAAATATTAGTAAAGCTTAATATAAGCATAAACACAAGTTTTAACATTTACTTCCCATATCCAAATGTAACTATTTGCATTCTCCCTATAATGCAAGCACCCCTCTTCAGAGACCACCACTTCCAGCAATAGGGAGTGACATCACAACTGAGCTTTAAGAAAGATAACTCTGGTAGCAATGTGGAGAGGGAAAAGTTGAAAGACCTGAGACCCAAAACAGGATGGTGGCAATGAACATGACAAGGTTACACATGTAATGACAGAGGTGCAATCAACAGGATTTGGAAAAAGGTTAGATTTTGGGGTGGTCTGGAGAAAGTTAAGTGAAGGAGAAGACGGAGCTTTGGATGATTTCAAGGTAACAATCCTTAATGACTCAGAGAATGTAATAGCATTAACCAAAAAGAAAAATGCACAAACAGCAATTTGAGTGCAGGACACTTAGATGGAGAATTCCTTGAGAAATATTTACATTTAAAAGACAAGTGCTGGGTCATTCCCTACATATTTCTCTGGATCTTTGCTTAGATCAAAAATAGCAGAGTTCAAATTTTCATATAGAGTCTACTTGGAAAAGACACATTCTTACAGTAGAAAATCCTCAAACAGGAACCCTCTAACTTTTTGAATGGAGAAGCTATTATTTATTTCCCAAGATTCTTGAGATCTAAAAGGTGAGAGGGGGGCTTCCCTGGTGGCACAGTGGTTAAGAATCCGCCTGCCATTGCAGGGGACACGGGTTCGAGCCCTGGTCCGGGAAGATCCCACATGCCGCGGAGCAACTAAGCCCGTGCGCCACAACTACTGAGCCCATGTGCCACAACTACTGAGCCCGTGCTCTAGAGCCCGTGCTCTGCAACAAGAGAAGCCATCACAATGAGAAGCCCACGCACTGCAATGAAGAGAAGCCCCCGCTCTCCGCAACTAGAGAAAGCCCACGCACAGCAATGAAGACCCAATGCAGCCAAAAATAAATAAATAAATTTTTTTAAATGTATATTGTTAAATTAATTAATTAATTAAAAGGTGAGAGGGTGCTGACTTTTTAAATCTTCGCAAAAAGCCAGGGAGGTTATCATTGCTTGACTAACTCCACATCAGATCCCAACAAAACTGAGTTCCTTGCAGGCAGGGACTATATTTTACTCATATTTTTATTGCAGCACAGTGCTGAAACTGGATGGGGATTCTTCAGCTTGAAAAAAAAAAAAAAGCAATGTATATGTTTGTGAGCACTAATAATGATTATTATAAATCAGGGGTCAGCAAACTTTTCTTTAAAAGACCAAATAGTAAATATTTCAGGTTGTAGGAGCCATATGGTTTCTGTCACACTGCCATCGTAGCACAAAAGCAGCCATAGACAATAGAAACATATTAGTGTGGCTGAGTTCTAATAAACATTATTTGTAAAAACAGGTGCCCAGATTTGATGGGCCATTATTTGCTGAGCCCTGCTATAAGTAATAACATACCTTTGCTGATTAAAAGGAAAATTTCATCTCAGTACTTTTTGTATTTGATTTTAGAGATTCACACAATGAAGGAGCATCCAGGAAAAGGACCAAGTCACAGCATTATACCTCTTGCAGTAGCAGTGACACTGATAGTAATTCTGGCAATTTCCACACTTTCCTTCTGCATATACAAGCACAATAGTGGTATCTTCAGGAGACTCGCACAGTTTGGAAATCCTTACTATCCTGCAACCAACTTTAGTACAGTACATTTAGAAGAAAATATCCTCACTTCTGATTTTGAGGAGAATGACCAATAATAATGAAGTGAGAGGATGCCATGGCCATGAGAATGAGTAAAGAAGAGTACTTTCCTTTACAGACCAGATGCTGCTCTAACGTGAATCGTGTCACCATTTAAATTATTCTTAAAATGATTACTGGTTTCGAATTGCAACCAAATCAGATAGGTGTTAATTTATTCATTTCCTAGAACTGTGATCTATTCTTTAAAAGGGGAAATTTTACAATGGTTATTCTTCAGAAAACAAGAACTATTAAAAGAAACTCCCAAATGAAACCTCTCAAAAAAAAATTAAAATTAAAAAAAAAAGGACAAATGGAACAGAAACTCATGAAGGAGCTGAAAATGGTCAATATGACACTGGAAAAGAACAAGGACAGTAAAGTGTCTTAGCAGCCAAGGGAAGGGACAAGCATTTTCAAAGGATGAGATGATCTTCTGTGTCAAATACTGTCAATAATTAAAGGAGACAAGGGACAGAAACAGTGGGTGTGGCAAATAACTAATAATAAGGAAGGCTGGCATCTACTGAGTGTATGCCAGCCACATTGTCCTAAGAGTTTCACAAGTATTAACTCATTTAATCCTCCTAAGAACCCAATAAGGTAAGTAGTATTACCATCCCCATTGAGAAGATTACTTCCATAATAAGGTAAAGGCAGAACCCAGATTGGATGGGGTTGAGAACAAATGAGAGTTGAGAAAGAAGAGTTTAAAAAAGGTTTGCTAGTAAAAGAACAGAGGGAGAGAAGATAGAACAGTAGCTGGAGGTGAAAGGGGTTTTGTTTTGGGTTTTGTTTGTTTTGTTTTAAGATGAAGGCTATTTGAAACTTTAAGGATTTATCGGCTGAAGTGACAGAATCTAGGTCTGCCCAATAGGAAAAATATCCTAGGCCACTGGGAAAAGTCACATTTAGAGGGCAGGAGCATGCTATCAAGAGTCCAGGGAGCAGGTAGGGAAGGACACACAGGAGAGACAGGCACAGGGCTACCAAAAACAGTGTCACAGTGCCATGGACGGCTGACTCTGCAAACAGAGACACCAAAGAGAAGGGACTAAGAAAGAGTAAGATCTGAGAGGGGATGGGACAGAAACGGCAGTTGTGTAGCAGTCTCCATCTTCCTTCTACCCCAGCCCTTGGGTGCGGTGGGTAGCACTGGTTCAGTATAGACTGCATGAGGCTGAATGAGGCGTGCCCATGGTTTCCTGCAGGCGAGATACGTGTATCCAACCAAAGGACAGAGGCAGAGGCTGAGGACAGTAGCTGTTCAGAGCCCCACTTGTAACCTACATGGAAATCACTCATCATCTTCCTCCTCTCCTTGCTGGCACCCTCCTTCCTCCTGAATTCCAAAAGAGGTCAGATAACATGGCTACAGGCCATTTACACTATAATTATTTTAGAAGCAGTCAGAGTCACAGAGAGAAAAGATGCCCAAAGAGCAGTGGAGGAGGGTGGCAGACAAGCTACTTCAGCTCCTTCAGTGCAGCAGTTTGGCTACAGGGGCCAGCGTGTCCCTAAGTAGCTGGGAGCTCATGCGTACTCCAAAGCCAGAACCAATTGTTAGAGAACAAAAAAGAGGTAACTTAGTCACACAGGGAAAATATGTGGATGGAAATTCTCGTTGGGTGGGTAAGTTTTGTGGATTTAGCTGCAAGGTGGTATTAAAGGGTGTTAAAAAGTAACAACCGTGTTTTAGACTACCTAATTTTACAATTAATATTTCCAGAATAAAAAAACTAAGAACCCTTTCCCACAGACACCTCTACCAAAACCATTACGGCAAAGTTAGAATAAGAGTCAATATCTTAAAACAAATTACAGATATGCAATATAGACATTTCCTTTGAACAACTTACATCCTACTTGGATCATTCATAAAACCCAGTCATAAAATTAAAGAACTGTTCTAATGTCTAAAATTTAATTTCAAAGCATAAATCTACATGAAAATCATGTAACATCAAGAGAACGGAAATGATTTCTAGAAAAACACTTGGTTTTTTTCCAGTTAGGGAGGAGTTACAGGAAGAATATAAACTGAACGGAGAAGACGTGAGTCACAGGTCAGGCTCAGCCGATCATTATGTACTTGCGGTACCCTAAACAATCAAGCCCCTCTCTTTAAGTTCCCATCTCTTCAACTGTCAATGAATAAGCTGGACCAGATTCAAAGTACATCAGAACCACAGCTTTACAAACACAGATAATTAATTTTCTAGAACAAATACAGGCTTCTATTTAGCTGGACAGTCAGGAACACTCTCACAGCACCTATAATTTATTAAGCAATATTAATTGTTATTAAAGATAATAAATGCTATCACTTAAGTCATCGCATACTACGCAAAAACTATTCGATCTTTATTAGGTCTTAGATCATCTGATGATAAATGAAAATAGAACCTAGTATTTTCTAAATCTTTAAAAAATGCTTATTCAATCTTCATTAGGCCTTAGATCATCTGATTACAAATGAAAATAGAACCTAGTATTTTCTAAATCTTTAAAAAATGCTTATAGAATCATAAACTCAGTATCTCTATTTCAGATTTGCAGAATGCCTGTATTTTTTTCATTATATTTTTGATACTCTCATATTTTCAAAAAACCATATTTTTTAGCACCTTGCTTAGGAAATTGTACTATTTAATAATCACCATACTTCCTAGAATATTAAAAGAGATGGTGTATTGCTTTTATTTTATTTATTTATTTTTATTTATTTATTTATTTATTTATTTTTATTTATTTATTTTTGGGCCGTGCCACGCGGCTTGTGGGATCTTAGTTCCCTGACCAAGGATGAAACCCGGGCCCCCTGCAGTGGGAGCATGGAATTTTAACCACTGGACTGCCAGGGAATTCCACTGGTGTACTGCTTTTAAATTTTAACTTATGATTTATTCATCTCTGGGAATTCCCTGGCGGTCCAGGGGTTAGGACTTGGCACTTTCACTGCCAGGGCCCAGGTTCCAACCCTGGTCAGGGAACTAAGACCCCTCAAGCCATGCGGCAAGGCCAAAAAAAAAAAGGATTTATTCATCTCCAAAGAATCTGCACATATGTCCTCGTTAAAAACACCAGAGGGACACCCATTTCAAGGGTATCACTGTGCAAATTCCACTAAGTTTTGTGAAGCAGGCCACTAATAATAACAAACAAAAATAATACAAAACATAGCTTTCAGGAGAGTGGAAGTGGAGGAAGAAAAGCGGAGGAGGGCAACAGGAGGAGCGGCACACAGCACCACAGCCACTCCACGAGGCAGTAACTGTAGCCGTGCACATACGAGGAGTCTGGTGTGTGACAGAAGACTTGTCCAAAGACGCCCAGCTCAGAAAAAGGTAAAGCTAGGTTTCAAAACCAAGTATACCTGCCTCCCCAATCATACATTTTTCCACCAGTTCACATGCCATAGTAAGCACAGAATCAGCAGCAGTAAAGACAGAAAATCTAACGCCATAAAGATGGGGAAGTACCTGTAGCAAGAATTCTTCTACAGCAGGACTGCAAGTTGCAAATGCCTATGGGGGGCCAGGCAAGTAACAGAAAATGAAGGGAACTCAGTGGAACTGGGTAAAAGGAGACGGTGTGTATCATCCTAAGAAGGCAGCTATGCTTCACTTCACACAGAAACCTGATGTTGCCAGACTTTCTGCTTCTTTTCGAGAGACACTGGAAAGAAACTCATTTTTTAAAAATATTGACAACCAACTTTTAAAAATTAAACATGTCCTGCTCAAACAATATAAATCCGTGGACCACTAGCATCCAGCCCCTGAAACTGGTAGACTGCAACTACTACCTGGCGGCACTACTATCTGTTTCTGGCAGAACTAGAAATAGACGAGTGTGGAACCCGAAGGGCCATGAGGCACAGGTCTGAGAGCAGCTGGAGTCTATGAAGTGGGAGGAGTCACGTGTCTATTTAATCTAAACTGAAATTAGTTATTAGCAATATGTTTCATTCTCAATTTTTTTGGTTTTGAATTTCCCAAAGTTAAAGAAAGAAAGAGAGCACAGAGAGAGGGAGGGAGAACAAACCAACTTTATAGTAACAATTTTAATGCCAGGCACAACCTACTCTCAAGTGAGTCAGTTAAGCCACCAGTTATAGAAACTCTGTAATATCACCAATTCTGACCCAGTTAATATTTATTTGGGTAGTGGTGGGCAATCCCAGGCTCATACCACCTTCTCAATAAATTTCTAACATGTTTCAGAAATACACTGATGTTCCTGAAAAGATACATATGTATATACATAATAGTTCTGAAGCAACATCAAAAATGTAAACAGGAAGATAAAGCTGAAATTTCCAATATGTGAAAAATAATTTTATTTTGTAATTTACATTTAGGTACTGGGGAGGCTTGGATGTTGACAACCTAAAAATCTAATTATCAAGCAGGGTAGATACGTAAGGGAAAATTTTGAACGATTAAATTTATGTTTTTCCCAATTATTTCAGTATTTTGATGGCTGTTCACTGTGAACACACATACTGGAAGTGGTTTATTTTTTAAAACCAAAATGGGAAGATCACTAGTTCAACTCATCCTTCCTGTAGACCTGAAAAGGAAAGTAGTCTGGGGTTTAGAAAACAAATAAATGGGGTAAGACATTAAAGACCCAGTAACCAACAAATATCAGTGGGGTCCACACATTAGGGTGAAAGAAACTGATCTCCAAAACCAGTATACTACATTGTGGGTTTACCAACCAAGTATACAATTAGTCATTTTCTATTAGCTCTTGATCTTAGCCAACAAAGCATAGCCAAGGAAAAGTAAGCATATCAGTGTGTTACATTTCAAGCAAGATCTTGAAATTAAAACTGAACTATTTCATATGTTCAAAGGATTTTAACAAGGATTATTTAAGCGAAAGATACAAATGAGAACATATCCAGTATAGCTAATTCTTTCCATCTCTCAATGCATTCCTTATCTGTTACATCTTCAAAGAAACATGTTTGTGAATAAATTCAAAACATTTTAGCTGCAAACACAACAGAATCTCAGAAAGTATAACGTGGTCTAAGAGTTAAAAAGTGTTTTCATTTGACAGGTAAATGGCGATTTTTTAAGCTTGCAAAGAACACATTTTTCCAAGCTTTATTTGAGGCCTCAAGACAATTTTTTTACCTATGCTTCTTCTACAGCAATGTTCTCACTAAATGGCATGGCCATCTGATATACTCCACATCATTACAAGCACTTAAACCTACAAGCACTGGATCCTACACCACATCAACTAAAACACTTATTATATTTAGGTGATGTTTAAAAAGCAGCTATAAGTTACCTTAAGGACTGTTCTCTCCATCATCAATATTTCCCACAGAGTAATTCAAAAATTCAACCAATAAACATTTCCATATAAATCCTGTTTTGACTCACAAACATCACAGTCGGTTCTAATAAACATTGCATAGGTATCTGACACAAAATTTTCCTTTTTTCTTGGTTTATAAAGAAGTGGATTCAACAAGAGCCTCCATTCTGCACAGAGATTTAACCTTACAACCTTCCCATCACAGAAGTCACCATATGAAAAGAAGTTAATTTGCATTCATTATCCTTAGAAGGAAAGAATTTTCAGAGTTGGAAAAAAGAGATCTTACTTTTTTTTTTTTTTTTTTTTTTTTCAACTCTTAAGGAAATAGTTCATTCCAGTGGTAAAGGTTTTCTACATGCAAAATTCAAGTATGGACATTAACTGAAATTTTCTTTTCTGCAATGGATTTACTGAGGAAAGTAACAAACTTAACAAGATGTTTCAGCTCTGCCTCAGACCAGTTCACTAAACAACACTTAGAAAGTTCAGATACCAGAGGCGCTTCACTTCAGCAAAAAGAAATTAGACGTTTTTCTTTGTTGGGTAATTATGGGTTTCTATAACTACCCAAAAATGCAGAAGAATAAAGGTTTTGCTTTTGTTTCATCTGTTTTTTTTTTTCTTAAAAAAATAAGTGCTAATGGTCATCAGCCTAAAAGAATAAAAATGTGGAAGAAATGAATAGTTCTGACCTTCCTCTCACTTTTTCTAAGCAAGATATGAACTATATCAAAAGAAAAAAAAAACAAAAAGAAAAGAAAAAGAAAAAAAGCTGAAGGAAAAGATGCAGGAGAGACTAGCGGCATAACAGCATGGTTGAGTACAGAAAGGTGCCCCTTTACTAGCTGCGTACTCTTCATCAAGTTACTCAGCTTCCTGGTACCCATCTTCTCATCTTGGAAATGTCAGTTTACTGGTTCTGAATGAGGTGTTCCATTTTGTCTTTCAAAAAACAAAAGCTATGTATTAATTACTGGATCACAAGGGTATGATTTACTCTGGTAAACATACCCTAAAAGGTTAAAAAAAAAAAAAAAAAAAAAAAGAGTTCACCACTACAATCAAGTAATTTTACCATCCAAGTAATACATTTTCTTAGAATAGGGAAAAAGATAACAACAGCTTTCTGATAATAATGGACCTTACAATCGCAGAATATTTTTCAAGTACTTGGAGAAGAAAGGCATTTTACACTCATGGAAACCAGTTCATGGGGGTCAAACTGCAAGCTGTCTTCACCATTCTATAATCTATGAGGATTTATTTAGAAGTATCCATAATCTGGAACTTTCCACAGATGAAAACTAATTGAACATATTTCTTTCAAATCCTAAACACATGAATGAAAAAGGCCTCGCTCATAAAAACAGATACCTTAAGGGTTTAGAGCCAAACAGGCAAGAAGAAAACGTATTTGCAGGAAGTACTACTCAGAGGTTGATCTGTTCATACAGGTCTGTAAGCAGGTGAAAGACTAAGCCAGGGAGGAGGGCTGAAAGCTAAAAGGCAAAGATGGAAAAAAGCATGGGGTGGCCCAGAGCAAGCACCAAGACAATAAGGTATCCTCTTCCAGCAGAGGAACTGCTGGGCTGGCCCCTGGAGTCCTGTTAAAGAATCAGAAACAGAAACAACAAATATAAAGCTATAAAGAGATAAAGCACACCTCCACCAGCACATTGCCTGTTTTAGGGATCAGCACCCTTTCTGGGTATCTCAGAGGCTAGATAGAGAGTGAAGCTCAACTCTATGAGAAAAGAATAGAAACAAGGGTTTCAGAAGTTAAAATGTGGCCACCCCATACAAATGGGTGGAAAGTATCGCCAGTCTAGCCTGCACTAGAGAGATAAGGAGAAACTGGAACACACCTTTTTCAAAACCTCAAAGAGACATCAAGCCTTATTTGAAACACAGCAGGAAAAATCACTACAACATTACTGATGTAACTCTATAAAGAGCAAGAAATGAAATAAAAACTAATTAAATTCACACTGGAGTTTTATCTTATCTAAGCAAAAACTGAACTGTTTCAGAGCTACTAGAAGCAATGGCCCATTTCTGGTTTGTTTCCTGTAGGTGGCTGGTCAGGTAGGAGTTCTATAAACTGATGATGCAGTTGAAGCCTTGTCCTTTCTAATATAATGCATTACCTGGCACCTACTGCAGTGCTATGCATACAATGTTGACTTTTGTAAAAACAGTCTTATTCTGTGTCTGCTGAACTATTTGAAAAAGAGGTTTTAAAGTTAAGGTTACCCCTTGTTCACTCAAATCTCCCTTCTATGTACCATTTTAGACCCATTAAAAAATGACTCTCATCACCTCTAGAGATGAAAGCCTCAACCATAAGTACCCATGCTGCACAGAGTGTAGCAGACACTATTGGTGGCTCATTCTACATCACCCCTCTTGACTGAACCCCACTTTTGTTTAAGTACCCACCTCTCCTGCCAACAGTCATGTGCTTCAGGGGAAAGGTCATTCTAGTTTTAGCTCCAACAAGTAGACTGGAATTTCTAAACCAATCATGTTAACTGCTTTAGAATGGACATGTGACAATACTCCCAATGAAACATGAGAAATCTAACTGGGAGCTTCTGGGAAAGATCTCCTAAGAAAAATTATGTTTCTTCCTGCACTCTCTTCTTCTATAGACATTAATATTTCTGGAAGTGCTAACTGGAACTGCTGAAGTAGCTTCTGACCAAGAGGGAAGCCTACCTGGTGGAGCTGAGAGACAGAAAGGACTCAAGTCCTTGATGATGTCATTGAGTTCCTGATCACACCACCTGCTGTCTGGACCCCACCAACTTCTAGATTCTCAGTGCTGTGAAATACTAAATTCCCGCATGATTTACGCGTGCTTGATTCAGGCTGTCCATCACTTGCAGCCAGAGGCATCCTAAGTGACCCACGCCATGGTGTGGGTCTCCTCTTCGGGGCACTCGGCAGGACTGCTCTTTCGGCTCCGTATGGTTGGGTGGGGCTGTGTCACTTAAGCCATGTGAGCTGAAGTCCTCTGGAACTCTCTCTTCTCCCTCTGCATGGCAACTCGCAACATTCCAGACAGCGTCTGTTCCATCAGCCTGGATCCCTGAGTAATAAAGCGCAGATCCCCTCTCACCCCCACCCACTGGCAATCCACAATGAATAACATAAGCAGGAATTAAACCTTTGTTATTTTAAGCCACTAAAATCATTTGGGAATTTGTAGTGTAACAGAAGCTGGTCTAATACATTTTATTTTAAAATAAAAATAAAAACAAATGAAAGAAACATTAACCTGAGTTCCCAGTTAGCACAAATAAAAAGGAAAAAATAAAATAATCTCACAAATCATGTTTCTGTTTACCCAGATGTGAAGAAATGGCAAAAAGAGTTGAGTTGGCTAAGGGAAACTAAGAGAGAACTGCACCTGAAGAGAGAATAATACCTTCTAAGAAACCCCTAGCAGTAAATGCCCAGTTCAATAAAACAAAAATAGTTACAAACTATCTTACCAGTACAATATTAAAGCAACCTTCTATCTAAACGTATCCCTCTTCATTCCAGGGAAAGGAGTTATTTATGGAGAAGACTGGTATTGCTAAGAACCTGAAGAAAAGAAAAGAATGGGCCAAAGGGCTGACAGAGCATGACGGGATCAGATTTTGGACATTCCGGCCAGTTACAAAAGTAGAGTGCTTTTCAACTTTTCCATATCTACACAGAATGAAAGGATTATAATGACCAGCTATCCAAAGGACAACAAAGAAAGGACTATAAAATGTCTAAGCCTTTATAGCCTACAAAAAATAATTATTAGCTCATTTGACTACATCAGCTATTTCAAAATGCTAGCTGGCTAACTCAAACACAAGAATCTGTGAGTTGTTAACTTCAAGAAGCCTATTTTAGCCCTAGAGACACACATTAGGGATCCTAGAAAGACTATAGCAATTTGATGCTTTCTATCACACAATACAAAAACGACAACCTCTACTTGCATTTTTCCTCTCTTAATTTACCTATGGAATTTGGTACATTGAGTGTGTCATTAAGTTACACTTACAGCATATTAGAGGAGAAACGACAACATCCATCACCCTTTGATGCAACAGCTGAGCAGCCCTGCCTTCTGACGTTTCTGTCAGGAGGGCCCTACTTCTGATACTGTCAACACAAAGTAGGCTAAGCTTCTCAGACACCTTTTAGTCCCTTCCGTCACACTCTCCAAAGCACCCTCCCCTCTCTGAGCATAACTGCAAAACTCATCCCTCTGACCATCCCTTTGACAGCCAAACACATTTTATTACACAGATACCTGGTAGAAAAACAGTTCAGAGAAGAAAAGCATGGAGGCAGCAGCCTCTGCACCTCTAGGAGTGGCCAAACCCACAGACAGGACCCCGCACGCATTCCTGTGTGCACGGACACACCCTATTGCTACCCCAGCATTTACACACAACCACCGCCTGGCCCTGGCCCAAGCACAGTGTGCCAGAGTGACAAGACAGGTGACAGGGAACGCCTGTTGCACACGGATGAGAGGAATTCCACGGCAGAAGAGGAACAGCTGAGCAAGCCGCTCAGGCACAGGGAGAGGCCCTATCGGAGGCAGAGCACAATGGGCACGCTCTCCCTGGAGGAGGTGAGACGGGAAAGCCATTCCGAAGAACAATTGCAGCGGTTAGGACAGGAGGGGCCGGACCAGCAGGCTGAAGGGCTAGTTACACGACGGTAACAAGCTTTCACCACAGCCCTCATGGGGAATCAGCAATAGGGGACAGGACTTCCCAGGTGGCGCAGTGGTTAAGAATCCGCCTGCCAATGCAGGGGACACGGGTTCCAGCCCTGGTCTGGGAAGATCCCACACACCGCGGAGCAACTAAGCCCGTGTGCCACAACTACTGAAGGCCGCGCGCCTAGAGCCCGTGCTCTGCAACAAGAGAAGCCACCGCAGTGCGAAGCCCACACACCCCAACGAACAGCAGCCCCTGCTCGCCGCAACTAGAGAAAGCCCGCGCACAGCAACGAAGACCCAACACAGCCAAAAATAAATAAATAAATTTATTAAAAAAAAAAAAAAAAGAAAGAAATAGGGGACAGCTCAAGGAAATCAAGTCAACTCCAAAAGAGCTGACTTTGACAAAAAGCAAAAACCTCAATCCCAGAGCATCAAAAAATCATTCTGGTATCTTTTTCTTTGGCCCACGATAAGAAATTTTACAGAACAGTCAATTTCTCTAAGCAAAGTTGCAAAGAAAAAAAATGCCAAACTTTTAAAGTCATTATCTTGAGGAAACTACTCTTACTAATCTGTTTCGAAGGTATGTAAACAACAGTCACACCATGCATGTCATATCCTGAGTAAGGTGAAGTTCTTCCAGAGAGTCAGTAACATGGGTATGGCGTGTCCCGTTTCCATGTTTATGCTGCAGTCAGTACTAATGAACTTCGAAAGTCCCGCTACTTAGCTGGGCACCTGAATGCATCTACACACATTTCCTGACACGAAACTGATCAAATTGTTAGTGGCAGTGAATAGAGGATTCCGACTTCTGTCACGGAACAGAAGCAGATGTACAATACTCGCAAAGTGTCTATACAGCTTATGGGACATTGTATAGGCTCAATACATGAGAGTTATCATACTAATTATTATTAAAACAAGGCCTCAATTATTTTCCTCTAATCAAACTCTCCATATATATCATAAGTCTTCTTATATGACTTATACAGACCCAGTTAACAGTCAGAGTCTTTTGTTTTAAGTGATAAAATGTTTTAAAACAATAAAACATTTAGCATAACGTGAACATAAATACCTTCAACAACTACATTTTAACGTAAAACATAAATGTGTATTCATTTATCAATCTTTTGATGCAGAGCCAAGTATAAACTCATAATGCGTTATCTAAAACATTCAGTTTCTGTTTCTTTAAAGAGGGAGCCATTCATTTGTTCAACAAATGTTGAACTCAACATTTGCCCAACTCAAGTGAAGCACTGTTGTAGGAATTGGTTAGGACTTTGGCCTTTACTCTGAGACAGAAACCATTAGAGTTTTGAGAATAGTGTCATGATCTGACTTTAATTCTACCAGGTTCATTTGGTTGGGAAGCAGGGAGATAGGACATTAAGAGGCTATTATAATAAATCCAGGATGGAGACGATGGAACTTGAAATGAGGAGATAAGTCAAATCCTGGATATATTTTGAAGAAGGAGCCAATAAAGTATTCAACTCAGTTGGTAGGAGAGAACTATACAAACATACTAGAAAACAGCCTCCCAGCCTTGCTGAGACAATGTTACAGAGCGTGGACAGAGGTCAACTAAGAGAGCTTCTACATAAAACAAACCTTGCCTCATCTAAGGATAAATTTGCTAAATGGTTCCTCTTTAATCCTCAAACAATATCTATCTGGACCAGTTAAAATGATAAAATATGTGGTCTAGTCCCTAATAATGTACTTTCTCCTCTTCAGTAAAAGATCAACTCCAAATACACTATTGTGGTCAACAAGCTCAACATACCCAAAATGGAAAGCATGGACTTCCTAACATCTCAGGTTCTTCAAAATAATTATACCCATCTAAACATGTTATTATGAGGATTAAATAAAAGTGCATTTTATTGAAATTTTATTGAAAGCACCCATGCCTCTTCTGTTTTAGGCATAAGGAGGAAATACTGTGGAGCAGCCCAATCCCAGGATTTACATCCTCATCCACGTGATCGGCGACCCCGCAGTCATGCAGTGCACAGCCCACAAAGCCACATTCAACAGCATATTCCGGGAGAAGACCAGAATAGCATTCCCACACTGCCACAAACCTACCTGCATGAACTTAAATAAGATCCTTGACCTTTCTGGCCTCAGCAGTAAGTGAAAACAGAGTTCCCTAATACCAGTCACTTTCCTCTTGCCCCCTCAAACCTGCGTCTTTTATTTCTTTGTTTCCACTGGAGCTAGAATTCAATCTCATTTTTTTTCTCTTAAGTCCTCATCCTAGTTTCACCAAAACCTGTAGGTTCTTTTTCTAAGCAACTCTGAACTTGATCTCCTTTATCCCCTTTTCCATTCTCATTGCCTCATTCTCTCTCAAATTAACTTAAACAACCTACATTCTAATTGGTCTCCTTGCTTCTGTCCCTCTTATTCTGCCCTAAAGTCATCTTTCTGAAATGAATACCCTCTGTCACTCACCTATGTTTCCCCACGCCTACAAAATAAAGTCCACACTCAACATAACACGGCAGACAGGGTCCTTCACGTAGTGCTTCTACCAAGCTGACTCCATCGCCATCTCCTTCCATCTCCTCCAACGCAGCCTTCATTCCAGCCACTCGACACTAACCACTTTCCCCAAGTTTCCCCCTCTGCCTAAAATGTACAAGTTTCCCCCTCTACCTAAAATGATGTACAAGTTTCCCCCTCCACCTAAAATGATGCTGGTATCCCAACTTTCTTCACCTGGCAAAATCCTACTATCTTCTAGACATCCTCTATGAGTTTAATTTCACATCTTTCACTTATTTAATTTCATGTCTTCTAGGAAGAT
This sequence comes from Eubalaena glacialis, assembly GCF_028564815.1. Lineage (NCBI taxonomy): Eukaryota > Metazoa > Chordata > Mammalia > Artiodactyla > Balaenidae > Eubalaena > Eubalaena glacialis. Next base: position 13,883,792 of record NC_083730.1, read on the forward strand.
GGCCCCTCTGCCTCCCCATGCTAAGTGATTCCTTCCTTCTCTGTGCTGCCACAGCAACTGGTACACACCACTATTAGAGCACCTGTACGAGGTATTGCCAATGAAGGTTTTTGTGAAGCAAGGGCCCAGTCTTTCACATGTTTGCATCCTCTCTCCAGTGCCCAACAATGCCTGAAACACAGTAGAAGGTACATACATGCATGAGAAACAAATAAAAACAGGCTCCAACTCTGCAGGTTGTTTCAGTTTAATTAAGTGCCTCACATGGCATTATTTTTCCAGTTATTGGTTTGTTTGTTTTTTAGTCTTGGGAATCGCAGTGTTCTTCCCATAAAAGCCTGCCTCTTCCTTTAAAGTTCTTGGTAGGCAGGTATATTCTATGGGATTAAATCAGAGATCTCCATTTTCTCTACTTAGGCATTTTCTAGATCAAGGCTTTTGAACGTCAGCATTATTAACATTTAGAGCCAGATAATTCTTTGTTGTAGGGGGCTGTCCTGTGCTTTACAGGATATTTAGCAGCATCCTTGGCCTCTACTCATCTAAAACTTAACACGTCATTCATACAAGCACATAACCTAAAAGAAAAACATTACATCATGAATAGCTATAAAGGATATACACATTAGCTGAGATCTAGTTTCTCAATAATTATAACATTTGTTAGCAAATATGATAAAGAAAAAGGAAATGAAAAAAAGAAAGAAACTAATTTAAACATTACAGTTTTATCTCAGAAATTACTTTCCCGAGGCATGGAAATAAAAATGCTTGGGCATATCGTATGAAAGTATGACCTGTTTCTCTTTTGTAAATTATTTTAAGACCTACTCATTAGTATATGCAGACAATCTCTGGTGCAACATTTATTTCAAATTCAACTAGAAACATTTTTATCAGCTTCTCATAGTAGAAAAGACATTAACTAACTATATACTTAAATGGAATACAATGTTGCACCACATTATCATTCCCACCTCACAAAAAAACTGCAACAAAAATTCTGCATTATTTCTCTCAATGAAAACTACTGAATATTCAATTATTTGTCTTGGTTCTATTACTCGGTTTCCTATGCATCCAGTCAAGGCCTCCATTTGTCAGGAATTCTTCCTACCATACCCCTTAAATAGTTATTTTTTCTGTGTTTATAATTTTTAGAAATTTATTACACAGTACAAAACACGGCACAACATGCAACTACATTCTTCACTTTCCTTTAGTTTTCATCTAATTGTTCACCCCTTGTTTTTCTCTGAAGGTTTAACAGAGATGAGCGGTGGTTTGATTTTGGTTTGTTTTTTAATTGCATAGTCAGGTACAATAAGGATCTATTGAGACAACAGGAGATCAGAAACTGGAAATGACACCACATACCTAAAAGTCCTGAAGAAGACAGTAAATATGTAACAAGAATAGACTCTAACACGGATCACCCTCTGATAACGTCTCCATTTATCAAGATTTCTAGGCAAAAAAACTCAACGAAATCGAACTTCCCTTGGTTTACAGAACTACCCATGAACCAACATAACATCCCGGCAATTCAAAACTGGTGCACTGTTTATTTACTCTCAAGAGTCCATCTACACTCATTATTCCTTTATTTTCCACCACCACCAGCCTCTCAAAACAAAACAAGATCCAGATCGGTCCAGTTCTCTTCCTTAAATACATACCTATTTTAAAAATTGGAAACATAAGCAGCAATTCAGCATCTATTAATCAAAGGTCACATATTCAAAACCAAATCTAAAATAATACTTATTTTTTAAAAATCTGTGGAAGGAGGCAATAAAAAGCATTCCTTGGCCTCTTTATATTCCCCCATTTAGATTTTCAGACGTTCCCTTGAACTCCTCTCTTGTTTCTCTGTGTCAGCGCCCAACTTGACTGCTAATACAAACCTTAGAGCTATTCTTTACCGGAAAAAAAAAAAAAAAGTCCTTTAAAATACATTCAGTTGAAGGAAATAAATCCTTTGGAACACACTGTCATCTATTCTTCCAATGCCTCCTACCCTCATGTGACCTGAAATGCTTTTTCTGGGTGTTCTGGTACTATTTGTAAATAGATACCAGAGGCAGACACAACTTTTCTGTGATATACCAGGAGTTATCAATCCATTGAGTCACTTGAGAATTTCCTTTATAGTTATCTTCTTGAGTTTGCTTTTTGTTTGGGGTTTTGTTTTGTTTTGCTTTTAAGGAGCAAAGCAGGAAATGGAGGGAAAAAGATCCACAGTCCTTTGCCTCCTCCCCATCTTTTCCCTCCCCCCCTTCAGCCACCCCCAGATGAATGTGAGAACTTCCTGCAGTGAGAACACCATGAATAGGACCTGGCATCTAGACAGGAAAGATAGTACAGGACTATGAATACGCTGAATAAAGCTTCTATGCAGCCACTAAATTAAAGGAATTCAGGAGCTACACAAAGGGCCTGGCTATTTAATGGATTCAGTCTTTTATTTTACAGTATAATTAGGCAGCATACAAATGAAAGCCTTTCCCAAGGACTGCACTAACAAGGCTAGCTGACTCTCCCTTACATGCTCCCCATTTCATCCCTAGAGTTGATGTTGTTCTTACTCTTAGACAAACATTTCATGAGCAAGTTGGCTAGATATAATAATTTAATCCACTCTTAAGAAGTACAAATTCTCCCTTACCAAGAGGTCAAGTTCTGAGGTACCTTCAAGCTTTACTCCTTCATAGATTCCTATACAAATAAATTATTTTAGAGACAGTGTTCAAACAGAGAAAGACTACCTCCTTCCTCCCACAAACACATTTATGCTTCACACTTACTTCTAAAACCATAATAATAATACCAACTCTGCCTATTAGACTTATGATAAGGAGTGGGGAAAACTTATCACACACCTCAGTCAGACGTGCAGTTGTTCTAAGAATCAATCCAAGATTCACTCTGGATCACCTTCACCTGAGTTGCAGTACTCAAAAGTCAAATGGAAGTTAACACTGCATTAAAACAAAACAAACAGACCGAAAAAACCCCAAAACAAAAAAATGTAGAGCTCACTTTGGGTACCTGAGGAACCAGGGATACCTGAGAAACAGTATTTAAACTGAACAATCAACTCTTGAACCTTTCATTTTCTCTTTCTTTTCATTCTTCTGCCAAGGCCCTCCACCAAAATGGGGTGACTTGAGATCTAAAACTTTAAAAAGGGAGGAAGAAACAGCTTTTTTTGAGATGCAGAAAAAAATGTATTAATGAACTGCAGAAGAAAGTAGAGACCCCAGTAGTTTGTAAAACCCTATGAAATTCACCCTCTTACAATTAGAACTGTAGAATATTCTTTACATGACAGCAGTAAGTCACACAAGTAGCTGAAAGTATGGGAAAAAGAAAAGAGAGCAATAAATTCAAAAGAGAAAAATTCAGTAGTCAGAAATCTAGAGACAAGTTGAATCTAAGCAGAGCTCTAAGAAAAGCTATAGAATTGTAAGGACCAGGTTTTCAAGACTGTAAAGGATTTTTCCTCAATGCCTCAATGTATATAAAACAGAGTGGTTATATTAGTGAACACAAAACAAGTATAGTGTACGTGTGTGTGTGTGTGTGTGTGTGTGTAGGGAGGGGGAGGGCGGAGGGAGTGAAGGAGAAAAATTATCACTAGACTTCTCTAAGATGAAGTCTTGTGAGGATGTGAACTGCTTCTGCCTCATTCACATCTACATCCCCAATGAACACACATCTGCACATAGAGGCAATCAAAAAACCATTTGCCAAAAGAAAGAAGTTGGAAGATGAGTATTACAGGTATTATGAGCTGTGTTCCCCCATAATTCATATGTTGAAGGCTTAACTGCTGTACCTCTGAATGTGACTACTATTTGGAGACAGGGCCTTTAAAGAGGTGATTAAATTAAAATGAGGCCATTAGGATGGGCCCTAATCCAATCTGACTAGTGGCCTTATAAGAGGAAATCTGGATATACAAAGGGATACCAGGGTTGCAAGTGCACAGAGGAAAGACTTATGTGAGGACACAGTGAGAAGACAGCCATCTGTAAGCCAAGGAGAGACCTCAAAAGAAAACAAACCTGCGCTTGATCTTGGACCTCTAACCTGTACAACTGTGAGAAAAAACATTTCTGCAGTTTAAGCCACCCAGTCTGTGGTATCATTATGGCAGCACTAGGAAACTAATACAATGGGAAAGAGAGAAACTGGGAAGGGAAGAGAGAAACTGGGAAGGAAAGAAAGAAGTTGAAAGGAAGAAGTTAAATAGTTAACCAAAATGTTATCTCTAAGTTTCCAGAACTTATATGTTCTCCTATATACTTTTTCATATTGTAACCAATGTTTTTTGATAAGAAGTAACCCCAAGAAGTCTGGAGTTTGATAATATGAAGCTGTAAAACTTGAATTCTTAAAACAAATTCCCCTTATGTATGTATATATTTAGAATACCAGTAAGACTATGGGTAAATCTAAATGTGTGCTGACTAAATAGAAGTAGTAGCATCTAATTTCAGGGATAAAAAGAAAGAACAAAAACACTAGGAAAAATAACACCTATGACAGAAGGGTTAATTATAAAAGTTAGTCTAAAGCCTTTTGTTGTTGTTGTTTGTTTTTAAGGAGAGGATGCTGAAGAAATGGTGACTACAAACTTTTTAGGTCACATATTCAAGTTAAATATTTGAAGATAATCACTAAAATAATAAAGCAAATTATAAAACTTCCAGATGAACAAAAAGTAAAATGATAACTAAAGAAAACCCTGTCAAGAGAAAATCAAAACCTAAAAAGATGGGGGGAGTGCAAAATTAAAACTAAATAAATAGATCGAAATGTAAATAGACTGAATTTTCAGACTCTCAGATTAAATTTTAAGCCTGCTATATGCTGTTTAGAAGGGCAACAATAGCAATACAGAAAGAACATAAAAGAAAAAAAAACTACCAAGTAAATATTAACCAAAGAAAGCTAATATAATCACATTAATATCAAACAAAATATCCATTAGGACAAAAGCCACTTTTAGAAAAACAAAAATAGTCATTATACAACAATGAGAAAAAGATGCAGTCAATGAGATTAAAATTCTGAATTTACCTGTAATTTATCAACATTGCCTCAAACTACATAAAGCAAATATCAACAGAATTAAGGGGGAGTTTAATGAATTTACAATCATTGAGAAAGATTTTTACATACTCTCGATAGATTGAGCAGTCAAAAACTAGTAAGGCTACAGAAAATTTGAATGATATAACTAACAAGCGTGATCTAACAACATATATTATAGCTCAACACCCAACAAGTAGAATATACCTTTTCAAGCAGACATGGAACAATTATAAAAACATACCAGGGCACAAATCCAACCTCAACAAATACCAAAGAATCAGTATCATACAGGCACTTTCTCTGACAATTATGCCAAAAAATTAGAAATAAATGATACAATTTAGATTTTTAAAATTCTAATGTATTTGAAAACACTGAAATGCCCTTCAAAATAATTCATAAAATAAAGAAAAAAGCACAATAAAATTACAAAATATTTAGAACTTAACTACATATCAAATGAAAACTAAGGCACTTCATATCAAAATTTGTGGGATGCCACTGAAACGGTATTAAAAGATATTTATGATCTGCTATAGACAGTTATGGGTCCTCCCAAAATTCCTATGTTGAAACCTAATCCCCAATGTGATGGTATTAGGAGGTGGGGCCTTTGAGAGATGATTAGGTCATGAGGGTAGGGCTCTCCTGGATGGGATTAGCGCTTATAGAAAATGACCCAGACAGTTCCCTCTCCCCTTCAGATGTATGAGGATACAAGAAGAAGTCACTAGTCCATATCTTGCAACACGGTTCTCACCAGAACCCAACCATGCTGGCACCCTGGTCAGAGACTTCTAGTCTCCAGAACCATGAGAAATAAATTTTTGTTATTTATAACCCACCCAGTACATGGTACTTTGTTATAGCAGCCCGAACTGACTAAAATATGGCCTTAGAAAAGAAGGGCTGAAAATTAATAAGCTAAGCATCTGACTTTAGTTAGGAATAAAATGAAAGCGAACTTCTAAAAAAGTGATCGATGGAATTAAAAATAGGAGCATACATTCATTAGATATGGGGGAGGGGAACAACAAAAGTTTCAATAAAACCAAATGTTGGTTCTTTCACAACACTAATAATATTGTATTTACAAACCCATGGTTAGACCAACAATAAAGAGAAGGCACATTGCAAAATGTGATAGAGATTTCAATAATGTTGAAAAACAGATGTCAAATGTTTTTTAGAAAAATGCATCTTCCCAAAACTGACTCCAGAAGAATTAGAAAACCTCAATATAGCTATAACCATTAGATAAAGTGAAACACCACTATAAAAGCTACCAGGTCCAGAAAGTTTGAGCAAATTCTACCAAACCTTCAAGGAACTAGCAGATAACTCGGGTCTTATACAAACTGTTCCAGAAAAAAATAAAAAGTGGGAACATTCACCTTCTGAGTAAAACCAAAACAGGGAAGAACAGTTCAAGAAAGGAAGTTTAGGGCTTCCCTGGTGGCGCAGTGGTTGAGAATCTGCCTGCTAATGCAGGGGACACGGGTTCGAGCCCTGGTCTGGGAAGATCCCACATGCCGCGGAGCAACTAGGCCCGTGAGCCACAATTACTGAGCCTGCGCGTCTGGAGCCTGTGCTCCGCAACAAGAGAGGCCGCGATAATGAGAGGCCCGTGCACCGCGATGAAGAGTGGCCCCCACTTGCCGCAACTAGAGAAAGCCCTCGCACAGAAACGAAGACCCAATACAGCCATAAATAAATTAATTAATTAATTAATTAATTTAAAAAAAAAAAAAGAAAGGAAGTTTAAGCCAATTCTACTTGTATAACATAAATAAAACACTACTAAATAAAATATTAGCTAATTGAATGCAGCAAGGTAATTTTTTAAATCTCAAGAATGCACGGATCACTTAACATAAGAAAAATCTAAATATATAATTTATCACATTCCACAGATTAAAGGGGGGAAAAAAAAACACCATAAGATCCCTTGGTTACAGAAAAGTAATCAGTAAAATCAATACTCCTTTCATGATTTTAAAAACAAACTTCTCATACCATTCTTAACCCTTATAAAGTTTATCAACTAGAAACAAATCAAATTAAATGGCAAAACATATTCCCTTTAAAGTAAAGAATAAAATTCAAAGTTTTCTATCACCACTTTCTTTCAGCACTGTATTAGAAGTTCTAGCCAGTGTGACAAGAAAAAGAAATTACACATACAAGACCCAAAATAATACCACCACTATTTGCAAGAGATATGGGTGACTACACAAAATAATTCATACAAATACTAAAACTAACAAAATCTCAGCAAGGTTGCTAGATTAAGATCAAAATGTGCAAAAATAAATTGCATCGCTATGTACCACCAAACAATATTTTAAAATCTGAACCCACCACTTATAATAAATAACAATTTCTTAAATAATAAGTAATTTTTTAAAAGGTACGACATATAGGAATGAATTTCACAAAGCATGTGCCAGGTTGCTGACATCATGAGGTGTATGCAGGTTTACATCTTTAAAACATCACATGTGAAGCAAATAAAGCAAAACAGATTCAACAAAGCTGGAGACAGTTACACAGGTGTTCTTTATACTACTCTCAACTTCAGGCTTGAAGTAGCTACAAGAAATTTTTTTTTTAAAGAAAAAATACTGCAAAGCTAAAATTATTTGGGCAAAATTAAACTAAATTAATTGTTATTTAAGCACATCATTCAAATAATGTTCACCTTACAATTTTCAAAGGCCGTTATAGGCAGTATGTAGAAAAGGAAGAAGAAAATCAAGTTGCATTTTTAAAAAAACATAACTATTTAACAACAGCAGGAAAGTGCTAACATCTGAGGCCTCACTACAAAAAATTTAGTTTTTCTTCCAACTACGTTCCTCCCATTATCGATACATAGAGCAGTCCATTAGACATGCACATAGTCTCCCCCGAGGCCTGGGAATAAATCCGGTGGTCAGCTCTCTCGATTTAACACCTCTGACACAGTCTGTCTCTGACTCAATTCATTTGAAATTAGTATATGATTTCAGTTTCAAATCCTCAATTTCAACCATAGTTTTCCTCCAAATTGTAAAGATTCTTCTTTATGTAAAAAAGAAACATTGGCTAACATTTACTAACAGTAACTAATTAAAAAAAAAAAAAAAAACAGGAGTTAAAGGGACAACAGTAACATTAAGAATTTTTCTTTTAATCAGGAAAGTCTCAGAGATTTGATCCAGTGATTACCATTTCAATATTGAAAGTGCTTTGAAAAACGTAAAGCCTCTGTACGTACAGGATGGCGATTTTATTGTTGTTGTTTGTTCTTACTAAAATCATCTAACAGGAAAAAACCTAATTTCTTTCAGTATTACAGCACTTCCCTGTAATACTCAACCTCACTATGTGACGATACCACACACTTTCAATAAGAGTTTATCACTTTTCACCACCCACAAGTACCACTGAAGGACTCTTTAAAACTGAAACTCCTTACTTTTAATAGTGTTAGTTGTTCCTTTCAGTTCACAATTAAAGATGAGCAAAATGAGCTAGATTTCTTAATGAAAGGTCAGTTTATTGATGGCTTGGGGTCATCCAAACTACATTTTCACACATTACCACCAGGTACTAAGAATTTAGACTGTGCTAGAGCATGCTACTGGGTAACATGTATTAATTTTTCCTGTTCTTTTACTCCTGATAAATTAAGTATCCTCCTGGAGTCGAAGTGTACAGAACTTGACCTCACCCACACTTTTTATAAAAGGTGTCTGTCAGTAAGCAAGGAAAAGTTCAGGCAGGCTTACCACAGACCAAGAAAGAGACAAAAACCTCAAATATAATTTTTAAAGGATGTAAAACTTAAATAAGATTATTAAACCATAAAACACCACAGTATTTTTTAAATTATTATTCAAATGCCAGGTTTAAAAACCTTACCAAATTATGCCAGATACACCTCCTAAAGGATCCTCAAGTCTGTGTGCGCTGTCCATGCTGAACTCCTTTCCTTTTGCATACTTGCTACAAGTCCTTGTTAACACAGGATACAAACCAAAGGAGAAATTAAATTCCAAATTCTTATGGCAAAATAGGAAAGCCCAGCTAGTCTCTTCTCCGAAGCACAAATAAATTGAAATCTCTTGTTAGGAAATCTATCCCCAACTTACCTCTTATTATCTATATAGAAGTTATTTCTAAATTGTATTGCGTAGTATAACACACCATAATTACAGCCACTTTCTGATAATACATACTAATGAAAGAAGCAGAGGTATAAATACCACTGAAACTCAAACTCGGATATGTATTACATGATTTCCTTTTTTTTTTCTGTTTTATCTGGTAGTTTGTTTACTGGTTCTTTCTTCCTTCACTCATTCGACAAGAATTTATTGAGTACCTACTATGTGCCAAGCATTCTGTTAGGTTCTAAAACTATAAACACCGATTTCCACAGGGCATGAGAATACGATGCACTGAACGAGTCTTCTGATAGACAAAGTACAATGGGAACATCAGCTGGTGCTCCGACCTTTATCTGAATAAACATGGATTGTCAGTAAAATAGCCCAAACACCAGCTTAGAGTAAAACATGTAGCAAGAGATTAAAAGTAAACTATCAATATCATGAATAAAATTTAAGCGAGACCATGCAGATAAAAGTAATTCCTGTTGCTCTAAGTCAGGGTTCACAAACCCTACCAGCCCTTTCAGGAAACCTACATGAGTGAAGCGCTCAGGGTACCTGGGAGAGGACAGGGAGGGAGCTGCCACCGCTCATCACTACACCTGTGGGCATCGCTGCAGAAGCCCAGGACTTCTGATTTAAAAGATCTATATAAAAGATCTAGATCTTCTGATTTAGAAAAAGAAGAAGAAGAAAAACAAAAATCTAGATTTTTATGGGAAACTTTAAAATATTGAACTGATGGCAATTAATTTGAAAAAATTTCAAACCATGTCACCAAACATAACAGGTCACATGTGAGCCACACGTGACACATGGCATTAGTTGTGGACCTCTATTCTAAGTCCTCCAAAAGATGATCCAACTTAACTCACCTGATCAAGATCATAAATGTTAAGCAAAACTCAAAAGGAAAAAAAACCCCAAAAGTATATATCCAAATCCTCAACATACTCCTGTTAACACCACAGGAATGTACTCACAAAAATCCATACAATGTGAAACACTACAGAACAAATAACCTGGTTTTTTCAACAAGTAAATTGCAAGGGAAAGGGGGGTGAGGAGGGTGGGAGAGATGGGAAACCTAAAATGAAAAGACATTGAAAAGACAAAAAAAAAAAAAAAAAATCACAAAGGTATCAACCATATTTGGATCATAATTTAAACAAAAATTTAAGACAACTGGAAATTTGAACACCGTTGAAAAATGGGAATTAGCGTTAATTTTTTTTAAAACAAAATCACGGTATCATGATTGTTTTTAAAGAGTGCTTATGTTTTAGAGATACTTAAGTTTAGTGAAATGAACAGATGAAAAGGTATGATGCCTAGTATTTGCTACAAAGTAATCTAGGCAGAAGAAGGGGCTCCAGGTAAAACAAGAATGGCCATGAGTAGGTGACTGATTGTTGATGCTGAGCAATGAGTAGGCAGGAGGTCATGACACTATTTTGCCTACTTTTCAAATTTTTTTTACACTTTCTATAATGACAACAAAATCCTAAAACAAAGAACTGTTTTTACCTCTTTCCTGTGTACGTACTATCACTTGATCTCATAAAAAAGTAGGAAAATGATTCAAAAGATGATGACCAAGAGAGGGAAAAGGGAGAACACAGAATAATAGCTTCAATAATAACTATAGAGAAACTAATTAACCTGCCCTTAATTGAAAAATAATTGACTTTGTGCACAAATGACCCCGGGACCTCTCTTGTTTATGGATAAAAAGTGTATGAAAAAGAAATCCTAAGCAGGTATAATCTCACTGAATGTATCCCTAACAGGATATAAAAATTGTAACACTGTATCCCATTTTCATTAAAATGAAAGTCGGTTGCTAAAGAGCCAAGAGAACACACTGAATTGGTGTTTTTTAATTTCCCCAATCAAACATGCCTGATGTTTAGCACAGCTTAACTGCTGGGATGAGTTGGGGGAAGTTAGAGTGTACAACAGGGAATGTTTATATACTCACTCACTGAGAGATACTAATTTTTCTTTTCTAAGAAAGGGAAAACGAGTGGGTCGGGTGGAACAAAAAGAGGGTAAAATAAAGCTTTCTGTAAAAATTAATGTGAGACGAGTTAAAAAAAAAAAAAAAAAACGGCTATGCCTTTGTTATCAGACCATGGCCCCATGTGATTTGGGAGCATCTTGGGTTCCCAGTGCAGAGACTGTGTAGCCCTGGGTGGCCAGGGAAAGTTAGAAAGATGAAGAAAGCACATGTGGGGAGTGTACACAGGAAGAACAGAGAAGTGGCTGTTTAGGTGTCCAGAATAGAAGGCTTAGCAAATATAAAAAAGACAGGGTTACTTTTACCCTGCCTTTATCCTTCTTACTGATAAGATGAAAGGAAGTTATAAAATGATAAGTCATGGCACCTGTCCTTGAAAGAGAGAAATCTAAATGATGTTTGATAACTCAATGGAATGGTTCCTATTATTCTTAAAATCCATTCCAAAACACTAACTGTGGCCTATAAGGCCCTTACAGCCAGACACAACCAAGAGTGCATATCTACCTGTCTTGTATTTAAGGGGGAGGGGGGTTGGGGAGGAACTATGACGACCAAAGCACTCTGAACTTGGCAGAACTTGCCTCCAGACCACACACACCCACGATCTGACCCTGACTATTTCTCCAGCCCTCCCTCGTGACACTCTCACTCCCTACACTATACTTACTCACAGGAGCCCCTCCTCTAGGTCTTTAAACATGCTGGGCTCCCTACCTCAGGGAGTTTGCTGTTTGGCAATTCACCACATTTGACATGAAGAGTTAAAAATTATGTTTCTTTCTCAAGACTTTTATCTTATTCCCCAAAACATCTTTATTAAAAATTTACAGAAACCAACTTTGCAACTGGAATATAACATAACCAGATGATCTAGATACTTCAGTAAATATTGGGGCAATTATATTCTTCAGAACAACCTAACTGTGTTTTTCATTTGTTTCAATAACCACAATTTGAAATCTCAGCATCTAGCCCCATACTAAGCACAAAACAGAAATTCAACACTTATTACAACTAACAAGAGGAAAAATGATAGGTTTAACATGGTTTCTTAACAGTATTTCTTATTTAAGAATAATTGCCCCCTATACAATCTGATTTATATCTATCTAAACTTATAATTTATCATGTCTTCATGCTCACTTTATAAACAGATTCAAGCCACAAGTCAATTTGACAGTCTAGGAATGGAAAGCACATTCTTTAGAACCAGGTTTTATGTCTGCAAGTATCAGTAGTAGGCCATGAGAAAAAAAATAAAACTATCTCAGGAGTTTTATTACTCCGTAAGTGATTTTTAAACAGAAAGGAAACAGGACATAATAGAAGGTATGATCCCAGCTTTGTCAAAGTTGCAACTTTTCTGAAGGTTTTTGACCATCATGTCTCCACACCTACACATCCCAACCCCACTCCCCAACCCCTGCCCCAAAGACACACTTAGAGATTGGGAGGAGGGAACCCAAACTGTGCCATCAAAACAAACCTGCCCACTGCCAAGCACAGCCAAACCTGTAAACCTGAGTTTGGCAATCATTTCCTCCAGTTCTTGTTTACCATCCCCCCTCCCCTTCCCATGCAGTAAGATGCAGATGCGTTACCATAGTTAAGAGAGGATCACCCTACAGAAAATTCAGTGTAGACTGAAATCACAGCCATAAATTCCCCAAAGAGGGTATAAACTATGATTAGCTGATTGATTCACTCAAGAAAAAGCATATTACAGTAAATATTGAGACTTGGCTTCTCCTTACCTTCTCACTAACAAAACCGAGGCCCAACTTCCTGAATGTCAGTTAAATGAATCTTTATCTTTACTCATCCTTCCTAACAGTCTCAGAGAAACAGGTGGCCCTCTTCCTGCCCACGGTTAACTCCACTGGGTGTTCCTGATTCCTCCCATCTTATTTCTTCCAGGACTTTCCCTTGTTTACTTTCCCCCATCCATTCGTCCATCACCCTTAACCTCTCCCCTCTCTCTTTCCCTTCAGGATACAAAAAACAATGTTCAAGTTTCTTCCTTCAGGACCACATCCCTTCTTTCTACTGAGGTATAACTTACATCTAGTAAAGCACATAAACCATAAGGGTACAGTCAATAAGTTTTTGTGTATGCATATACCCAGGAAAACAAAACCCAGAAAAATGCAAAGAACATTATCAACAGCAGATGGCTCAAGCCTTTCCCATCGATAACCCCCCTGAAAGGTAACAACTATTATGATCTGTCACCAAAAATTAGTTTTGCCTGTTAACTGACCTTCATATAAATGTCATATAGTGTCTCTCTTTTATACCTGAATTCTTTCACTCAACATAATCTACTACCACCACTTTTTAAATACAGGCAGTCCTCAGAGTTGCTTCCTCAGCCCTCTCCTCACTCAACCCATTTAATCTAGCAATTTCATTCGATCCGAAGACTTTAACAACTATCTAAACATAGATAATCCCTGAGTTCTTCAGACATACCTGAATGTCTTTCAGGCACCTTAAATTTAACACATCCAAAATCTAATTCACCATCTCTCCCCCTCACCCTAAAGCCAATTCCTGCTCCTACATTCTGCATGTTGGTTGATGGGATTAGAGTCAACCAAACTAGAAACCTCCAAGTCATCCTAACACACAAAACCCTGTCGCTCTTGTTCACACTATATCCCTGGCAAGGATTACAGTGACACACTTCCTGATGTGGAAGACATACTCAAATTACTTCAGGAATGAATAATAAATCCTGAAGTACTCTTTCTCCCCCAGCATGTAATCATTCGATAAGATCCAAGAATCTACATTCTGAACAATTCCCACATCTGCAGTTCTTCATCTGCGCTGACCTAGTCTAGATCTCCCCCATCTAGCCCCCAGGTAGCCCCTTGGTCCCCCTGCCAGAAAAGCCCATCCCATCCACTCCTACTGCTGGGTCTGCTCTTTCTAATATTCTAAACCATCTCCCACCTACCCCACCTGCAGCAGAGTTGATTAACTCCCTACTTGGTAAACAACCACACTGTACAAACCTCAAAGGAGGGGACTCTATATTGCAATGATTTCTTTCTCTCCTACTAGGCTGAACTCCTTGAGGCAAGGCCATTCTTTCTTTGGATCTGCAGCTCCTAACAGAGCGCTTTAAATGTTTACTAAATGCCCCACTAAGGCGGTCTCCAAGTTTCTAGTCTCTCTCCAGTCCATCCTCCAGCTGTCTGCCAGTTAATGCCCCATAATACAAATCTAATCATGTCACTCCCCACTTTAAAATGCTCAGTAGCTCCCACTGCTTATCAAATCAAGTCCTTAGCATGTGAGGCCTTTCATCAACTGGCCCCAACCTCCTTTTTAGCCTCATCTCCTACCACTTTTAATCTCATCACCTAACACCTCACCACTGCAGTTCCCCCCCATTTCCTACGCACATCCTGCCCTTTCGTTCATGCTTTAGTTCCTGCCATGCCCTTTCCATGCAGTGCTAGTCCCCCATTCACACAGGGAGTCCTTCTCAGGAAGCCTTTCCAGAGCATTCCAGGGAGAACTGGTTTGTCAGACTTCTGGGTTCCCTTGGCACTCTGTAAATGCCTTCATTAAGGCATTTCAAGTTTTATTGTAATTGTTTATTTGATAAACAGTAGAAGGCAAAAGGGTCCAATGAGATCTGGAAGCTGGGTGGTGAGTCAGGTCCATTTACCAGCTAAACAAATGATTACTGTCAGCTTAAAGTGTATTACCATTTCAAACTCATCCTCAGCAAAATCCATCCTCAATTGCAAAATATTTGTAAAAAGAGCAGGAGACACATCATTCATTCTCACATCACCAACTCCTAACTAGAGTGCCTGGTCCTCCAGCTTGACCGAATTAATTAGCGATACCCACACACAACCTCTTGCTTCCTACTTTCATGAACTGACCCACAATTCTCCCATCACTCAAAGTGCAAACTTGTCATCTTTGAGCTTCTATATTAGCTACTGAGTCCCAGGATAACATCTACATCTGTCTCCTTTTCTCTCTCCACTCCTCTAGTTCTAGCCCTCAGTATCTCACTGAACCAGGCAAGCTCCTAATGGTTCCCCTCCTCCAATTCTAATTTCTCCCACTCCCGATTCATCCAACACTGGCACTCCTTAAACTGTACTGTGCAAACGAATCACCTAGGGATCTTGTTAAAATGCCAATTATTCAGTAAGTCTGAAGTGAGGCCTGAGAGTCTGCACTTCTCACACACTCCCAAGAGACGCTGACGATGCTGGTCCACAGATCACATTTCAAGGAGCAAGATCTCTACTCAGTGTTGTCCTGGAATAATGTATCTAGCAAGCAGTCAACAAGCAGAAGCCAGATGACCATCAATCAGGATTGGATAAGCACAGATTACTACGCTAGGCAAGAAACTGGACTAGATGCCCCTGGTCCTTTCCAGTGCTTTGATTCTATGCTCTCCCTGAGATATCCATGACGTTGTCACCCATTTTTCACCTGTGAAGCTTGGCAAAGCTATTCCCTAGCAGGTAATACTTCAATTATCACATTCACCAGGTTCTGAAGTAGTAACTATCTACCGACAACTCTGGTTTAGTCTACTCCAGTATTACAAATGTTTCTAAAAGATAAAGAAGATACCGGGCAAGGGGGTATATATAGTTGTGCTTATGATAGTAACTTCAAGATAAGTGAACACCACCACTTCCCTTTATCCATCAGTATTATCTAGAGGTTAATACCACTTGCGTTAATCTATCAGTTTCTTAGAACCAAGAGGCTATCAACCGTTTTGTTTGGTTGGGGGTGGGGTGGGAGATCTTATGAACATCTATAGAAGCAGGAAGCAATGATGGCTCCCAATTCTCTATTAGCAGCTGCAAGCCAATTCAAGATATAAAACAAGCATTCCAAATGTACTGACTACAAGATGATCCCTATTCTCAGAAATGGACTTTTGTGTGGTATCTTCACAATGACATTATCTTTAGCAGTTCCAAGACACTTGTTTATAGAATTTTTGTCATTGTGTATTTATCAATGAGACAATACTACTCAGATTTTGGTTAAAAACACCAAGTCTCTATTACGACTTAGTTACAAGGGATTTTTAGCATCTACTTTATAATCACAAGGGGTAATAACTATTCTCCTTATGGTTACATTGATGCTAACATTTCTGTTAATATCCCCCATGAAAATCAGCTTGTCGGGTGTTGATACTGCTCTAATGAGTTAACTGAGGTCTCTGTAAAAATTTGTCACAGAGGGCAGAAAGGTGCAAATGACAGTGGAAAATACACAATGGCAGGTAATTAACCTGAATGTTGATTAGTCTGAATTAGAAGTATTTTCATTGGAATTAGAAGTATGACTTATTTTAGTCAGACAGGATCTGCATAACTTCTTTTAAAAACAGGGTGTTTATCATACTTTTAAAACTAACATAAAAAGCAAAATAAAGATCTTTTCCAGTGTTGTCATTCACATTACTACATGAGACAATATTTCACAGAGACATTTACCTTCCACCTAAAACAAAAGAAATTTGTAACAGGCCATTAGTAAAGACTTAACTTACCATAGTAGTGTAGTACAGATTTTACAGCCATGGATAAAATAGTTATTTTTGCTTATATGAACACTTAAGAGTTGTGTTTCCTCCCAGTCCACACAAGAGGTTTTTAAAAAAAATTCCTTCACCAATGAAGATCCAGACAGTAGATGGGCAAAGTTAAAAATAATACCCTCGGGGCTTCCCTGGTGGTGTAGTGGTTAAGAATCCGCCTGCCAATGCAGGGGACACGGGTTCCAGCCCTGGTCCAGGAAGATCCCACATGCCATGGAGCAACTAAGCCTGTGCGCCGCAACTACTGAGCCTGCGCTCTAGAGCACACGAGCCACAACTACTGAGCCTGCGAGCCACAACCACTGAAGCCTGCGAGCCACAACCACTGAAGCCTGCGAGCCTAGAGCCCGTGCTCCGCAACAAGAGAAGCCACCGCAATGAGAAGCCCGCGCACCGCAATGAAGAGTAGCCCCCGCTCCTTGCAACTAGAGAAAGCCCACGTGCAACAACGAAGACCCAGTGCAGCCAAAAATAAATAAAATAAATAAATTTATACCAAAAAAATGGAATTTTATTTTTTAAAAATTAAGAATACCCTCAGGTTATGACCAATTCCTCATCTTCCAAATTTTACATTAATGTGGTTGGTCTACATGACATTAAAGTAAAAGAAAGTATCTGCCTCCAGAAGATGAACACGGCCTTTCCCATAAACATTATAAATCCGAGGAAAGCAAAACCCTCACGGGCTTCACAAAAAGAAATAAGAGAACATCCTTCAAGTGTACTGTAGGCCCCCTGCCAGGCTTCAGGGCAACCTTGAGCATGTGCACATTTGCATTTTCTTTTCAAGAAAGCAAAATTAATATTTGCTTAACCCAGAACTTAGATCCTCACAAAGTATGATACCAAATGAAGCCCCAATGATTCAAATGGATAAAAAGGCCTAGATAGAAAGGGTTGGTAAATCTTAAAGGATTAAGGTGGAATTACTAATCCTAAACTCAGTCTGACTGGTCTTTGAACTACTGGTAATTTATGGTTGCTCCTCAAACAATTCAGTATTGCAGAATTATGGCAAGAGTCTGCTCCCTCTGGTCCTTCAAGATGGCTCAAGGGCCTTCCAGGGATTCACACAGTGGAGTCAGGAGCCTCTCCTTTGCTGCTACTACAGTCATCTGTGGACCCCACTGCCTCTATTAGAAAATTTTCCACTTTTGTATTCTAAATGTTGGCTCGCTTGTTTCCACAAACATGCCCTCAGAGCTATAAGTATTTCAAGGGATCCTAGAAAATTAAAATTAGTCATCTTTGAATCAAAAGTACTTTTGACATAGTAGGTACTCATAGTAATTCCTGGATTGAATGAATGAGTGAAAGTGTATAGTTTGCCAGTGTCACTGAGCAGCAGCATATCCCATCTTCCTTAATGAGCCCTAATTACCTCTAATTAACATTTGTGGCAATTTACTATTGCTAAAAATACCACCACCACACTACATTTGTATAACATCTCACAGTTTACAAAGCACTTCCACATATATCATCAAATCTGAACCTCACAAAGTTCTCTGAGATGGATTTTTTTAAATCTCTCTAATAAATGAGGCTTAAAGAGATTACAGGGTTCATTATAGGTTTCCCATCAAGTAAAGAAGAAGCCCACAGTCAAATCTAGGTCCTAGTTCCTCCATCAGTGCTCTCTGCATCCTAAGACCAGGGCCTGGTTTACACCGAGTCCTGCTGTCCTAAGCACTTTCCCTCGTCTCATTTGATCTTCTCAGCAACCCTGTGTGGCTCACAGGTACTGCCTATTTCCACGGAGAAGGAAACAGGGAGGTAGAGCTCTGGGCTCAGGGGCACAGCCAGAATGCAGGTTCCAGCCTCAAGTACTTCGAAGTCCATGCTTCCCACATGCTGATCTGCCCAAACTGGCCCCAGAAGGTTATCAAGGACAAGTTTTCCACATTCGGCAAAGCAAGCTATTACGCACTAGTTAACTCTGACAGCAAATGCTGGGGCTTGCACTCTGCCTGTGCCTTGCTCGCTTGACAAATCCACACAAGGTACTAAACTGCTCTGTAACTCAGTTTCCCTATCTGTAACCCTGGGGTGGTAACATTACCTGCCTCATAGGGTTGTTATGAGGATTAAATGAGTTAATATTTATAAAGCACTTAAAACAGTGCCTCGCACATAGTAAGGATGATATAAATGCCTATCAGTTTTTTTAAAAAGGCATAAACTGAGGAAAAGTGACAGTTTAAGTCACTAAAGAAATATTCAATTATCGAATAAAAAGTGTGGGGACAATCTGTTCTTTCCTACTTCCTGTCTTTCTTTTTTTTTAAATAAATTTATTTATTTATTTATTTATTTCTGCATTGGGTCTTCGTTGCTGCACACGGGCTTTCTCCAGTTGCGGCGAGCAGGGTCTACTCTTCGTTGTGGTGCTCGGGCTTCTCATTGTGGTGGCTTCTCTTGTTGTGGAGAACGGGCTTTAGGCGTGCAGGCTTCAGTAGTTGTGGCACGTGGGCTCAGTAGTTGTGGCTCGCGGGCTCTAGAGCTCAGGCTCAGTAGTTGTGGCAAGGGCTTAGTTGCTCTGCGGCATGTGGGATCTTCCTGGGCCAGGGCTGGAACCCGTGTCCCCTGCATTGGCAGGCGGATTCTTAACCACTGCGCCACCAGGGAAGCCCCGTTCCTATCTTTCTTAAACAACAGATAGATTAAAATTTTTAACATACAAATAAAACTATAATATACCACAGGAAAATATGGGAAATTTCTTTAAATCTTGAGGGGGAGGCCTTCCTAAGCATGACACAGAACCCTGAATACCTAGAGGAAAAGACTGACATAAAAGTGCAAATGGATGAAGAAAATAGTGACTTACAAAACAAAGCTAGTTTCCCTAGATATACCCCCCCAAAACAAATCTATAAGCCAGTAGGAAAAAGGCAAATATCAAACAAAAAAATGGGCAAGGGATATGAACAGGCCATTCATGGGAGAAATAAGTTACCAATTAAAATGTGAAAAAAAATGATCTACGTAATTAAGAACTATAATTTTTTTGAAATTGAGACTTTTCCCCCCAAGACTGTTTACCCCACCCACCTGCTACCACCTCCCATTACATCCTACCTCAGCACTCAGTGGAGAACATGTGTGCGTGCATGTGTGAGTGTATCATGTACGCATGTGTGGGATGTGTGTAAGGAAGACAGTGCGTCTCCTCCAACTACAGTGATGCTTACTTCTTTCCAGAAGGAGAGATTCAATTTATTACATAAACCTGCACATCAGCTACCCCCAGCCATACTACCTGTCTCAGAGACCATCAAGAGGAATTTCTTTTCTGCTTCAGCAGCTAGAGTACATATTCCATATGCCAGATGCAATGTATTTTTACCCATTTGTACTTCTGCACTTTACAAGTTCCCTTCCTCATAGTAAAAACCGAACAGTCATCTTTGAGGAATTAATTGATTCCAGAGATTAATTTCCATATAAAACTTTTACTTAAGGTAAATGATTAAATTAAAATGGAACCTAATATAAAAGGGAATCTCTCTCTCACCCCTACAAATATTCACAAACTTTTTGCTAACAGGAGCAGGACATTTCTCTCCCTCTCTCAAAGATATCCAAAGCAGATTTCATGATAAAGACTTCCAAAACCAGCAAACAGCAAAAGCCCAAAGATTACTGAACTAAGTTGTTTCAATTTATATCACATAAAAGTAGGGCTGTGTATGTGTACCTAAATAAGCTAAGTGCATTTAATTGTGAGAAGATAAGTTTTTCTTGAAAAAAAATGAAAAAAAAAATATTATGAATACTGAATCTTTTTAATGAACACATGTCTGAATGGGATTTTTTTTTCAAGATCTATTCTTAAATTTTTCTTCCAAATATTTTTTTAAAATTCAGTGGTTTGCCACATTTCCATTCTTCTAACAATTTCAACTTTAAAGGACTGGACAAATAACCATTGATTTTCTGATTTTCTAGCACTGTAACTCTTTTCAGTCAACCATCTGTCAACTTTAAAGTTCTATCATAAAACCCCCAAAGGGTAACATCACTGATGAAATCTAATTTCCCTCTCTGCAATTAAAATATCCAACTGTTCCATTAGAAGCCCGCCCATAATCTGTCAAAGTGATATGTAACCTCTCATAAGCACTGATTAGAATGAAAAGAAACTAGAAACACCTTGAAGTAATTGAGAAAGCACCAAATGTGTGAAGCACACTCAATTTTTTAAACTTTCATTTTGAATACTAAATAAAGGAGAATCCAAAGATAGTAAGTATATAAATTCAGTGTGGGGAAAAAAAGAACACTAGACAGATAATCAAAATCCTGGGTGCTATTCCTAATTCTGAGACTGAGTTTATCACCGATCTTGGACCAGACACTCAACCTCTACAGGGCCTGCTTTCCTCATCTATAAAAATACAGATATTAGGATCTCTACAGAATCCTAAACTCTATGATCTAATCAAAAATAACACAAAATTTTTATGTGCTTTTTCTCCTACTGACTCTAGGCACAAGTAGATAGGCACACACAGCTCACCATGAATTAAAGTTAATGAACCATTAAGTTTCCCATATTTGGATCCCTCAAATACAGAGTTATTACTACAGTAAAGTTTATAAACTGGATTATAAAAGTATCTTACTTTACAAGTCAACTTAAGAACAGAATCTTACTTCAACTTTTAAAAGGATGTATTTCTTTAAATTCATCTCTAGTGTGCTGAATTCTACTTTGAAGAGTAGAACTGGCAGGGAGAGGGTAATCAAACACTATCTATTCCATCATTAGTCCTAATCTACTCCAAAAAGGTATTCTTCTTTGGCTGGCAACCTTAGGCTGACTTGTGTGTATTAGGTCCAAGCCTGTTCCTTTCTCCATGACAAAAAGCTGGGGATTTGGCTGTTTTTAAACCCATGGATAGGTTGTACAGAACTTAAAACAACTACAACATTTAGTCCTTCTAATTTGAAGAACAGGCTCTCTAATGAAGCCCCAGAATGTTAAGAGTTGGAAGAGATTTTAGACATACTCTACTCCAAGCTCATCATTTTACTGATGAGGAAATCAAAGCCCAGGATAAGTTAAAATGAATGCCCAAAGTCATACCAACTTTCCCAACTCTCAGACTCATTTCTTTAAATTACAAACCATAACAAAGTTACTTTCACCTAACCCCAGGATACATCAGCCAAACTCAAAAACCGTAAGATGGAGCACCCCTTCAAGTGCTAAAGTATAGCCAAAAGCTCTCAAAATACATGGATAGGAACAAAGAGAGAATTCCTTAGGAATATATTTCTCATACATGACAAAAAGGTCAAAAACTGGTTCTATGCATAAAATTTCGCTCTTTGGACCGTGTGTCAGGAGTGAACTGATTGTGAAATCCAGATAA
The DNA here is from genome assembly GCF_028564815.1 of Eubalaena glacialis. Lineage (NCBI taxonomy): Eukaryota > Metazoa > Chordata > Mammalia > Artiodactyla > Balaenidae > Eubalaena > Eubalaena glacialis. The sequence goes on from NC_083730.1 coordinate 13,906,064, forward strand.
TTATTAAATAGACAGTGAAAACAAATACAGTTCATACTTTCTCTTGCTATATTTAAAAACACGTCTCGTATTTGCAAAGAAGGCGCCAAACATTCTAACACATTATTAACGAAGGCAGACATCTGAAAAGATTCACTCTCCACCTGCTCTTCATCATCAGATGTACGAGTCAGTAGTACTAGACAGCAACAAATTCAAAACTCTTCCTGCCTGAAAAGAATGCAGGGGAAAAAACTAAAACAAAATCAACCAATTTAAAGTATCTCAAATTTCGAATTAGATTTTTTCATTCATTAATTGAAATGGTCCAACACCAAATTATTTCAAATTTTATTCAGTCTTCAACTGAATGCTTTCACATAACTGGAAATGAGACTAAGTTACTTCTAGCAAGCTTCATTTGAGAAAATACATGTCAAAAATTCTGGATTTTTTTTTGTTTTTTGCTAAAGTATTGACATTTACAAACTCACAAAATATGTACAACCTACAAATAGAGTATTTCACTCCATTTCCAAGAGCACTTCTAGGTTCCAAACTCAAAGGTCATTGGACTAGTACCTTAATAAGACACTGTATCATTAAATACATTTTACAACCTATTAAAGCAATCTCAAATGTAAAAATACAACAGGGAAACAATTATTTCAGCATGAATGTGGCATTATGCGATGGTTATGCTTTGTTTCACTTAACATACTAAAAGGAATACTGGGCATATATATTATATATATAACAAAACCATTCCATCTCGAAATCAACATGTAATTACACTTCAGCAACCCAGTAACTGTTATTCTTCTTGATTCTAAAGTACAATTATCACACAACTTGAAAGAGCTGCTATTTCATAGTTAACCAAATATCCTAATGTTCTTTAATCAAAGTACCATTAAAGTCGATTTTTTCCAGACCCTTGAGTTTCAGTTTATCAAAATTTTCCAAAGCCTAGAGTTAAAGTTTCATAACAAATCCAAACACAACCCGTCACAGAGACTTAGGTTATAAATACCTAACATGTCTAAAGAATCCAAATGGTCGATTTTGTTTTGTTTTAATTATACTATCTTTAGAAAACCAAAGGTAAGTATTAAAGAGTTTGCCCAAGAAGCAGAGGGACATGAAGGTAGTAGATTCAAAACCCCTCATTACCAGTGTTGTACCAGATGCCTGCGATCAAGGGGTGGAGTGGGTTTTAGAAAGTGGGACTTTTAAAAAAAGCTTTCACTTTCCCAGACTATTTTGGACATTTTGATAACATCTTTTTCTCTTTTTCAAAATGCCAGGCGTCTTTAAAGGAAAAGCTTTTCTATTGAGTGGCTTTTCTCGACTTTCACAGTACAATTAAACCCTTCTCCTGTCCAGATAGATTGAACCGTGTTCAACCCTGGCACATAACAAAATCATTAAATCTAAAACGCCTCATTTGACAGATGTCTCATTAAATTCATCTTAAAGTTTAGGTAAGAGATGCCTTTGAAAAGGGGGGGAAAAAACACCTGTTAACTCTAAGAAACCTTTGAGAGAGAACTCTCTCAAAATCCACATAGAGCTCCACTCACGTGAAATAGAAGATATTAACAGTGTGTGGCACACCTAAAACCTCCTGCCATGGGAGAAATGCCTCTGTGTGTATGTGTGTTTAACACAACCCCGGGGACCCTAACAGGAAGGAAGGCTGAAGATTCAGGACACACACCACCAGCTGCTTAACAAAATTCCGCAAATTCAATTCAACAAATGTTTAAACTAAAATGCCAAGTATTATACTAGCCTTGGATCATATACAACATCAATGAATGTTATGTTACCAAGAAATCAAATTCAGCATTCTATAAAGAAAGAGAATCAAAAACAACAAAAACACCTTACTCTTTAAAAAATAATAAGAATCTTGGGATAACCAGTCATTTAAGGTGGCTGTTTTAACAATCTTATAGCCACAAAAAGATAAAACTTTCAAGCAGAAACTTCATAAACTCATTTACACTCATCTCCTCTCCCTATAATTATTTCAATGAGCATAAAAAAACACACCATTTAAGGAATAACTATGAAAATCAGGCAGAGTAGCTCACTCTCTAACTCTATATAACATATGAATTATAAAAAATGAACAGCATGGTGACATCAATAGAGCATTACTGATCACTAAAGTACAAATAAGTTTACTTTAAGATGAAAGGTTTATGCAAACCTTTCATGATAGCTATTTTCGATACTTTACAAGTAAAGCTATGTTTTAAAGGAACTGAAATGTCACACCGCTACCCTCAAAAGTTATCCACTTTTCAGATAAAGTGTTAATGCTCTATACCCAATGAAGATTTACAGTTTAACAAATAAGGCGTGCGTAAGAGAATAAAGAATCATTAGGTGAGCTTTATTTCATGCCAACTTAAATGCATGTACGACTATTTGCAACCAGAATATTTAGAACACTTTCGTACTCTTTCCGTATTGTCCACTTATTTGCCAGTCTTGCTTCTTTATGTTAAAGGCAGCATGATAAAAATAGAACCAACCACATTTCACAAGGAATACCACTTTGGACGAGAGGATAATATCACCTGATTACCAACAAAAATAGCATATTTTCGGAATGCTTTTAACCAAGTGAAAAATTCAAGTGTAAATGAAATTCAACATCGATTCATGGAAAGTAATATGAATTGTAAAACAGAATATGCATGCTCTCTCTTCTCAGCTCTGCCAAGAACTGAAAAACCACAAGCAAGAATCAAAACTATGCATCAGTTTATCTGAAAAGAGGATTGACACCGACTCCTCCCTAATAATGTTTCCGAAAGGACAAATGAGATAATTTATGTGAAAGCTCTTTAAGATTTTTGAAGATAATAAACCCAACATATTAATAGACGTTATCAAACCACAGTTATGAAGGACAAGACAGCACTCACTTTACATCAAAAACAAGTATAAAATTTAAATACAAAAAGCAACAAAAATAAAATTAAACCCTTTGTTCTTAAAAGGACTGCTTAAGCACACACTGGTGTCACATGTTCATACCACGTTACTCAATACTGCTGTAATTATAGTAATAAGAGACTTCTCGTCAATATTACAGCTTAATGCCGAACCACCCCTTCTTGGTTTCCATGTAGGAAACCATGTAAGGTTTGATCATCCCAGAAGAGAAAAAGAGAAGAAATATGAGCGGGTAAGGAGTCCATTCTCCTGAGCAATCCCAAAAAGTCAAACGTAAAAATATCTTGTCCAAGACTCACGAGCCACAGTGGGTGTACTCTCCATTCTGTCAACATCATTTCCCACTATTACAATTTAAACTGAAACAGCCAGATGACTAAAGCTAAAAGGCAGGAGAAGAGAGTCAAAAATATTAAAAATATAGTTTAGTACTGCCCTTGATTAATGACTCAGACGCCCCCAGGGAGTCCAAAACATAATCTCATTAACGTTTTTAAGTCCGTAATCTATGTCGAGTAACCTAAATTCTTGAATATTTTTTCACCTAAAATTACTCTCAGGTAAAATTTAAGATGGCTGATCTTAAAGGAAAATTAAATGTTAATGTACCTAATATACTTAATACTTCACACAAGTTACTTCAGATAGAGCCATAATTAAATTTTTTCTTATTTAAAGTTAGCTAGGAGAATGGTTGCTTCAGAGGAGCAACAATTTTCAAACTAAGTTTTTCTCAACAACTCTGTAATTAGATAGTACCTTTTGTCCAAAGCCTTTTAGCTCATTAAAGACTTCCATTTTACTTTACCTGAATAAATATTTAAATATTCAAAGCAACCACAAATGGCTTTCAAAGCCTTTTAAGAATAACTTAGGCCAGGTTATAAATACTAAAATTTAACTGAAAGGTGACCTCAAGAGAATGAAAGTTCTCCACTGGACAAGAACTCCTCCAAAAAAAAAGCAACTGATAAACAGATAAACTAGATAAACAACAGATAACGAGCTCAATTTAAATATAGGAAAATATTCAAAAGCAATTTCCTAGTCTATCCTTAACTCCACATACACAGATAAACAAAAAGATACGCAGCAATAAATTTAAGAGTAAGTTATATGTAACATTATAAAAACGAATGTGGTGGAAAACACCCCCTCAAAGGATCTCATATAAAACAAACGTTAATTCTCTTCTTCTTATGGAAAAGAATTACTACCAAAACATGCCACCTTCCTGTTGGGTGTCCTACATTCCACCTCAGCACAGGGGTAACTTCTAGGAATCTCCTCCAGCTTGGTGCAAACCTGCGCTACATGTGAAGTCCTGATAATGTTCCCGTGATGAGTGAGACCACCTTATAACAAGGCCCTTTTGTTCATCCGTAACTAAACTTCCTTGCAAAAGTTCAAGTGGACTCACTATATGGTAAATTTTGTTCTATGGCAAATGAATATCAACACAGACGTTTGCTATGTTCTTAGGCTTAAAATAAGCTCAACTTGCTATAAAATAAGCAATTAGACATCTTTATAACATCTTTATAATATCTTTATAAAGACTGTTATATCTTTATAACAATCAGGCATCTTCCTTCTAGGACACCTGCATACCAGCTTCATATTCAAGAACAGGTTGGATGCTCTGTATGGCTTCCTCATTTAATTAGTTACTTTTACAAGCATATTCACAGAGGTATATATGTATTTATATTGTGCATATAGAAATAAAGCAAATAAGTTCAGAATGAAGCAACAATTCCTGCTTTTCATAAAGAACGAAACAAAAAAGATTAAAATGAGCACACCAGAAATTTCCGATTTACCAGAAAGATAATTTGTCACCTTTATACTGAGATAAGTTTTTTTTAAAAAACCTATATATCATCCACTTAGAACATTTTAGACACACATGAAAAGACAATCAAGCGGAATCAAAGATTTAAATGTCATGACTAGGACACCTAAAACCCTTCCCATGGACATTTATCATGATCAACAATTCAGTCATGAGGAAAAGAAGGGATGCAGAGCTCTTTCCATACGAAATATGTTCAATACTGCTTATTTAACATATCCCTTGCTTTATATATATTTCCTTCAATGTAACTGGTTGGTTATAAGGGCATTTATCATTCTCATGTTAAGAAAATATTCTCATTCCAAGTGTGATTACCATTTACTGCTTTTGTAAAATAACAGTATTTTACAAATTACATGAGCCACAGGAGAAAATAATATAGTTGTTGCTGCTACATGAAAAAAAAAAAATCACCTATTTTCTAGGCCATAAGCTTTTAAAGGCTTGTCATCCGGTTGGGATATTATCTTCAGATACTACAAATGCTATTGTATTATGATATGGTTTTCTTTACGAGGCAAAAATCCATCAGAAATCCACTTGAATTACAGAAAAACTTCAATTAAACGTAAAGGAACATCTCACCAGGAATGCTACCAGTCCTGCATATCTCAATGGGTAATTTCTTCATTCAAACCGACTAAACTGCTACTGGGACACAAGTTGGACCAAAAACATATTAAGTTAGAAAGAATGGCTACAGATGAATGAAATTACAAGTGTGATTACTTTTCCACCACCACATACAACCTAGGTGGGGAAATAATTTAGTACTTTAGTAAATCTGGGGAAGATTTAACTCTCCTTTTAAGACCTTTAATCTAGAAATGAAAAAAAAAAGAGGAAGATTTTAGATCACCCTCAAGTCATATTGTGATTCCTATATATCCCTACTGCAAGTCACATCGCAATGGTCAGTTCTGGCTATAAAGGCTAGAAGTAAGAAACTGAGAGAAAGAAATAGGCAAAACCACTTTTGACACAAGAATCAAACTTACAGAGGAAACTGAAATAGAGCCAAAAAGCGCTGAGGGAAAGTATCGCTAAAGAGGACCGCAGCTGCTGGGTTCCATCGAGGACTAAGCGGGCAAACGAGCAGCGCCAGCTGATGCGGAGCGAGCTCCCGGGCTGGAACGGCAAGCCGCGGACAGTCAGACGGAGGGAGGGTGCTCCAGCGCGTTTCCCAAGGTCATTTTCCTCTGTAGGTATCACGTGCACGTGATGTTTACCTGAAATCCCAAACTGCCTCAAACCCAACAAACCGGTGAACAGACGTCCGAAGGCAGCACCTTCACTGTTAAAGACACCACTGCTTCTTTCAGGAGTGCCTGCTCCCTGTGCTTCCTGGTGGCCCTGCCACCTCTCCCAGCTTGCTTCCCAACCTCGGAGCCCCCAAGAATGACAAAAGCTCGCGGATTTTAAAACTGCTCAATTTAGTATCACACAGATCGTACTTGAAAGCTGTAGAGAAGTAACAGAAACTCCCGAGGACCCGCGCTGACTCTCGGGGTGGCCAAACATTTCTCGGGACCTGGAAGTGCTTATTCCTCACGCGTCAAAGTGCAGGTGATCTCCTTACCTGCATAGAAGCGGATGAGGCAGCCGATCTCCGAGTCCATGCCTTCCTCCTGCACCCTCCACAACTCCCCAAAGCCCAGGTGGAAGAGGTAGTCATTTTGGATCTGCAACGGCTTCTCGTCCGCCTCCAGGCGCCGGGTGGTCTCACCGTGGAGCTGCACGTACAGGGTGGGCGGTGGAGGCGCCTGCTCCGCGGTCGCCCCGTTCCCATCCTGGGTCGACGGGGGGCGGCCGAGGGCCGCTGCTGCCGCCGCCTTCTCCTCCCGAGGCCGATCGCGGGCGGCGCCGCCTGGGCCCTCGACGCCCCTCTGGGCTTTCGGCTGCGGCGGAGGCGGGGAGGCCGTCGGGGATGACGGCCGGGCGCCCGCTCCAAGCCGGGGCAGGCGGGGCTGTCCCAGAGCCCCCGTCGGGGTCCGGGCCGGGGCCGGGTCAGCCTCCAGCTCCTCGGACGACGACGAGCAGCCGCCGCCGCTGCTGTAGGGGTCCAGCCGGTCCGACACGCTCTCGGCGCTGGGGCTCAGGCTGAAGCTCTCGGTGTCGGAGGCCGGGCCCGCGGCCGCGCCGTCCAGGAGCCGCGGGGCGCCCGGCTCGCCCAGGCTGGAGTCTGAGGGCGCGGGGCTGGCGCGGGAGGCGCAGAGCGCCCACCCGTCCGGGGCGCTGGGCAGCGGCAGGTCGGCGGGAGGAGCGCGCTGCGGCCCCTCGACGGCGGCCAGTCCGCTCCTCCCGGGTGGCGGCCCCGAGTCCCGCGGCTCGGCGGGCGGGAGCCGGGGACCGGCGTCGGGGTGCCCCTTGCCCAGCACCTTTACCACGCCGCCGCCCTTGTAGCCCACCTGCAGCAGGCGGGCGGCCACCTCGCCGGCCGTGGTGTCCAGCGTGCAGAGCACCGGGCGCAGGTAGGTCGAGGCCATGTGGCGGTCGAAGACGTGCACGCAGCCCCGCTCGAGCTGGTGCCGCACCCAGTCCCGGTCCGACGGCTGCAGCTGCAGCATCTGCCGGTGCTTCAGGAGCAGCGTCTTCCTGTCCAGGCTCCGGGTGCACAGCGACGCCGAGGCCGAGCAGGAGGCGGAGAGGCCGGTGGCGCCGGGGGAGTGCGAGGCGGCAGCCGCGGACGACGATGAGGACGAGGACGACGAGGCGGCGGCGGTGGCGGCCGCGGACAGATTCCTCTTCAGCCGCCCTCTCCTCAGCAGCAGGGAGTTGGCGCCACCGCCGGCCCCGGGCACCGGGGCAGCCCCGCCAGCGGTGGGCTGCGGGGCGCCGCGCCTCCTCCTGCGACCCGTGCCTCCCGGCCGGCCCGGCAGCGGCCCCAGCTGCGCCTCGCCGGGGGCCTCTTCCCGCGCCCCGCCGCTCGGGGCCGCCGGGGTCAGCGCGGGCTCCGGGCTCCGGCCGCCCGCGACTGCCGCCGCTAGAGCCGCCGCGGCCGCGGCCGCCGCTGCAGCCGCCGCCGGAGCCGGAGCTCGGTCCTCCCTGCTGGTCTCTGGGAGTCGCTGTGCCGTAGCCGCGGCGGCGGGCTCCATTGCAGTGGGGCTTCGCGCTTCCCCCCCAGCTCCGGAGACAGCGGGCAGAGAGAGAGGCGGGGAGGCGAAGGTGGGAGACGGCGGCGGCGCGGGGAGAAGGGAGAAGCGAGAAGCCAATGGCGTTCGGCACGGCCGTTCCAGGGGATTATGTGGCAATTCGGAGCATTCCGTCGGTGTCTCGGTGTTCCATCCCGCGCGCCCGCCCGCTTGGCCGCCACCGCCCCCCCGCACACACACACGCCTTCCCCGCCCGGGTCGCGGGCGCGGAGCGCAGGCCCCGCCCCCTCCTCCGCCTCACCCCGGCGAACCCGCCGCGAAGCTGGGCTCATTGAATATTAATCAGGCGCCGGCAGCGGGAAGGCGGGAGGCGGGCAGGGCGGGAGCTCCTCGGCGGGCCTCATGAATATGCATCACCTGCATGACGGCATTCCAGGCAGAAGAGGGGAGAGCAGGAGGGCGCCGGTGAGGCGGGGCTTCAGGGTAAACAAACGGGACGGCGTACGAGGGCGGGGCTGGGGGGGGCAGTTTCCCGGGAGGTTCCGGCGCGAGCCTCAGAGATGGAGAGGCAGAGACGACAGATGCGCGCGGTGCACCTTGGGAGTTGTAGTTCCAGTGCGCGGACGAGCATGTCCGAAGGAAACGTGGTGAACTACAAGCCCCAGAGATCCTTAAACTATGCCCCTCCTTGCAGCCAGCCGTGTGCCCCGGACAGTGGGTATTCTGCCCTCTGCTGTTGAACTCCGTGCCCGGGAATGTTCTTGTTCATAAACTTGTACTTAGCCCGCCCGCTCCCGCTCCCCAGAAGACTTTCGTTTTCCCGGCTAATTGAAAGAGAGGGCTTTGAGGGACTCTAAACGGTACAAAGGTCCCCAGCCTTTGGTGTTCACCTCCACCACCCATTGAACGAGCTTAGTGGAAATCGTGCAGCCCCGACCCGATCCTCCAGTTCCTACATCTAAGAAGGAAAAAGGCAAAGGGCTGAGATCTCATTTTTCCCTGTTGATCTTAAGGTTTGAAGTAACTTAATGACACAGAAAGCGATGGAAAGTAGAGGAAACGCTGGAATGGAGACACAGTGGGATATGAGATGGGCTGGTCCTGTATGTTCTCTCTTAACGCCTTCCCTTGTTTTTTCTTTCAACATTCAGAAAAAGTTATATTCTACGGCTACAATGTTATTCGTGGTCTGAAAAGTTGCACTTTCTTGTCAGTTGAAACAATACTGTAGGCTAGATTAGAATAGCGTACTATTTTAAAGAATTTAGTAAATTTTTAATTGAATTACTATTCCCCCACATTGTTTTATAAATCTGGATTTTCACATTTGAGACTTTTTCAACTTCATACTATCCAGGGCCTGCCTTAACTTCAATAAAGTTACTAAACTTGGGGGTGAATTGGGGGTGGGGGGTTTGAGGAAAGAGGAAGGAGAGAGAAACAGAGAAACTGGAACTTGTAGCTGATGTAACAGAAACTAGTAAGGGCAGGGAAAGTTGTACTTGGGTTATCTACACAGTTTCATTGAAGAGGAATGGAGGAAGTTACAGGACCAAAAAATATATATTTATCTTGATTCTTGAAATTCCTGAAAATGATTTTTTATATTTTTCTTTTGAAGTATGACCTCTTGGTCTCATGAAACAAATGTTTATTCCATTTCAATTCAATCAACAGCACAAAGTTACATTTTTAAAATTAGGAAGAATGCAAGTTCTCCCAAGAGACATAAGATAGTCAAGTCAATTAATTTAACAAATAATTACAAACATATTCTATGCCAGGTACTCTGTTACAGCAATTGAATAAATCAGACACTGTCCTTGTCTTCACAGAGCTTATAGATTAGCAAGAAAGAGGTTCAACAAGTGAGAGGGATGTGGAGGAGGGGAAAATACTAGGTGCCATGGGAAGAAACAAAAATAAAACAAGAGAACTGACCTAGTCTAGGGAGTCCAACAATGGAGACCTCACTTTGGATGAAATTTTCTGGAACAAATGAAGCTGAGTACTTGCTGAAGGATAAGTCTCTGAAAGAAAGTAAAGAGGCAGAGAAAGAGGTAATGATCTTGAAGATGAATTTCAGCTGCCTAATCCTTATGTACCTTGAGTAGCACCTAACACAAACTATTCTAGAAATGAAAAGAACAGTATTTTAATTTAGCCTTACTTTAGTAAGGTTAAAAAACAAAGACTATGTTAAATTTCAGCACTAAAGCACAGACTATTTACATTTCTTTATATTTTTTAGTTCCTTAGCTGATTTCCTATAAACCTCTTTAATTTTTTCTATATTAAGAAATATAAATTAATTCTCATATATCTGCTCTCTAGAGTTATTTTTATTTAGCTAATGTAACAAACTCAAGGGAAGTTTGTTCTAATCAGAAATTCTGTCACCATTGGCCCCATGTCCATTTGCATCCTAAGAAATCATAGCACTGTTCTCAATAAGCTCTGAGTCTTGTTGTTTAGTTTTACACAATCACCACGACTCTTGCCTTTTCATCCTCTAGGAACTGTATTTACCCCTTGAAGTTATTTGTAACCAAAAAACCTCCTCCAAGGGGGAAAAATTAAAGAAAAAGCATTGGTCAGAGAATTCAGTATCCAAAGTATTGGAGTGGGGAGGGGATGAAGAGTCTTCATACACACCTGCCAGACTTGGTATGAGGGATTACTAAATTGGGAGGAGAAAGGGAATAATGAATTATGTTCAAGTATCTCAACATGAAGAAAAAGGAAGTACATTCCAGACTCAAAAAACAGTGGGTCCTTTTTTTGTGGGCGGGGGGAGAATGCAGATTATAATTTCTACACAGAGAAACTATTTCAGGCATAGTGTCTATAATCTAAAAGATGTCATATTCCATTGTATCCAAAATAATAGAAATCAGAGTTTAGGGGAGAGCAGAAAACCAAGGATCCACAGTGTGATCCATCCCTGGTTCCACCTCCAAACACCTTCAGTAAAGTTACTAAACTTGGGGGTGAGAGGAGAGAGAGAAAGAAATGAGAGTTCATAAAAATAGTCCCCTGAACACCAGATCAACTGGAACCTCAGAGTTTTAATAATAGACAATAATAAGGGCAATGAAACTTGTACTTGGAGTTTGCTGGTATCATGGAACATCATCCAGACCATCCCAGCCAACCCACGCTGTACAATTTCTCTGAATAAGAAAAGGATTTCAGTTAAGGACAAATGTTTTCTAGACACCCATGAAATCGCAGCTTCTCCTACTTAAAAGTAGAGTGGGGAATAGGCCACTATCTTGAAACCACATAACTCACAAATGCCCCCCATCCTTTAAAATGTTCCAAATGTACAATCTGATACCACATTTCTCACTAGCCACACTTTTAAAAGAATCACATCTTCAAATGCTAAAAGATAATCCCGAAAAGAAACAACAGATGTAAAAGTTGCAAACCCTGATGCCAACTTGTTAAAATATTTTCACAGCTAAGTATAGAAAAAGAGAACATAATTTTCAATTTACTGCCACAGTTTATTTTATGCCGTGTGATTTATAACTGACTTGCTGTGTTTTGCATCTAGGTTAATCCTGTTTGCATCCTTAGATCCAAGATAAAAGAAACCATCTTTGGAATTTTTTTTCTAATATAAGCAGTTGGAATTTTAATGGAGGCATGAATTGATAGCAGGATTGGTTTCAGTCTGAATTGTTAAGGGCTCAGCTGTGTCCAGAAAGAAACTCAGAAAGATGCAATATACAATGTAATACATTTAGTTAGTACATTATGAACAAGGAATATAATTATAGTTTCACATTTCTATATCCCTTGAGCTACTAGTGGTTTACCATCCCTAAATTGCTCACTATTTACTCATTAATTTTTACTATGAGGGACCCATTTAGCAAATTAGTGCTCTAGTGCACTAAATGGGCCACAGGTGGCCAAACAGAATTCATATGTTCCCTGCTCACTGACAGGAGGAGACCTTCTCAGCTCTCTAAGGCTTCACCCCTCCCTCACAAACTTATCATCTGAACTCTATCAAGAGCTTAGATTACCACTATCATTTTAGGTAGTCTATTTTATAGATATGGCTTAATAACTTTTCAGATTTTAGTGCACACTTTTTTATCCTGTAATTCTTTGTCTCCTTCTCATTCCTCACATCCTGCCTCACAGAAATAAACGAGATGTGTTTGTCATCACAACAATGAAGTATTAGACCAAAAAACAGAGGCCATGTAATCCCACCACTTCCAGTAACAATATATATTACCTGGGACATTCATTCAACAAGTATTTATTAAGCTTTTATATGCAGGCACCATTTACGCTCAGTAAATAGTATAGACAAAAATACTTGCCCTAAGAAAGCTTACATATAGGCATTGTCTTTTTTTTTTTTAAGCTTTAGTTAAAATTGGCCTACTTTCTTCTTTTGTATAGATGGTTCTTGTTTCAGGCAAATGGGATATATGAAAATCTAGCTAGGGACTTCCCTGGTGGTGCAGTGGTTAAGAATCCACCTGCCAATGCAGGGAACACAGGTTCGATCCCTGGTCCAGGAAAATCCCACATGCCGTGCAGCAACTAAGCCCGTGTGCCACAACTACTGAGCCTGTGCTCTAGAACCCGTGAGCCACAGCTATTGAGCCCATGAGCCACAACTACTGAAGCCCGCGCACCTAGAGCCCGTGCTCCGCAACAAGAGAAGCCACCACAATGAGAAGCCCACCACTGCAACAAAGAGTAGCCCCTGCTCTCCGCAACTAGAGAAAGCCCGCACTCAGCAAAGAAGACCCAACGCAGCCAAAAATAAAAATTAATTAATTAATTTTAAAACAAAACAAAATCTAGGTATATAAATTATATATTAGGCTATAAATATTTCTTTATTCTTTCTCTTATATGAATTCATCATAAAATTGTTTTAAATACTGGGCTCCCATAATATTAATACATTTAAAATATATTAATTGTAAAAACTGATTTATGCCCAGCTTTTAGAAATCCATTTTGGGTTCTAACAAGTGCCTAATACCTCTTTCCATCAAGATTCATGTCTAACAAATATCCTTCCTACATCATCCCAAAGCATTTCCCCCTGAATCTTCCATGACTAAGAATAGAAAAGTATCCTCCAGATGACTCCCCTATACTTATAGTCATTAATTATACCCTGAAGAATCAGCGTGGGAATTCTCTTTTTTGCCCCAAAATAGATTGTAGGAGACACACTTAACCCCTAGAAATCCTGCTCTTTTCCCCTCTATTTCCCACCAAATCCACTGGGCTGGACTCCTAGATATATTTGTTTCTTAGGGCTTCCATAACAAAGTACCATAAACTGGATGGCTCAAACAACAGAAATTTATTTTCTCAAAGTCTGGAGGCTGAAGTCCAAAATCAAGGTGTTGGCAGGACCATGCTCCCTCTGAAGGCTGAGGGTTGGGTGGAGAGATCCTCTCTTGCCTGGTCCAGTTTCTGGTAGTTGCCAGCATTCCTTACCTTGGAGCTGCATTACTGCAATCTCTTCCCTCTGGTGTCTGAGATCACAAGGCCTTCTCCCTGTGTCCCTGTGTCCAAATATCCCTCTTCGTATAAGGATACCAGTCTTTGGGTCAGGGCCCACTCTAATCCATTATGATCTCACCTTAACTTGATTGCATCTGCAAAGACCCTATTTCCAAATAAGGTCATATTCTGACGTTCCAGGTAGATGCCAATTTTGGGGGGACACTCCATCCAGTACACTAGATGTCTTGTATCGCTACTCAAGAGTGACAATCTGAAATTTATCAGACTGCTAGATTTCAGGGATTAGTAAAATCCTCCCCCCGGTCCTGCCTCCCCGAAAAAATTGATGTCCAAACTAGGGTTATTTACTTTTTACTCACTCACTTAAATATTTTTTGAGTCTCTGTTTTATGTCAAGCACTATGCTAGGAATTGAGTGTATGATAGTGAATAAAACAGTTGTAAGCACTGCCCTCAAAAACATTTTAAACTATAAATACCATAAAAATACATTTAATGCAGAAAAAGTAGGAAAGACAAATCTCAGCATAAAAGGTTCCCTTTAAATTGAACAAAGTTAATTTTATGAAAAGCTTTTTACTGTTTTGTTTTTTTTTTCTCGCCTTACCACAGATCAAGAAAAATGCCATCTCAAGCTAGTACCACATCTCAGACTTGGCATTTGGGAATCACAGTGGTAGAGTTTGCAAAGAGGTACCATCTCTAGTGCTCCTCTGTTCTGTATCCAGTAATGGATGGTTATGGTAAACACAGAGCTGTGACTTTCAGGAATTTTATAATTTACAACCATCTGCTGCCAGATGGATCAAAATATTACCCAAAAAATGACCACTGCACCAGTGCCATAGCATATGTATAATCTTACCATACCTCTAGTAAAAATGGGATGCCAGGAAAATCAGGCAGAGGGGATCATGCTTAGGTATATTAATAGTCAAATATCATGATGGTGACAATGGCAGAATAACATTCTCAGTCTTCTACACATTCCATAGTTTGAAAGGTGGCTTCATGTAATATTTGGGGGAATTTAATAATATATAAGGTTGGAAGTCAGAAAGTCCTCATTATGGTCCTGGTGCTATACTAACTAGCTAACTATGACCTTGGGAAGGCATTTGACCTTCAAGGAGGCTTCAGTTACTGGTTTATGAAATGAAGGAGTTGAACTAGTGTCTCTAAAAAATCTCTCCCAGCTCAAAAAACTTCTGATTTTTGGCTGAAAGCAAAATTGTCTAAATTGGAATATTGGCAAATGTTTTTGTTAGTCACAAAGCAGAGGCCTTCACATTTAGATGATATTAATTTGAAATAAAAAGGCTCTTAATGCTGACTCTTGCCATTTAAAAGAATTTTTAATGCATTTAAAATAACAGCAGGATTATTCTGACATTTAAGAAAACTGCTGGGTTTTCAGTCCTTTGAAATATAAATTTGTCATGAACAGGAGTCAATCCACGACAACGAGATCCACAGCTTCAGATTTCCAAACTCCAGGGTCTTTATCAGTTTTCCCTTTTATGGTCACAGGTGGGTAGAAATCTCATTAGCACAAAGTAAGTTCAGCTCACAGAAGCTAGAACATCCGCCCAGTGCACCAGGAGACACAGACGAGGATGCTGATAGCAGCGACAGTTCACAGTGCCAAAGCCTGGGATCAGCCCTAATGTCCATCAACAGAAAAACAGGTAAATAAGTGGTAGCACAGTCCTACATTGAAATACCAACACTACAACAGCAATGAATAAAATTATTGCAGTGCTAGGCGATATGAATGAATCCTTTTTTTTGAATTTTTGAATTTTATTTTTTTTTTATACAGCAGGTTCTTATTAGTCATCAATTTTATACACATCAGTGTATACATGTCAATCCCAATCACCCAATTCATCACACCACCACCCCCAGCCCACCGCGGCTTTCCCCCCTTGGTGTCCATACGTTTGTTCTCTACATCTGTGTCTCAATTTCTGCCCTGCAAACTGGTTCATCTGTACCATTTTTCTAGGTTCCACATATATGTGTTAATATGCGATATTTGTTTTTCTCTTTCTGACTTACTCTGTATGACAGTCTCTAGATCCATCCACGTCTCAACAAATGACCCAATTTTGTTCCTTTTTATGGCTGAGTAATATTCCATTGTATATATGTACCACAACTTCTTTATCCATTCGTCTGTCGATGGGCATTTAGGTTGTTTCCATGACCTGGCTATTGTAAATAGTGCTGCAATGAACATTGGGGTGCATGTGTCTTTTTTCTATTTTTTTTTGCATGTGTCTTTTTGAATTATGGTTTTCTCTGGGTATATGCCCAGTAGTGGGATTGCTGGATCATATGGAAATTCTATTTTTAGTTTTTTAAGGAACATCCATACTGTTCTCCACAGTGGCTGTATCAATTTACATTCCCACCAACAGTGCAAGAGGGTTCCCCTTACTCCACACCCTCTCCAGCATTTGTTGTTTGTAGATTTTTTGATGAAGCCCATTCTAACTGGTGTGAGGTGATACCTCACTGTAGTTTTGACTTGCATTTCTCTAATAATTAGTGATGTTGAGCAGCTTTTCATGTGCTTCTTGGCCATCTGTGTGTCTTCTTTGGAGAAATGTCTATTTAGGTCTTCTGCCCATTTTTGGATTGGGTTGTTTGCTTTTTTGATATTGAGCTGCATGAGCTGCTTGTAAATTTTGGAGATTAATCCTTTGTCTGTTGATTCGTTTGCAAATATTTTCTCCCATTCTGAGGGTTGTCTTTTCATCTTGTTTATGGTTTCATTTGCTGTGTAAAAGCTTTGAAGTTTCATTAGATCCCATTTGTTTATTTTTGTTTTTATTTCCATTACTCTAGGAGGTGGATCAAAAAAGATCTTGCTGTGATTTATGTCAAAGAGTGTTCTTCCTATGTTTTCCTCTAAGAGTTTTATAGTGTCCGGTCTTACATTTAGGTCTCTAATCCATTTTGAGTTTACTTTTGTGTATGGTGTCAGGGAGTGTTCTAATTTCATTCTTTTACATGTATCTGTCCAGTTTTCCCAGCACCACTTATTGAACAGACTGTCTTTTCTCCATTGTATATCCTTGCCTCCTTTGTCATAGATTAGCTGACCATAGGGGCGTGGGTTTATCTCTGGGCTTTTTACTTGTTCCATTGATCTATATTTCTGTTTTTGTGCCAGTACCATATTGTCTTGATTACTGTAGCTTTGTAGTATAGTCTGAAGTCAGGGAGTCTGATTCCTCCAGCTCTGCTCTTTTCCCTCAAGACTGCTTTGGCTATTAGGGGTCTTCTGTGTCTCCATACAAATTTTAAGATTTTTTGTTCTAGTTCTGTAAAAAATGCCATTGGTAATTTGATGGGGATTGCATTGAATCTGTAGATTGCTTTGGGCAGTATAGTCATTTTCACAATATTGATTCTTCCAATCCAAGAACATGGTATATCTCTCCATCTGTTGGTATCATCTTCAATTTCTTTCATCAGTGTCTTATAGTTTTCTGCATACAGGTCTTTTGTCTCCCTAGGTAGGTTTATTCCTAGGTATTTTATTCATTTTGTTGCAGTGGTAAATGGAAGTGTTTCCTTAATTTCTCTTTCAGATTTTTCATCATTAGTATATAGGAATGCAAGAGATTTCTGTGCATTAATTTTGTATCCTGCAACTTTACCATATTCATTGATTAGCTCTAGTAGTTTTCTGGTGGCATCATTAGGATTCTCTATGTATAGTATCATGTCATCTGCAAACAGTGACAATTTTACTTCTTCTTTTCCAATTTGTATTCCTTTTATTTCTTTTTCTTCTCTGATTGCCATGGCTAGGACTTCCAAAACTATTTTGAATAACAGTGGTGAGAGTTGACATCCTTGTCTTGTTCCTGATCTTAGAGGAAATGCTTTCAGTTTTTCACCATTGAGAATGATGTTTGCTGTGGGTTTGTCGTATATGGCCTTTATTATGTTGAGGTAGTTTCCCTCTATGCCCACTTTCTGGAGAGTTTTTTTATCATAAATGGGTGTTGAATTTTGCCAAAAGCTTTTTCTGCATCTATTGAGATAATCATATGGTTTTTCTTCTTCAATTTGTTATGGTGTATCACACTGACTGATTTGCATATATTGAAGAATCTTTGCATCCCTGGGATAAATCCCACTTGATCATGGTGTATGATCCTTTTAATGTGTTGTTGGATTGTTTGCTAGTATTTTGTTGATGATTTTTGCATCTATATTCATCAGTGATATTGGTCTGTAATTTTCTTTTTTTGTAGTATCTTTGTCTGGTTTTGGTATCAGGGTGATGGTGGCCCCATAGAATGAGTTTGGGAGTGTTCCTTCCTCTGCAATTTTTTGGAAGAGTTTGAGAAGGATGGGTGTTAGCTCTTCTCTAAATGTTTGATAGAATTCACCTGTGAAGCCATCTGGTCCTGGACTTTTGTTTGTTGGAAGATTTTTAATCACAGTTTCAATTTCATTACCTGTGATTGGTCTGTTCATATTTTCTATTTCTTCCTGGTTCAGTCGTGGAAGGTTATACCTTTCTAAGAATTTGTCCATTTCTTCCAGGTTGTCCATTTTATTCGCATAGAGTTGCTTGTAGTACTCTCTTAGGATGCTTTGTATTTCTGTGGTGTCTGTTGTAACTTCTCCTTTTTCATTTTTAATTTTAATGATTTGAGTCCTCTCCCTCTTTTTCTTGATGAGTCTGGCTAATGGTTTATCAATTTTGTTTATCTTCTCAAAGAACAAGCTTTTAGTTTTATTGATCTTTGCTATTGTTTTCTTTGTTTCTATTTCATTTGTTTCTGCTCTGATCTTTATTTCTTTCCTTCTGCTAACTTCGGGTTTTGTTTGTTCTTCTTTCTCCAGTTCCTTTAGGTGTAAGGTTAGATTGTTTATTTGAGATTTTTCTTGTTTCTTGAGGTAGGCTTGTATAGCTATAAACTTCCCTCTTAGAAGTGCTTTTGCTGCAACCCATGGGTTTTGGATCGTCATGTTTTCATTATCATTTGTCTCTAGGTATTTTTTGATTTCCTCTTTGATTTCTTCAGTGATCTCTTGGTTATTTAGTAACGCATTGTTTAGCCTCCACGTTTTTGTGTTTTTTACGTTTTTTTCCCTGTAATTCATTTCTAATCTCATAGCGTTGTGGTCAGAAAAGATGCTTGATATGGTTTCAATTTTCTTAAATTTACTGAGGCTTGATTTGTGACCTAAGATGTGACCTATCCTGGAGAATGTTCCGTGCGCACTTGAGAAGAAAGTGTAATCTGCTGTTTTTGGATGGAATGTCCTATAAATATCAATTAAATCTATCTGGTCTATTGTGTCATTTAAAGCTTCTGTTTCCTTATTTATTTTCATTTTGGATGATCTGTCCATTGGTGTAAGTGAGGTGTTAAAGTCCCCCACTATTATTGTGTTACTGTCGATTTCCTCTTTTATAGCTGTTAGCATTTGCCTTATGTATTGAGGTGCTCCTATGTTGGGGGCATATATATTTATAATTGTTATATCTTCTTCTTGGATTGATCCCTTGACCATTATGTAGTGTCCTTCCTTGTCTCTTGTAACATTCTTTATTTTAAAGTCTATTTTATCTGATATGATTATTGCTACTCCAGCTTTCTTTTGATTTCCATTTGCATGGAATATCTTTTTCCATCCCCTCACTTTCAGTCTGTATGTGTCCCTAGGCCTGAAGTGGGTCTCTTGTAGACAGCATATATATGGGTCTTGTTGTATCCATTCAGCAAGCCTGTGTCTTTTGGTTGGGGCATTTAATCCATTCACGTTTAAGGTAATTATTGATATGTATGTTCCTATTACCATTTTCTTAATTGTTTTGGGTTCGTTTTTGTAGGTCCTTTTCTTCTCTTGTGTTTCCTACTTAGAGAAGGTCCTTTAGCATTTGTTGTAAAGCTGGTTTGGTGATGCTGAATTCTCTTAGCTTTTGCTTGTCTGTAAAGCTTTTGATTTCTCCATCGAATCTGAATGAGATCCTTGCTGGGTAGAGTAATCTTGGTTGTAGATTCTTCCCTTTCAAAACTTTAAGTATATCATGCCACTCCCTTCTGGCTTGTAGCGTTTCTGCTGAGAAATCAGCTGTTAACCTTATGGGAGTTCCCTTGTATGTTATTTGTCATTTTTCCCTTGTTGCTTTCAATAATTTTTCTTTGTCTTTAATTTTTGCCAATTTGATTATTATGTGTCTCGGCGTGTTTCTCCTTGGGTTTCTCCTGTATGGGACTCTGTGCTTCTTGGACTTGGGTGGCTATTTCCTTTCCCATGTTAGGGAAGTTTTCGACTATAATCTCTTCAAATATTTTCTCAGGTCCTTTCTCTCTCTCTTCTCCTTATAATGCGAATGTTGTTGAGTTTAATGTTGTCCCAGAGGTCTCTTAAGCTGTCTTCATTTCTTTTCATTCTTTTTTCTTTATTCTGTTCCGCAGCAGTGAATTCCACCATTCTGTCTTCCAGGTCACTTATCTGTTCTTCTGCCTCAGTTATTCTGCTGTTGATTCCTTCTAGTGTATTTTTCATTTCAGTTATTGCATTGTTCATCTCTGTTTGTTTGTTCTTTAATTCTTCTAACATTAAACATTTGTTAAACATTTCTTGCATCTTCTCGATCTTTGCCTCCATTCTTTTTCCGAGGCCCTGGATCATCTTCACTATCATTATTCTGAATTCTTTTTCTGGAAGGATGCCTATCTCCACTTCATTTAGTTGTTTTTCTGGGGTTTTATCTTGTTCCTTCATCTGGTACATAGCACTCTGCCTTTTCATCTTGTCTCTTTTTCTGTGAATGTGGTTTTTGTTCCACAGGCTGCAGGATTGTACTTCTTCTTGCTTCTGCTGTCTGCCCTTTGGTGGATGAGGCTATCTAAGAGGCTTGTGCAAGTTTCCTGATCTGAATGAATCGTAAAAGCATGTTGAGTGAAAGAAGCCAGACAAGCAAAATACTAACCATATGATCCCACTCATATCAAGTTCAAAAACAAGCCAAACTAATCTACACGTTTTAGGGATACAATTTAAGTGGTAAAATTGAAATGAAAGGAAAAGTAAATAACTAACACAAACCAACTAGGTGGAAGCGAGTGGGTTGTGACTGGGAATAGGGCACATGGCAGGGGAAGGGGGCGTCTGGGATGCTGACAGTGTCCTGTGTATTGACCTAGGTGGTGGGTACCTGGGTCTCTGTTTTTAAAAAATGGGTTGTCTTATATTTGTGTTTTATATACTTTCCTGTTTGTGTTATACTTCAGAACAAAGTTTTGGTTTTTTTTTTTTAAGATCAACTGTATGAAGTCAGAAAGAGAAAAAGAAATACAGTATGCTAACACATATATATGGAATCTAAGGAAGAACCTAGTCATGAAGAACCTAGTGGCAAGACGGGAATAAAGACACAGACCTACTAGAGAATGGACTTGAGGATATGGGGAGGGGGAGGGGTGAGATGTGACAGGGTGAGAGAGTGTCATGGACATATATACACTACCAAATGTAAAATAGATAGCTAGTGGGAAGCAGCCACATAGCACAGGGAGATCAGCTCGGTGCTTTGTGACCACCTAGAGGGGTGGGATAGGGAGGGTGGGAGGGAGGGAGATGCAAGAGGGAAGAGATATGGGAACATATGTATATGTATAACTGATTCACTTTGTTATAAAGCAGAAACTAACACACCATTGTAAAGCAATTATACTTCAATAAAGATGTTTAAAAAAAAAAAGATCAACTGTATGGTTTTGTTACAATCTGAATTTCTACGTTTTGTCAATAATTAAAAGTTTAAAGTTATGTTAAGTTTCCCACCACTTAATTCATTAAAATTTTATTTATAATTTAAAACAACTAATAAATTAAAAATCTAATGTAATTTAAGAGAGAACTTTAAATTTTACTTATTCTAAGAGTAATGAGTTCATTATAGAAAGTTTGGTCAATATTGAAAACCATAAAGATGCAAGGATGAGCAAAAAAATCCAATGACCCAGAGTAATTTCCACATATTTCCTCGTAGTTTTTTTCTGTGTATTTTAATGAAGTAGAGATCATAATGTCATTACAATTTTCTATCCTGCTTTTCTCACTCAAAACTATGCTGTAAACATGAAAAAATTCACCATAAACATAATTTAAATATCTAGATAAAAATGCATCGTTTTGGAGAACCATTATTTAAGTCCTCTATAAAGAGTGAATTAATGATCAGGTAGGACGCCATGCTGGCCCTCAGTATTTATGCTTTTTGTACTATTCTACTTGTGGAAATAAAAATATGGTTATAGCCGATTTTGCCACAATCATCTTTCCTTATCTCCCCATCCTTCAACCACAGTTTAGCAACACTTAAATTGGGCAGCATCTGAAGTCCTTTTTAGATGAGCTTGTGAGGAAGTGGAAATGAGGAAACATTTACCAAGTGCCTATAACATGCCATGATGGGGTGGCCAGATTTAGCAAATAAAATACAGGACACCCAGTAATTGCAATATTTGGACATACTTCTATGAAAAAAATCGTTATTTATCTGAGATTTGAATTTAACCTGGTGTTCTGTTTTTTTAGGTTTAAGGTTAGGGCACTGCCAGGCCTTGCATGTATATTTTCTAATTCAATCTCTTCGACCCCTTTTAGAGTTCTATATGGTTCTCATTGTAAAGAAGAGCTCAGAAAGGTTCAGTATCTTTTCTAAGGTCACAGGGCTAGAAAGGGGCAAAGTAAGGATAGAAACCCCAGCTTTATGACACCAAGATTAGGGTTAAAATTTGGTGGACTATCCTCTAGACCTAGGGTATATGGGTGAGAGAGGGTGTTTTCGGTTTTCATTTGTTGCCATTGTTTCTTTTTTAAAATTGCTCATCATTCCTTTGTATTGTTAAAAACAAGTACTAATTTTTAAAAAAAAGAGAACTGGACCCAGGTGACAGTGTCAAGTTACTGAACATGATTCAAAAACGCAGCCCAGGAAAAAGAGGCTTCCCACTGACACACCCCCTCCTCCAGCCCTTCCCCACCATTGTACTTTCTGAGGACAAATAAGTCAAGTGAGACTGTTTCGTTTCAGTCACTCTTAGAAACCCCAGGAGTGTTGGGTATTTGGGTGTTTTTTGATTTTGTTTTTTTTTGGTCGCACCTTGCGGCAGGCGGGATCTTAGTTCGCCCATCAGGGATCAAACCCATGCCCCCTGCAGTGGAAGGGCGGAGTCCTAACCACTGGACCATCAGGGAAGTCCTGCATATTTGTTTCTTGATGGGCTTTTTTGTCATACGTTTGTTTAAATATGAAATAAATACTGTAATCAAAGGGCAAACCTTCCAGAACTGGTTCCTCTGGAGCCTGGGAGGAAACAGGACCACAGTGTAAGTTATCTTCATCCTCTCCCGTCCAGGGCCAACCCCAGCCCCGCAGCGTGGCACCAACCAGGGTCCCAGAACAACCAGAATTGTTTCCCTTGTTTCTCCTCATTGATCCCTTTTAGCCTTACTGCTCCCCTTCCCGACACACGCAGATTCTTTCCAGACAAGCCATTTGGCAAAACCCGCAGATACACCACTTCTCTTGCATAGGAGGTGGAACTCCCCAGGCCCATAATGAGGACGTGCCAGTGGGGGCAGTTTTGGAGGAGGGGGGTACAGGAGACAGAGTGGAGCCGAAACAGGGAAAAATGACCAAGTCCCAGCCCCCCGCTGTGTTCCCCATGGAGGTGGCTCTTGTGACAGGCCCAGGCGAGGCATGAGGTACCACACCACAAAATTAATTTGAACTCTCCCACATTCCACTCTGGAAAACTGTTTGACAATATCTATTATGGCCAAACATATGCCAAATTCCTCTCCCAGGTATGATCCCCAAGAGAAATGAGTAAATATGTCCACCAAAATATAAGTACAAAAATATAGCATCTTTTTTATAGCATCTTCATTCATAAATAGCCAAAAACTGGAAAACAACTCAAACGTCCGTCAACAGGAGAATGGGTAATAAATTGTGGCATATGACTATACCATGGAAGTAACAAAGAGCACATTACTGAAACAGGCAACAACAGGGATCAATCTTAAAGACATTATGTTGAACAGAAAAAGACACAAAAGAACACATATTATATGACTCCTGTATACGAATCAAGTTTAAGAATAGGCAAAAGTGTGAAATAAGCCAGTCGCAGAAGACAGAAACGGTATGAATCTGCTCATACGAGGTACCTGGAATAGTCAAATGTATACAAAGTAGAGTGGTGGTTGCCAAGTGCTGGGGGCAGGCAGGGGGGAATGGGGAGTTGTTATTTAATGCGTACAGAGTTTTGAGTTTTGCAAGATGAAGAGAGTTCTAGAGATTGGTTGCATGGTAATGTGAATGTACTTAACACTTAAAAATGGTAAGATAGTAAATTCTATGTTATGTAATTTTTAAAATTTTATTTATCTTTTTTTTTTGGCTGCGTTGGGTCTTCGTTGCTGTATGCGGACTTTCTCTAGTTGTGGCGAGTGGCGGCTACTCTTCGTTGCGGTGCACGGGCTCCAGGCACGCAGGCTTCAGTAGTTGCGGCACGCAGGCTTCAGTATTTGCAGCACGCTGGCTCAGTAGTTGTGGCTCGCGGGCTCTAGAGCACAGTCTCAGTAGTTGTGGTGCACAGGCTTAGTTGCTCTATGGCATGTGGGATCTTCCTGGACCAGGGATGGAACCCATGTCCCCTGCACTGGCAGGTGGATTCTTAACCACTGCGCCACCAGGGAAGTCCCTATGTTATATACATTTTAACACAATTTTTTAGAAAAGAATAAACAAAACTAATCTGACAAGTCACAACAGAAGTTCACCTTGGCCTTGCACACTGACTGGAGGGGACTTCTGGGCTACTGATAAATACTCTATTTCTCAGTCTGGATTGTGGCTTGAAGGTGTTTAAGTTCATAGTACTTTATGCATAATCTTGTAATAAAAGGTTTTGTCTTTGTTTAAGACACAGGAACATTGGATTTATTTAACACATTCATTACATAAAACTCTGGGCTCTGGTCATGCAAGATAGGAGACAAGGGAGTGCTAGCAGGATAGGCGGGCCCCAGGAAGGAGAAAGCTGGGTGAATACATGAAGACAACGTGAAAACTGGCAGCAAAATCTGGAAGAGGAACAGAATGGCATTTACTTGGAACTCTGCCCATGAGTCTTAATTTCTGCATTTTCCTTGTAAGATAAATGCTCTGTGCAAAAGCACATGGACCAGAACCTGTGTCTCCTCATTTGAGCTCCATGTGAATGTACAGATCTGGACTTAATCCGAGTTGTACTTATTAACTCTGGGCAATACAGTATTATGATCCAAATTGTGATGGTCCAGTTATGCAGATTAACTCATTCAAGAAAGTCTGACTGAGCATCTAGTATGTACCAGGCACTTTGCTAAGTACGAGGAATACAGTGATGGCCACATCATACATAGACCTTCCCCTCTTGGACCTAATGGCTTTGGAAGAAGAAATGCCCACCTGCCAACCACCATTGCTCCCATAACAGCAGATGCACTCGGGACTTCCCTGGCGGTCCAGTGGGTAAGATTCCGTGCTTCCAGTGCAGGGGGTGCGGGTTTGATCCCTGGTGGGGGAACTAAGATCCCACATGCTGCACGGCCAAAAAAACTTTTTAAAAAGTAGATGCACTCAGGGCTTCCCTGGTGGCGCAGTGGTTAGGAATCCGCCTGCCAATGCAGGGGACATGGGTTCGAGTCCTGGTCCAGGAAGATCCCACATACCGTGGAGCAACTAAGCCCGTGTGCCACAACTACTGAGCCTGTGCTCTAGAGCCCGCAAGCCACAACTACTGAGCCCGTGTGCCTAGAGCCCATGCTCTGCAACAAGAGAAGCCACTGCAATGAGAAGCCTGTGCACCGCAACGAAGAGCGGCCCCTGCTCGCTGCAACTAGAGAAAGCCCGCGCGCAGCAACAAAGACCCAATGCAGCCAAAAATAAATAATAAAATAAAATAAATAAATTTATTAAAAAAAAAAAAAGTAGATGCACTCAACTCTTCATCAGAAATCAACTTCTCAAACTGGAATTTGTTCTCTCCTTTAGAATCACGTAATCTGGAAATGCAAAGAAGGATGGAGGCAGCGAAGGCAGGAGGGAAGGAGGAAAGAAGGGAGAAAGGAGCAGAATATTCCACTGAATTGGAATGTATAATAATATATACAGTTTTTAAATTAAAAAATAGGAAAACCAAAATCTGACAATAGAGGTTTTTTTGCCCCCAGAATATTTCGAAGAATGAACATTTTCTCATACCTTTTTTGTATTCTGAAGGTTGATACTAATATTAACACAGATTTTCTAGAATTATCACCTACTTTGCTTCTGGTACTTAAAAGTATTCAATATAGAAACCTAACTGTGAAATTGATGCATGTTGATTTAAATCAGGCAAAGGGCGCTGAAGGATAATAGAGTGGGAAAGCTCATATCTGTATTTTCCCTACTCAAATATAAGTACATAAATACTATTATAGCCAAAGTTGATTGATAAGATTCATAGTGACTAGTGATACCAAAAAAATAAGGGGAGGAAAAAAAACAAGCTTTGGTTAATGTATTTAAAATTTTTTTTAAGGTTGGAGACTCATAATCCATGACTGAAAGACTCAGGAAACTACACAGAATTTCTAGAATAAAAATTAATTTATAGTATTTTATGGTGTCTGCAGTCTATTTCAGTTCTATTTTAAATTAATTACACTTGCAAAATGATCATAATTTTTGTATAGAACTGAACACAAACAAGCTTGATTTATTTGTTAATATTGTAGCGGGGTGGGAGAGGCACTTTCAAATGAAAAAATCTCAAGCCTATCACAAACACACACACACACACACACACACACACAAATGGAAGGAAAGAAAAACTGATAAAACTCTAGCCATTGTACTTTATTTTTTTAAATTTTTGGCTGCCTCGGGTCTTAGTTGCGGCACGTGGGATCTTCGTTGAGGCATGCAGGATCTTTCATTGCAGTGTGCAGGCTTCCCTCTAGTTGTGGCGTGCGGGTTTTCTCTCTCTAGTTGTGGCGTGCAGGCTCCAGGGCGTGTGGGCTCTGTAGTTTGCGGCACACAGGCTCTCTAGTTGAGGCGCGGGAGCTTAGTAGTTGAGGTGCGCAGGCTTAGTTGCCCCAAAGCGTGAGGGATCTTAGTTCCCTGACCAGGGATCGAACCCGCGTCCCCTGCATTGGAAGGCGGATTCTTTACCACTGGACCACCAGGGAAGTCCCACCGTTGTACTTTTATACACATAAGACAGCTTGTATTAAATATGTATCTAAAGGTCTATTAAATTATTTTTTCCCAGATTAAAGGTCATTTTCTAATCCAAACTTTTTTTCAGGTTGGACTATAAACAAAGAATAGACGTGCCGCAAAAACAATCCCTTGTATCTTTATAGCACATTCCTGTTGACAAAGCATTTTCATGTACATCACCACGTAATTCTCCCAGCAAGTCTGGGAGGTAGATAAATGACAAACATCATCAGGATACAGGCAGTTCTGATTAGGTGCTCCCACTCACAGAATTTGAGGACAAAGTCTCTGAAATGAAAGAATTATTGAAAGTAGACATTTGTAGAAATAGCCCATACTAAGATGTAAATATATTGCTCCGGAGACCTGAAAACTATCCAAGTTCAATCGAAGTGATTACAGTGTACTGCAACCTTGCCAACTGTGTAGTAATACAACTGCCTGAAAGACGGATGTTTTAGGAGAAGGACTGTTATAATCTGAAGGGAGCCAAAGAATAAAGAATTGACCCATATTGTCCAGGAAAAAGATGTTCTCCTCAACAATGGAGGTAAGCACACGTTGTTCTGGGAGCATCGGTAAAGATCCTTACATCAACCTAGAAGGGTGGGCTGGCAGTGGAGGAAGGCTTCCTAGAAGAGGTGATGCTGATCTGGGTCCTTGGGGACAAGGGAAATTAGTCATGTCAAGGGAAAGGGGTCCCAGCAGAGCATACGGCTAACTTGCTGTGTAGTTTCTTTCTCTGGATTTCACTTTCTCATCTAGAAAAGTCTATGATCCCTTGACTCAGTTTTTTTTTTTTTTTTTTTTTTTGGCTGCTTTGGGTCTTCGTTGCTGCGCTTGGGCTTTCTCTAGCTGTGGCGAGCAGGGGCTACTCTTTGTTGTGAAGCACGGGCTCTAGGGCATGCAGGCTTCAGTAGTTGTGGCACGCAGGCTCAGTAGTTGTGGCGCACAGGCTTAGTTGCTCCGCGGCATGTGGGATCTTCCTGGACTAGGGATTGAACCCATGTCCCCTGCATTGGCAAGTGGATTCCTATCCAGTGCACTACCAGAGAAGCCCCCTTGACTCAGTTTTTCATGCTGGGTGACCAAGTGCACCAATAAAAAATCAGAAATCATCCTGCTTGTGGCCAACAATAAAGTTCAGTCCCCTTGTGGCTTCTCATCCAGTAAAAACCATAAAAGGCACTTCAATGCACATTTACCCATTAGTAGGAAGATATGTCTTTACGTCTTCTCTTTCCAATTTGCTAACACAGAAGTGCAATGTTTGTTCAAGGCCCATCTCAAAGAATGATGAGGTCCTAGTCATTCGAAGACAGCACAAAAGTCAGTAAACTGGCCAGGTAGTCCAGATGTGCAAGAAAAACATGTCATTTACACTGAATGTGTGCAGCACGATTTAGCAGGACAACTGTCTAACAGTCCAACTGTCCATGTGTACCTTCACCGCAGAAACTGGCTATCACCGTGCTGAACCTGGGCAAAGACCAGGAAAAGACCAAAGAGATGTGTTAAAGGACAAATATAAGGAAGAAACTATTGAGAAAAAGCATTCATAAAGTCATCTTCTATACAACTTCTATTAATAACAAGACCAAATTCTAGCTAAAGAAAGCAGACTGAAATACTCATTTAACTCTGATCTCTCAAGAAATCTCACAAAAAATGGTAGCGGACTTTAAAAAATGAGAGATAGATAGATAGACAGAAAGAATGAAGAAGCATGGCAATAAAATTTTGGAAGCTGAAGACCTGAAGCATGAGTGGTAACTGAGTTAGCAGAACGAAGAAGCGGAATTCTGAGGCAGCAGAGGGGAAAGCTGAGAGGAAGCCTCCTTTGCAGTGCAGAACTTCCTAAAGACCTAGGAACATGACCCCAGGCTCTTCTTGAATGGAGTAGATGTGGGACTTTAAATGCCAATCCCTTTAGGAAGCAGTGATATTGTTAGATCTCCTGTAACCCTCGCCTTCCCTCTGTGAAACTGATTGCACTTCAGAGTTTATCCTCTGGAAAAAGCAGGTAAAATAGAGAGTTCTGGGACAGGGGACACTAAGCCCAGTTGAAGGTGGGATTAAAGCGACATTTTACAAGACAAGAAAAATAGTCTTAAAAATACTACCTAACTCAGCAGTATGCACGTACATAGTCAAAAGAACTGTTGAAAGTTGGTCTAACCAAAATTGTGATTTAAGTATTT
Source organism: Eubalaena glacialis (assembly GCF_028564815.1). Lineage (NCBI taxonomy): Eukaryota > Metazoa > Chordata > Mammalia > Artiodactyla > Balaenidae > Eubalaena > Eubalaena glacialis. Next base: position 13,934,996 of record NC_083730.1, read on the forward strand.
GGGGAGGACGCATGACAGAGAGTGCAAGCGTGTGTGGTGATGGTGAGATAGATGATGCCTAAAACGGAAAAATGCAAAAAGGAGCAACACAGACAGGCTGTTTGTGACAAGGAGGAAATACCCTCCCGCCAAAAAAAGAAAAAAAAAAGCTAAAAGGATTGAAAGCATTTGCTTTTAGGGCGAAGGAAATGGGGAGCAGGGAACTGCCAGGTTATGAAGGTAAAACTCTTTGATTCATTAGGTATAACATTGATGAAAACAAAAATTAAGTTTTAAAAATCAGAAGGGCCATATTTTTTGCTGGAAGGAGGGAAGAGGGGAAGTTGGATTTAAAATCAAGTTGCAGTTGCAGGAGAAGCAAGATATTCAGGCAATCAGAGCTCAGGAGGCAAGACAAGGTTTGGAACAGAGATTTTATAATTATTTAGACTGGAAGAAAATTAGCTCTATAGGAAATAGGTTCTGAGAAAAAAAGAGAAGAGGCCTTGAAAACAAACATTTTATAAATGCCATTTAGACTGTCAGTGGAGGAAGGGACTCCATTGAAAGAGCAGCCAAGAAAACCAAGGAAAACAGGAGTTTCAATAAGGGGGGGGCAGTTTAATCAAGGTCAAGTGCTCAGGGGGTCAAAGAGGCCCAGACCATTGGAATTAACAATGAAAAAGTTCTAAAGAGGGTACTCTAATCTAAGGATTACGTTCACACCCTTTAATGAGCCTTAAATTAAAAAAGGGTTTTGGGTTTTGGAAGGATCTTGTGTTTTTCCAGGACACCACACAATGACTGTGACCCTGTTTTCAGTAAGAACACAGTTGTCTTTCATGGGGCAGTCACATAAACCCTGCATTAATAAGAAAGTGAATCTTAGGGCATATTGTCATTAGCAATCCCATACAAAGCCCTGTCCCTGTTTTGTTTCCCACACAAGGGATGGCATTGTCTGTGTCAGAGACGAGCATTTGAACTGAAGTTCATGGCTTGGCTCTTCCTTCTGGCTGCACTTCCCCGGTGATGGGCTGCCTGTCCTAGGCTATGGTGTTATGACATCCCAAACAAGATGGAAGCACAAGAAAACTAATCAAATGAAAGTGCTTTTCCTTGTTGGTGCGTCAAAGGCTACCTTCAAAATAACCAAATGTTATGTTAAATCTCATCTTAGGACGAAAGCAAACGTGGTGAAAGAGTTCACTATTTCATTTTGCTGAGTTGAAGTCAGGGCTTGGCTTGGGGGCGAAAAGCGTAACTAGTAGCAAATGTTCCCTAATCGCTCCACAAATGATTTCCTCTTTCTAGTAGAGATTGCTGTACACACTTCCACACCCTCCAAACAGATGCAACACAACAGAAGGTCTAGTTCTGTGTTTCACAGAAGCCTACCATGACACTTTACTACTGAGTTTTCCCAACTGCTTGTGCCAGTTACTGCTGCCTTCCAGACATTTCCATCTCAGACATATCAGAGGGACAAATGGTTAGGAGAATGGTTTCAATTTAGAACTCAAAAAAGCTTACCCAAGTCCATTAACTACACCCCAAACAGCCTGGTTAGCAAACATTTTTGTGCCAGTATATGTAGCAGTTTCCTCCCTGCGGTGTCAACCAAATGAATAGTCTTGGCGGGTAGGGGTAAGGAGAGCAGTTCTTCCTGAGTCCCCAGGGTCAGAGTTTCTGGAGTGAGCATTAGAATGCCTCCTAATACCACTGTACATGCCTGTTTTCCAAAACAAATCATAGGAACTCCCATAACGCAGCGAAACATCACTCCAAAATACATACTTTGAACACAAATGAGGGAGTGATGAAATTGACACAGATTAATTAGAAATTTGCAAATGTTTATGATGCTTGATAAACAATCCTAGGGATAGAATGAGGATTCATTTATGGGCAATATATTCATACCTAACATCATAGTACACTCCTTTCACTCATTAAAATGTTTTTCAAACAAAAAGTACAATGATAAGATCAGTTTTAAATGATATGTAAACATTCAAGGTCCATTGACTTAGATCAATCATCAGGCCACTTCGGAAGTAAAAGACATAAGGAAGTTTTCTAGAATCTAGCCATGCTCCTCTCCAGTGTGTGTAGAGAGTCTTCAGAGATGACTAGGGGTTAGGACAGAACATAGGACAAGAGGTTTATTTCCAACCCAAGTAGCTATCCTTGCTCTGCAGGTTTTGCAGGTATAAACTTGCTCTGCAGGTATCCTGGGTTTAGCAGGTATTCTCCTTATGAAAGGTTACTTGATGGAGTTTAACTGATACAAGCCCTGAAATGCAGTCCCCTCAGCAATGGAAAAAATGTCAGATACCTTATCAGGTGACTAGATAAGTAGGAAAGAACTTCTCAGTTGAAGGAGTCAGTCAAACCAAACCCAGAAAGAGATATTTCTTAAAGCCGGGTGGGAAAGAAGTGACACTTCCCCGGCCGCTTTTAGCCGAGTACTCTTAAGTGCTTAACAAATAGTTTCTCACTTCACCCTGGCAAAATTCCTGGGAGGAAGGCTCACTCCAAAATCCTGTCAGTCTCCCAGGCTACACATGCTGCTGCTCTGGTGGCCTCTCTGGCTCCCTCTAACTTTCTCACCTCCTGCTGCCCCATTCTGCCCAGCCACGCAACACCTGACTGTGGCCCGAAGCCACCAAACAGGCTCTGCCTCTGGACTCTGCGCTGCTGTGCTGTCCACCCCGCCCCCCCATCTGGGTGCTCTTCCCCCAGAGGAGAGACAAGGTTCCCTCCCTCACTTGCTGCAGGACCCTCCCTAATAAATAGCACCTCCCTCATGCTTGACCCCTCACCCTGCTTTATTTCCCGTCATAGCATTTGTACTGAGTTGAAGAGTGTCCCCCAGATTCATGGCCACCCAGAACGTGACCTTATTTGGCAATAGGGTCTTCGCAGATGTCAATAGCTAAAATGAGGTTATACTGGATTAGAAGGAACCCTGAATCCAGTATGACTGGGGTCCTTATAAGAAAAGAGGACACACAGACATACACACAGGAAGGCCATGTGACTGTGAGTGATGGGAAATGGGAATGATGTAGCTGTGCATCAAGGAATACCGAGGATTGCAGGCAACCACCAGAACTGGGAAGAGGCAAGAAAGGATTCTTCCTTAGAACCTCCTGGACCTGCCAACACATTGATTTCAGACTTGCAGCTTCCAGAACTGTGAGAGATTAAGTTTCTGTTGTTTTAAGCTGCTCAGTTTGTGATACTTTGTTACCCAAACTTGATAGCTCAAGGAAACTAATATGTCACCACCTGACATACTATATATTTATTTACTGGTGGATTTGTTGTCTTTCTCTTCTCCCACTGGGATCTATAGTCCTTTGTTGTTGTTCATTGCTGTGACGAGAACAGCGGCTGGCATGTTGGTGGCACATAATAACTGTTGGTTAAATGACTGAGTGAGGAATGAATGTTCCCATTTTACAGAAGAGGAAACTGAGGCTCAGAAAGATTCCACTGAGCCCAAGTTCAACTAGCTAAGTAGTAGCAGATTTGGGATTTTAGGCTGTCTGCCTCTAAAAACCATCACCTTTTCACCACACCATGCTGATGCTCATTACATTGCCAACTTCTCTCTTTTAAAATCTACGAGGTAATATATTGCAATAGCTATCCTTTCAAGTATAATAGAGTCTGTGTTCCAGAAAACGACTGGAATATGTATGGAGGTTTATTCTCTGGGAATTTGTTATTATCGCCTAGCTTTGCAGACACCAAACTCAGTTCTTTTTATATTGATTATAGTGGCCATGCCTCTCTCTCTCTCTCTCTCTCTCACTGAAAGCACTCTTTTATTAGATTAACTTTTCCACAACCAACAACATTGTATCAACCACACAAATTCACAAGTCCTTTCACCTAAATACCTTTTGTTAATTTGTGTATAGCTGATCCGTGGAATAAATATTAGCTCCATTAATCCTGAGTAAACACTCATTTTGTATTTTACTACACATTATTCATATAACTGTTATTTCTCTTTGTCTTCTTAAATTCAAAGATAAGAGTATAAATTGACTTTCTCCAAACTGCAATGTGTAATGATCTTGAGGTTTTATCTGGAATATACAAAGCACAAAATATGTTCACGAAATATAGCAAAAAAAAATTTTTTTTAAGTGATCCATTTCCCATGAGGGCATTGGAACTGGGAAATTACTTCCCAGTTTCACCTTTTGATGAGGACTTCTATCCCTCAGTATTTTGCTTGTTGGTTACTTATAACTCTATTTCCAGTGGAAAGCGACACGAGCCCTTATCATCCCTGTCACATTTGGGAGCTTTCCTAGTCATCAGTTACCAGGCAGTGTGTTTCCCCTGGAGATAGGGTACAGAGAAAATGCTTTTACAGCTCATTTTGCACCACTCTCTTGCCATCTCACACCACAGCTTGGCAAAAATTGGGCAAAATAATAATATCCAGAGTGAGTAAGGCTGGCGAGAAGGAGTCACGACGACCACTAGAGTGCAGGGGTCAAGTGCATGGATGAAGTGCAAGACGGCTAGCTGGAATCTCACCTCCCATGTTTATTTACCACGTGACTTTGGGTTTGGAAACAGAGTGCAGGAAAGGCTAGATGTGCATCTAATTACACATCTGAGCCGGCACTCCCTCCCCCCATTCTATGTTGGTGCTGTTAATAGTTATCTGTTGTTGGATGAGGACTAGACACCAGTAACCAAATATACTTAGAGCAGAAAGTATTAGGAAAAAAACTTGGGGAGGAATTTACTTGAAACCAATGTCACCAGGCTATTTCAGTAGGTAATGTGAGCTACCAATATGTTTTGTTTTATAGAAAAGTAGATGATTAAGTTCACACACATACATATATGTATTCAGATACATCAATTTATTCAGAGAACATTTAATTGTAGCATAAATTTAAAGAGGTTGAAAGCTGCTTAAATAGGAATTGCGAGGCTGCACCTTGATTAGACGTCCTCACCTATGATCTGCTATTCTTCCATGTTCCCTGAACTGAAGCAGAAATCACAGTTGCAGACTAGAAGTTGCAGCATCTTTGTTTTTTGGCGACTGCGTGTAAGAATTGTAGACAGTACATCATTAAGCAAATTAATAATGTCCTAGTAAATGTAACTGGGCACATCGAGGCTGGATCAATTTTTATGCCTCCTGCTTTAGAAACAGACTTGCTTGAGGCCAGCAGGAGGCCTTGTCGTTGATGAATGCTTCCCTGTACTTTCCTTTGGCTACAGCTAATTTGAATAAAAATATCATTTTTAAAAGCACTGGATCTAAAGAAACACATTTTTCAGAAAATAATAATCCCCTTCCCCTACCCCACTCCCAAGCCACCCCGGAAAATCTCTATGAGCACACTACAGCAGCTCCGTGCAAAGACCTGAGCGCCTACTGACTGCCTGCTCGGCTGACTGGCCTGATACGATGAAGATCTGGACGAGGTGAGACAGCTTCCCAAATGTGACGCTGGTGAGTCTCTTCTCAGGCCACAGAGGACTGAGCAATTACAGAATATTATTTCAGCAGAGAAGCCTGACTAAAAAGAACTCATTCTGTTCAGAGCCTATAGCAACCAGGACCACACAGCCTAATAGAAAGGATGGGAAAGGATTAATGACTGATGTGTTTGGGGTCTTTAAAGCATTCTAAGAATGGTCAGTTTAGTCTCCCCCCTTTTTTTTTTAAACCAATTGCTTCATTATAGATATCTCTTCTAAGTGCCATTTTACTGCACTTAGAAAAAAACCTATATACCCTGTTCTTATCGTTAGAACAACAACAAAGAGGGAACAGAGATCAATGAATAGAAACGTTAAGTGTCCTCCACAGCAACCAACATTGTTAAAAGGAAAAGCACATAGTGTCATATGTTATTTCCCCTTTTAACTATGGCCCCGCAAGTACTAAAAAAAAAAGAATGCAAATATATAAATAGGGCCTCCTCACCCACCTCCCGATCACATTTACTATCTTAGTTATTTAACGTTTATGTAGTAGCTTTTCCCAGAACAGTTTGCATGAAAGGATATTTCCCAATTTCCCCAGATAAAGTGAGTAGGACAGACCAGAAAGACACGAATCTATGATCTTGAACATGACTTTAGCTTTAAGCTGTAGGTTGGTATTAGATCCACTTCTGGGTTGAATTATGTACCCCCTCTCCAAAGATACTCAAATCCTAATCTCCAGTACCTGTGAAGGTGATCTTATTTGGAAATAGGGTCTTTGTGGATGATTAGGTTAAGATGAGGTCATCAGAGTGGGCACTAATCCTATATAACTGTCCTTACACAAAACAGAAATTTAGACACAGAGACAGACACACATAGAAGAAAGCAATGTGAACACAGAGAGAACATCACCTACAAGCCAAGGAATGCCTGAGGCTCCCAGAAACTAGGAGAGAGGCATGGAACAGACACCCCCTCACAGCCCTCTAAAGGAACCAACCCTGCCGATGCCTTGATCTTGGACTTGTGGTGTCCAGAAGTGTGAGACAATACATTTTTGTTGTTTAAGACATTCAGTTGTTGGTACTTTGTCATGATAGCCCTAGGAAACTAATATAAGTCCTCAACTCTACAGCTGTAAAGTAAGATACAGTGTGTTTAAACAAATCCATTCTTATCAGAGCAGTGAATAAATTGTATCCTCTAAGGAATAACTAGGAAAAAAATAACAGTGAAACTGTTCTCTAGAGACCATCTCATTTACCCAGTAATTACAGAGCTGTCTGATTTATAACTAGCCTTATTACATGAATTGTCTCTTTGTAGACCTTGAACAATGCTAGGGTCTAAAGTGTAATTATAGTAAGCAAGTTGTGTAAAGATAATGCTTTGATTAGCCCACCTAAAATCAAGATTTAAGTGATTTTAGTTTTTAGCATACTTTTATTTACTAATTCTACCATGGAACCAAAAACCTTAACTCTCACTGCTTTTTTGCTGTTTCTGTTTTGTTTTGCTTTTTGCTGTCCATTTATATAAGAAACAAGATGAAGGAAAACTCTTCTTTTTCTTATAGCTGGTCTGAGAATCCCCTGGTGCTAGCTATATATTCCATTTGCCCCTCTAACTCTTTGGTCCACCCTTCTCCACCGGGCTTTATGTCCCAAGAAGCTGATCCATCGGACTGTATTGTCGGCCCTACCCTGCTGCCTTCTGGCTGGGTTTGCTAATGGGAGCACTCACAGGGGGCAAATGTGAGGTTAGGGCCCCATCCCCCAGCTCCCTCCTTCTCAGGCCACCACTGGTTGGCTGTGCCTACAAAGGCCACAGCTCTGGTCAGGCTGCCCTCTCTTGGGGTTTGGGTGACTGCTCCTTCCCCTTGCCTCTGGGGTCTTAGGGGTATGCAATAGTTATCTAGTGCTGCGTAACAAATTACCACAAATGTAGTGGCTTAAAACAACACGCATTTATTAGTTCACATTGTCTTAGCCCATTTGGGCTGCTATAACAAAGTACCACAGACCGGGTGGCTTAAAAACAGAAATTTTTTTTTTGGCCACACCACGGGGCATGTGGGATCTTAGTTCCCGGACCAGGGATCGAACCCTCGCTCCCTGCATTGGAAGTGCAGAGTCTTAATCGCTGGACCACCAAGGAAGTCCAAACAACAGACATTTATTGCTCCCAGTTCTGGAGGCTGAGAAGTCTGAGATCATGGTGCCAGCATGGTTGGGTTCTGCCGAGGGCCCTCTTCCAGATGCAGATGGCCACCTTCTCACTGCGTCCTCACAGGGTGGAAGGGGCGAGGGAGCTCTGTGGGGCCTCCTTTATAAGAGCACTAATCCATTCATGAGAGCTCCACCCTCATGAGCCACTCACCTCAAAAAGGCCCCACCTTCTAATACCATCACGTTGGGGGTTAGGCCTTAAACATACGAATTTGGGGGACGAGGGGGCACGAACATTCAGTCTATACCACAGTTCCTATGAGTCAGGAGTCTGGCTCGGCTGGCTCCTCTGCTCGGGGCCTCCCATGGCAACAACTTAGGCGTGGGCCAGACAGTTAACCTCTGGAGCTTGGGGGGTACTTCTAAGTTCATGTGGTTACTGGCAGAATTAGTTTCTTGCAGTTGTGGGACTGGAGGTCCCTGCTTTCTTGCTGCCTGTCAGCCAAGGGCCACTCCTAACACTTAGAGGCCACCGGTACTTCCCTGCTACGTGGCCCTTTCCCAACAGGGCAGCCCACTTCCTCCAGGCCAGCAGGAGAACCTCTTCTTCCATCAGCCAGACAGCGCCTCACACCCTGTAACTCAACCACAGGAGCGACATTCTTCACTTCCGCTGTATTCTGTTGGCTAGAAGCAAGTCGCGGGGTCCATCCACATTCAAGGTCAGGAGATTCGACCAGGTTGTGACTCATTGGAGGTCATCGTAGAATTCTGCCTGCCACAGGGTAGAAAGCCAGCCCACTGTTCCTACCTTGGAATTGTTAACCAGAAACCCTGCCTACACTTTTGTAAATGGTCCCTCAATTAAATTCTCCTCAAATTACGCCAGTGGAGTGGTCCATCTGTTCCTGCCAGGACTTATGATAAAATCCTGCTTATGATAAAATCCTCTCTACCCTCTGCATCTCCTTATAATGTATTGAAATAAAAGCCCTTCCAACGTGTTAGACATTTACCAATCTTGAACATTTTAAAATCATTATTAACTGATCTATTAAACAGCCGGAGTGAGAAAGGCAAGTAAAATTGATGCCCTCCTGGTGACAGAGATATCAGTACCTCTAAAAGTAAGGTTCCTACAATGTCAGGCAGCAGGGGCAAGCCTACAGCAAATGCTGCCTCTAAATTACTAGGCAACACCACATCTCCACGCCAAACCTTGTCCAGTGCTTCCTTTTGAGCTTATTTTAGTATAGGGGTTCAACAGTTTTAGTTTAGCAGGTCCAGATATTGGAAAGCTCACTGTCCAATGATGGCTTAAGATATATGAAACTATTTTTAAAGGCATTTAAAAAAATGACCATCTAAAAAAATTATTGTACTTTAAGAACTGGAGGTTGGGACAGATGACCTCTGATAATCCCTCCCAATTTAGATTCCATAAAGGGCAAATGCTACACTTAAAAATACTTTTAATTCCATGATAAAAAACATCAGATTAACTAGCAGTGTAATGTTTTCTATTTGAGACATTTCTCATAATTGTTTCTAATTATCGCTTTTAATTTCTCTTTTCCCAATCCCTTCCCACAGAAAGGGGGGGGAATCTGTATGTCATTTATTCATGCATTCATGCCATTAACTTTGGGGATCAACAACATGGCAGGAATGGAGCCAAGTGATGAGTATACAAGGAGCTTCCAAACCAGTCAAAGAGAAAGACACGGAGACAGACCAGTACAGAACAGGGCAAGGGTGCCACCACAAGCATGTGGTTCCAGGAGCTTAGGGTAGGGACCTTGAGGATGGGGCCAAAAAGGCATCAAGGATGATGTAAGTAGGAGCTATGGAGTTGGAGAGGAAGGGAAGGCACGGAGGCAAGGAACGGCGTGGCAAAGGCAGTGGGATGGCTGCAGTCTAGGGTTGCTGTAACGTAAAGGCAGGAGGTGCCCACAGATGAGGTGTTTAGGGACCTGATCAATGAAGAAGCTGAAGGAGACAGGCAGCCACCGAAGAACCGAAAGCAGGAAGGATGTGATTACATTTGCATTTAAAGATTACCTCTTTGGCAGCTGAGGGAAGGAATTAGGTAATAATAGACTGAGCAAGAGAGACTGGCGAGGATGCTGGCACAGTGGTCCAAGAGAGAATGATGAAGGCCTGGATTGGGACAATGAGGGTGGAGGAAACTGGGCAAACCTGACAAATACCCAGGAGGCTGGGCAGAACTGAATGATTATCTGGGTGTTGGTGATGAAATGCAGGAAAGACTTAAAATGACACAGGTTTCTAACCTAGTGACAAGTGTGACACCATCTGTGATCAAGAATGTGGGAGGAATAGTTTCGGTTCTCTTTTGGCGCATGTGAGATGTGTACCTATCTATCCATCTCACAGGCAATAGGGTATCTGAGTCCTCTTCTTGCGGAGGGAAACAAAAATGCTAGAGAAACAGACTTGGGAGTTATCAGTGCATAGATGTTGAAACAATGATGTCACCTAGAGAGAGTGTAACAAGGGCTGAGGGTGGAGGATTTAGCCTTGGGGGACACTGGAGTTTAAGGAAGGAGTGGAAGACTTCAAGATTATAAAATGGAAAGAGGGCTTCCCTGGTGGTGCAGTGGATGAGAGTCTGCCTGCCAATGCAGGAGACACGGGTTCGAGCCCTGGTCTGGGAAGATCCCACATGCCACAGAGCAGCTGGGCCCGTGAGCCACAGTTACTGAGCCTGCGCGTCTGGAGCCTGTGCTCCGCAACAAGAGAGGCCGCGATAGTGAGAGGCCCGCGCGCCGCGATGAAGAGTGGCCCCCGCTTGCCACAACTAGAGAAAGCCCTCGCATAGAAACGAAGACCCAACACAGCCATAAATAAATAAATAAAATAAAATTTTTAAAAAACAATGGAAAGAGAAAAAAGCATGATAAATGTCAGGAATCATAAACCAGGAAATGTCATGGAAGTCGAGGGAAAGAAAAGAGTGTCAGAACATAGATGGAAAAGTTGTCCTTGAACCAAAAAAGAAGACAGGATAGATTTTAGATGTAAACATTTATATACTCTGGAAGGATAAGAAGTAGAGGGAAACAATTTGTGGCAAAATTTGGCCTCAATTTTCTCAGTGAAAATAAAAAGAGAACTTGTCTCCCTTTGGGCTGCCAATCAGCTGTCACCAGTGGTGGTGTTGTGAGGATGGATGGTTGGCCTGGACCACAACGGTGACTCATCACTAAGCATCCTCATCTTGGAGGGAGGGGCCATGGAGCCCTCAGTTTGACTCCTGAGCAAGGAACAGATGATTCAAAGTGCATCTGTTTTTCTGTGGTTTTCCTTGAGCTCAAAATAAGAAAAATCTCTCAAGTGGATTTTGCTTATTCTAAGACTTTAGAAGGTACTACAGTCTCTCAACATTACAGCTGCAGGGCCCTGAAGGCTGTGTTGACTGCTGCTGCTAGTCATTACAAAGCTTCTAGAATTTAAGATGGCTGATCTCTTATCAGATCCCCTCTGATAATAAACAGTGGGGATGCTCTGTGGCCAGGAGTTAGCTTGGGTTGTAAAACCTATTTAATCTCTCTCAGGAAAAAAATACAAAGTAAAATAAAACAATCTCCCAGCACGGACAATAGGAAAAACCAGCCCCCTGCACAGAAGTGTTTACTCTTCCACAACTGCAGAAGACTCAAGGAATCCACGGACTCAGATCATCACCATCATCATCATGTTTGTTCACCTCACATAATTTTTAGAATGAGAGGAGATGAATAACTGAATGAATGAGTGACTATTATCTTTATAAATATTAGAATTAATCAATTAAAGCAGGACTTCCCTGGTGGCACAGTGGTTAAGAATCCGCCTGCCAATGCAGGGGACATGGGTTCGAGCCCTGGTCCGAGAAGATCCCACATGCCGCGGAGCAACAAGCCCGTGCGCCACAACTACGGAGCCTGCACTCTAGAGCCCGCGAGCCACAACTACTGAGTCCGTGCGCCTAGAGCCCGTGCTCCGCAACAAGAGAAGCCATCGCAATGAGAAGCCCACGCACCGCAATGAAGAGTAGCCCCCGCTCACCGCAACTAGAGAAAGCCCACGGGCAGCAACAAAGACCCAATGCAGGCAAAAATAAATAAATAAATTTATTTAAAAAAATCAATTAAAGCATGATCATGCCCAGCTCTCATCCTGGGTCAAGATGGCAAGTGCGTTATCCCCCAAAGACCCCTAATTTGAAAGCCTGTAAAACACAGAAGTCTTCCATTAACATGACTGATTACATTAGCTCAGAATATAAGATTCTCCTAATGTCACCCTGGAACAACAGAGCCTCTAATTATACGAGGTCTGTAGGTTAATAGTAAAACTAGGGGCCCAACAACTAGAGGGAAGGAAGCAGAATGCTTTCAGGAAATCAGCCTTATTTGGACCTAGTGTTCCTTCTACAAATGGCTCTCAGCTGGCCTGTCATTTGACCTCTCTCCACCCTTGGTTCTTTCAGCACAGAAATGTAGATTCCCGTATCCCTAGATGGGGAGTGTGGGTTGTTCCTGGAAATATCTTTGATTAAATAGAAAATTTTATATATATAAAATAGATAGACAATAAGGACCTACTGCATAGCACGGGGAGCTATATTCAATATCTTATAATGAATTATAATGAAAAAGAATCTATATATACATATATATGTATAACTGAATCACTTTACTGTACACCAGAAACTAACACAATGTTGTAAATTAACTATACGTCAATAAAAAAATTTTTTTGGCTACACAAAAAAAAAAAGCAAATTTTATTCCCTTGTGCATCAGTGGCATGGGTTTGAGTGAGGCCATTAGGTGTAAAGTATGCCCAGTGGCCCCACTTTGCACTCAGATTATAACTGGCCCGTCCCCGCCTCATCCCTCCCGTGCGGGGCGCTGCCGCCACCACCAGGGCCCTCCTCCTCCCGCCCAGGCCCTAGAGAGCTGCGGTAACAGTGGTCACAGAAGTAACATTCTGGCCTTTGTGGGTTAGCCTATGCGCCTACTTACCGTGACTCACGTTATTTCTATGGGAAAATACTTTCTGAGGCTTCAACCAACAACCTATAACTTGCACTCGGGTAGTTATACTGCCTTTACAGTGCCTCTTCTTGGAATTTTGTGTAAATGAATGTTCACGATCATCAAAATGAACCAGTGCAAGAGCTGAGCTTAGGGCTACAGTGCTCTGGAAATCTTAAAAACAACATACATCAGTGTGTCACTAAGTAAAAGAGTTAAGTTACCTTACTAGTACTATCTGGAGTCATATGGGCTTCACTTTTCTCGACTGTACAATGCGACCGCGGGGATCGAATGAAATCAAATGAAATTGCTTTTGAAGTTGTCAAGTGATACATAAATTCAAGTATTTTTTTTATCTATAGTGCATTTGTACAAGCAAAGCCTCTAGAGGAGGATCTCCTCGGTTCAGATCCTGGCTTTGCATCATTCTATTCTATTTGAAATATTAACCCTTTATTCTATTTGAACTATTCTAGCTACGTGAACTTGTGCAAGTTACTTAACTGCTCTGTGCCTTCCTACCCTGTTGGGAATAATAATAGTAACTGTAGGAGAGGATGGTGGTGAGGATTAAAATATTCAGCACGCTGAGCACACACTAAGCGCTGTGTAAGTGTCAGCTTTCATCCTCATCAGCTTCATCTTTACCGCCAGCAGCAGCATCTGTGCGAGGCAAGTTGGGTCCTAATGGAAAGACAATGACCCGGAAAGACCGCGGGCTGGGAGTCCCACAGCGCTGAGGAGAGTGAATTGTTCTTATTATTGCAACTATATGCAGCTGCTTTATTGGTCATTCAAGAGGAAACTTGGTAACTATTTTAGATTTTTGTTTCTTTAGGCTTGGGCATCTCCAGATAAAACTGTGAATTAGATTAATGTTTTTCTTTATAACTTGCTATTCGTTTTTTCAGTCCACATGGCTAGGGTGTGGACTAAAAGCCTGAGGCTTCTCAGCATAGGCGCTGATAAGAACTCACCTAGGCTTGCCTTCTCACCTGCAGCTGTCAACCTCAGGTTAACCCTGCACACCTTTATCTCTACTCCCTCTCCAAACCCACTAAGATAGCCATAAAGGAATAAAAGAAGAGGAAGCGAATGGGAGAGGAAATGCAAAAAAATAAAGAAGTCAACAAAATTTTGGAAGATAATAAGGCATCTAATTTGCCTTCAGCTTTCTCCATCCTGCTAAGTGTCTATGCCTGGAGAAGCCAACCAACTATAAATGGAATCCAGGATGAATCCTCAAAAGGCTGAGGATCTGAAAGCATCAGACATCTCTGAATCCAGGGTTTGGGATACGGCTGAAAACAAGAGGGTTCACTCATAAGAAAGAGCTAGACCCCCGGATCCTCCCCCTTGCCACCACAGCCAGGGCTATTGCTCCTCCGCCATCCAACAGATGACAGATTTGCTCTCTGAGGAGGCTGAACCAGAGATATTCTGATCCGGGGGACATGAAGCTTAGTAGAGGGAAGAATACAAAGCCTTACTGAAAAGAGCAAGACTCCTGGAAGTCACAGAAGACAGGCCAGTGCTCCCCACCCCCTGAGACAGTACACTGGTGCACGGCCTTCCCTGCAGGGTCACTGCATTGCAGACTCTAGGGAACCATCATTCCACAGATAACAATGTGAGCAGTGCTCCCTGGAGCTGTACAATGAGGTGGCCCTGGAGAAGTTGGTTAGCTTCTGCCACACTCTTCCCTTCTCGGGCCTTGCAAACGTGTTTCTATCAGGAAGAAGAGGGGCAAAATCATTCATGCCAACTATGATTCCAACTTACATCTCACTGGACAGAACTGTGTCACAAGACTGCATCTACCAACAAGGGTGGCTGGGAAACTCTAATTAGGCATGTTGCCATCCTATGCATAGATATTCTGTTAGTAAGAAAGAAGGAAAGACTTACTAGGTAGGCAATTAGCAATCTCGACTACAGAAATAAACATGTCTTCCCAAATTTAAAGGTTCCACTGAGCACCTAGAATGGAAAACACTTACAGTGAACCATAACACTGTAAAATTTAAGACACCAGAGTTTTTTTTAAAATCTGAAAAGCTTTCAGAGAGAACAAGCAGGTAACGTATAGGAACCAGAATAAGAAACACTGGTCTCAATAGTAACCTGGGGAGTGAGCCCTTTAAATGGCTTGGTCAGAATGTTTGGTGACATTTGCCATCCACCATGGGCGTTGCTGACCTATCACTGACCACACAAAAACCAGAAGACACAAACCTGCTGAAGAAATATCAGCATCTCTGTCAAAGTAGTATTTAAGAAGTGATTTTAAGTAGTTATTCCCCCAAATAACAATGTGACATGTGTAGCTGTCATCTACATCACTCTGTGAAGCATGACTTTTTGTTTATATCAAATAACTATTCTCCTAAGTTAATTTTGCTTCCTTTTATTTCAATTTTCTTGCAGAAATGAGAAATGAGGCAATCACTGTTAGCGTTGGCTCTATTAGCAGCAACAAAACTTTGCAGATGGTTAATGATAATGGTTTGATATGGCATCCCATGTCTCAAAAAGAAAAGTTTAGACCAATAACAGATTTTTTGGTTGCTGTCATTGTTTCGCACAATTCATGGAATCAGTGTAAAGTTTTTGTAGTTCATTCTATTAAACATGAAACGTCTGATGTTACTGCTAATTCTATTGCAAATTCAGTTTCAGAGGTCACCATTAAAAATAAAATGAATTGTTTTTGCAGGAAAATGTGAATATAATTTTTGGAGGAGCACTGCACCATGGGCAAAATAATACACTCACCCTTAATACTGTTAAGAAGCCAAATGGGCTGGGCAATGACTTCTTGGATATGACACCGAAAGCACAGGCAACAAAGCAAAAATAGGCAAGTGGGACTATGGTAAACTAAAAAGTTTCTGTGCAGCAAAGGAAACAATCCACAGAGTGAAAAGGCAACCCACAGAACGGGAGAAAATATTTGTGAATCATATATCTGATAAGATGTTAGTATCCAAAATATATAAGGAACTCCTACAACTCAATAGCAAAAAAACCAAACAACACGATTAAAAAATGGGCAAAGCCTCTGAATAGACATTTCTCTAAAGAAAACATGCAAATGGCCAACAAGTGTATGAAAAGATGCTCAACATCACTAATCATCAGGAAAATGCCAATCAAAATCACAATGAGATATCAACTCATACCTGTTAGAATGGCCGTTATAAAATAAACAGAAAATACCAGTGTTGACAAGGATGTGGAGAAACTGGAAGACTTGTACACTGTTGGTGAAAATGCAAATTGGTGCAGCCACTGTGGAAACAGTATGGAGGTTCCTCAAAAGATTAAAAATAGAACAACTATATGATCCAGCAATCCCACTTCTGAGTATTTATCCAAAAGAATTGAAAACAGGATCTCAAAGAGATATTTGCATTCCCATATTCACTGCAGCATTATTCACAATAGCCAAGAGGTAGAAACGACTCAAATGTCCATTGACAGATGAAAGGATAAACAAAATATGGTCTATACATACAATGGAATATTATTCAGCCTTAAAAAAGGACGGAGATCCTGCAATATGTATAACATGAAGATATTATGCTAAGCGAAATAAGCCAGTCACAGAAGTACAAATACTGTGTGATTCCACTTATATGAGGTGTCTAAAGTAGTCAAACTCATAGAAGCAGAGAATACAATAGTGGTTACTAGGGACTGGGGGTGGGGGAAATGAGTTGTTATTTAACCGGTAAAAAATTTCAGGCATCCAATACAAAGTTTTGTTGCTCTACAACAATGTTCATATAGTTAATACTGTACACTTAAAATTTTGTTCAGAGGGCAGTTTTCATGTTATTTTTTTTTTAAACCCCAGTTTCTAAAACAAGAAGCTGAATGGAGCAAAAATATATTTGAAATCATTCATGGCATACACATAATTTGTAATTGCATCCAACCAAGCTGTGATAGTCTTCGATTCAACTGAAGTGGTAGTTGACATAATTTGCAAATATATATATACACAGAACTACAATATTATACACACACACAATTTTTGTGATGAAGCTGATGTTAAATAAAAAATACTTCCTCCTGGGACTTCCTTGGTGGCGCAGTGGTTAAGAATCTGCCTGCCAATGCAGGGGACATGGGTTTGAGCCCTGGTCTGGGAAGATCCCACATGCCGCGAAGCAACTAAGCTCGTGCGCCACAACCACTGAACCTGTGCTCTAGAGCCCGTGAGCCACAACTACTGAGCCCGCGTGCCACAACTACTTAAGCCCACACGCCTAGAGCCCGTGCTCCGCAACAAGAGAAGCCACTGCAATGAGAAGCACGCACACCGCAACAAAGAGTAGCCCCTACTCGCCACAACTAGAGAAAGCCCGCTCGCAGCAACAAAGACCCAACGCAGCCAAAAATAAATAAATTAAATAAATTAATTTTAAAAAAAACTTCCTCCTGGGACTTCCTCATTGTCCCCTAACCAAATCTCCAAATCTACCTGCATCTGTATCTATACTCTGTGCCTTCTCTCTTACTACACAGATAAACTGTCCTTGGTCACATCAAAGGGCATCTTCTTCCCTGCTGCTATTAATTTCATCCCCTCTTCTTCCTCAAGAACTTCACTCCTGCAAATTTCTCTTCTCTCTCTTGTAGCATCAATTTCACTCCTTCTATCAGATCAGTCCCATCAACATAAAATATGTTTTAGTATTTTCTATCGCTTATCTTTCCCCTTTGATCCTTAATCCTTCTCCAACTATCATTCCTACTTCTCTCCCTTTCACGGTAAAACTTCTCCAAAGAGTTCTTCATAATGGGTGCCTCTACTTACTCACCTTCATTCATTTCTGTGACCTACTGCAAACAGGATTCTGACCTCACTGTTCCATCAAAATTGCTCTTCTAAATGTTGCAATGACCTCTATGTTGTAAATCCAATGACCACATTTCTGACTTTATTCTATTTGACTTTTAAGCACAACTGACCACTCCCACCTGCTCTTGGACTTTCCTCCTTGGCTTTTAAGGTACCTACTTGTCTGGTTTTGCCCTATTTCAGCCCCCTTGATGGCTCCTTCTCCTTGGTTTGACCTCTAAGTGTCAGAGTGCCCTGTTTGGTCCTTTACGTTTATCTACAGATGCTCCCCTAGGTAATATTAATTCGTTCCATGGTTTAAAAACTATGTGTGTGCTGATCGTTCCCAGATTTATATCTCTAGCCCTGAAATCATGTACTTGATTTCCTAACTTGCGTATCTAATAGATTTCTTAAATGCAACCTGTCCAAAAAGAAAGTCAATTTCCTCTGGCCAAAACCTATCCACCCCAGTCTTTTTCCATCTCAGTAAAAAGCACCATCACCCATGTTGCTTCTCTTTCCCTCCACCCACCACATGCCATCCATTAGCCAGTCCTGTCAACTCCTCTCCAAAACTTAACCCGAATTTATCCACTTCTTCCCATATTCATTACTACCACCCTGTGTCCCAGCTGGTACCATCTCCTCCCTGGACCTCAACAAGCCCTTCCTGACCCGCCTCCCGCTTCCCACTCTTGCTCCTTCTGCAAACCATTCTCCTTGCAGAAGCTAGGATAGCGTCTAAAATCACAAAGCCAGTCTTGCGGCTCCTCTATGCTAAAAATGCTCCAGTGAGAGAATAAACGTCACTCTCTGCTCTGGCCTGCTAAGGCCTAAGTGCCTGGGCTCCTGTTTGCCTCTTCGTCCCCACCTCCTGCCTCTCTTCCTCACTATGCTCATCCATGCCGACTTCTGGCCAATTCCTAGAACATATTAAGATCTTTCTTGCCTTAGGGACTTTGCACTAAATTGTTCCTTTTGTCTGGAGTTTTCTCCCCTCAGAGCTACACATAACTGGCTCCCAGGTCCTCAGAGAGGGTTGCTCTAACCTGCCTATCCAATGCCACTCTTCACTGTATTATACCTTTTTATTTCTCAATTGCATACATCACCACTGAAAAGCATTGCTTTTTTAAGTAAGTGTACTTTTTTTGGTCTGTATTCCCCACAAGAATATAAGTGCCACGGAGTAACAGTGCCAGGTTTAGCAAATAAAAATACGGTGTACCCAGTTACACTCAAATTTCAGAAAACAAAGAATCACTTTTAGGATGTTTCACGCAATACTTGGAACAACATTATACTAAAAAAATTGTTTGCATTGTTGAGATTCAAATTTAACTGGGTATCCTGTATTTTATCTGCAACTCTGTCCAAGAGCAGAAACCTTGACTACTTTATCATCCCAGCAGATATAGTGATATCTGGCAAGTACCCCCAAAAACATTGATGAAATGAAACAGTGATTGAATGAACGAAAGAAGGGAACGGAATCAATCTGTGATGCTCAATCTAAAAACCAGTTTTAGTTATTGTGACAGTTAACTTTATGTGTCAACTTGACTGGGCTAAGGGATGCTCAGATAGCTAATAAAACATTTCTGGATGCTTCTGTTTAGGGTGTTTTTTGGAAGAGATCAGCATTTGAATTGGTGAACTGAGTAAAGTAGATTGCCCTCCCCAGTGTGCACGGGCATCATTTAATCCACTGAGGGCCCAAAGAGAACAAATAGGTGGAGGAAGAGCAGATCTGTTCTCTCTCTGCTTGAGCTGAGACATCCATCCTCTCCTGTCCTCAGACATCGGCGATCCTGATTCTAGGGCTTTCGGACTCAGATCAGGACTTCACATCAGCCCCTGATTATCAGGTCTTTGGACTCTGACTGAGTTACACTGCCGACTTTCATGGTTCTCCTGCTTGCAGATGGCAGGTCGTGGGACAGCAGCCTCCATAACCGCTGAGCCAATCCTGTAATAAATCTCCTCTTACGTATATATCTAGCCTATTGGCTCTGTTTCTCTGGAAAACCCTAATACAGTTATCCAGACTGTAACCCAGTGGTTCTCAAGTTTAAGCCTGTATCAGGCTGGCCAAACAGAAAGAAGTCCCACGAGGCCCCATTTATGTTTTCCAAGTTAATTAAATTTATTTAATCAGTTGTTTCAGAGCTAGTTTTCTCTCCAGGATTGGTAGCCCATGACAACAGACAAAGAGGACAAAGGCACAGCTCTACCAGGTGGCAGCATGAATTGTGTCTCAATATAACTTATGAATGTTCAGGGACTCCTGAGATCCCTTCATTTCCATAAAATGATTCCTCCCCCCTATTCCTAAGCAACTTTAGCAATTTACCTTGGAGGGTATTTTCCCCCCATCTTCTCATTTTCTCTTGGTCCCATGTGGCAATAATAGTACCTTGTAAACTACAATGAGGTATCACCTCACACCAGTCAGAATGGCCATCATCAAAAAATCTACAAACAATAAATGCTGGAGAGGGTGTGGAGAAAAGGGAACCCTCTTGCACTGTTGGTGGGAATGTAAATTGGTAGAGCCACTATGGAGAACAGTATGGAGGTTCCTTAAAAAACTAAAAATAGGGGCTTCCCTGGTGGCGCAGGGGTTGAGAATCTGCCTGCCAATGCAGGGGACACGGGTTCGAGCCCAGGTCTGGGAAGATCCCACATGCCGCGGAGCAACTGGGCCCGTGAGCCACAATTACTGAGCCTGCGTGTCTGGAGCCTGTGCTCCCCAACAACAGAGGCCGCGATGGTGAGAGGCCCATGCACCTCGATGAAGAGTGGCCCCCACTTGCCGCAAGTAGAGAAAGCCCTCGCACAAAAAAAAAACAAAAAAAAAACTAAAAATAGAACTACCATACGACCCAGCAATCCCACTACTGGGCATATACCCTGAGAAAACCATAATTCAAAAAGAGTCATGTACCACAATGTTCATTGCAGCTCTATTTACAGTAGCCAGGACACGGAAGCAACCTAAGTGTCCATCGACAGATGAATGGATAAAGAAGATGTGGCTCATATATACAATAGAATATTACTCAGCCATAAAAAGAAATGAAATTGAGTTATTTGTAGTGAGGTGGATGGACCTAGAGTCTGTCATACAGAGTGAAGTAAGTCAGAAAGAGAAAAACAAATACCATATGCTAACACATATATATGGAATCTTAAAATAAAAACAGTTCTGAAGAATCTAGGGGCAGGACAGGAATAAAGACGCAGACGTAGAGAATGGACTTGAGGACACAGGGAGGGGGAAGGGTAAACTGGGACGAAGTGAGAGAGTGGCATGCACATATATACACTACCAAATGTAAAATAGATAGCTAGTGGGAAGCAGCTGCATCGCACAGGGAGATCAGCTCGGTGCTTTGTGACCATCTAGAGGGGTGGGATAGAGAGGGTGGGAGGGAGACACAAGAGGGAGGAGATATGGGGATATATGTATATGTATAGCTGATTCACTTTGTTATAAAGCAGAAACTAACACACCATTGTAAAGCAATTATACTCCAATAAAGATGTTAAAAAAATAGTACCTTGTAATAAATTTTTTTGTGCTCACACTTTAATTTTATTTTATGAGCTATGAATTGAGAGGATTCCTATGTTTCTGTAATGGAAATAACCATGGCTGCTTCTGTGATTTTAGCCACAGCTCCAGCTGCCCCTTCTCTTCTACTTTCCCAGTTTCCCAGGTTTTCAACCTTGAAGCTATTTTCCCACTCTCCTATCAGTTCTCCTACTGCACACCCTTGACATTCGTCTCTGTCACGGCCGCGCTGCCCTGGTTCAAGTCTTTGCCCCTCTTCCCAGGGTTCCCTGTTCCCACCCTTTCCAATCCATCCTGTGTCCATGTTTTCATTCATTCATTCTCTCAATATCAATTATTGAGTACACACACTTCATGTCAGATTGTGCTAAACACAATGAACAGGGGAACAAGATGATGCCCCTCCCGTCTTTCCAAAGCAGTTATATGTTGTCTCGTCCCTAAGAACCAATCATGACTGGGACGCGCCCTGAACTCCCCTAGGGTTTGGATCTTGCCTGAGCTTTCTCCTCCTGGGAAGTTCTCTGCATCTCCCTTTGTTGAAGTCCTGTCCCAACTTCAAGGTTTAGGTTCCCCAAACCACCTCCTTCATACTCTCTTCTTTCCCTCTCCTCTACAGCACATCGTTGCCCCCTGTAACCTAAAGTGCAGCCTAGTCATTCATACTGATGTTGTGTCATGTGTTGGACCTGCTTCCTGGCTCCCCGTGGTATTTATCATCCCCTAGTTCCCCAAGAAATATTTCCTCTAGGATTCATTTTTGCAGTTGTAGGGGAGGCAAAACTTTACCTCCACCCACCTTAGATTTTCTGCTGGAACTCTAACAAAAAGATTAACACGAGAAGGAGCAGTTTACTAACACGTGCAGCACACATCACACGGGAGAGACCTAAAGGAAAAGTAACTCAAAACAGCAACTTAGGGACTTCCCTGGTGGCGCAGTGGTTAAGAATCCGCCTGCCAACGCAGGGGACACGGGTTCGAGCCCTGGTCCGGGAAGATTCCACATGCCGCAGAGCAACTAAGCCCGTGCACCGCAAGTACTGAGCCTGCACTCCAGAGCCTGCGAGCCACAACTACTGAGTCCATAAGCCACAACTACTGAGCCCATACACCTAGAGCCCGTGCTCTGCAGCAAGAGAAGCCACCGCAATGAGAAGCCCGTGCACCGCAACGAACAGAAGTCCCCGCTCGCCACACTAGAGAAAGCCCACGCGCAGCAACGAAGACCCAATGCAGCCAAAAATAAATAAATACAAATAAATAAAATTAAAACAAAACAGAAACCGGCAACTTAGAATTCCAGCTTATATATATAGCATCTTCAACAAAGAACAATCAATTTGTGGAGAAATGACAGGACAAAGGAGCTTGAGCTGGGGTAGTGACTTGTGGAGCAGTAACTAGGAAGATGAGGGTTAGTTTAGTGAGGTGTGTTTGTACAGATTCTCAGCCCCAATTCCGCATCGCTGGTGAGAAGAATGTCTTCCTCTGGTACAGAGAGGGGCACCTTTCACTCAGGAGTTTTATCTCCTGCTTTCAGGATGAAAAGAAGGGTCAGAGCGCTCTTCCTTCCACCTGTTTCTCAAATGCCTTTAACTCAAAACAAGCAACATGCCAAAACGGTGTATTTTGGGGGTGACATGATGTGAACTCCTTCACAGCTAAAGGATTAGAAAGGGGACAATGGTACTATGATCCACTCCAAGGCAGGGGAAAGGTCGTTAGCATACAGTGTGTCTGGTGAGAAAAAGGCTGACAGGCACATCTTTATTATCTTTATTAAAGCACATGGGACGCTGCTAAGTCCTCCCCCTCCAGCACATCCACTAAACAATTAAACACGTCCTCTCCGCGCTTGCTTTGGAGAACCCAGTATGACAAATGGCACTTAAACAGCATTATAGTCAATCATGTCACAGAAGTGACTCGAGCCGAAAACTTCTGAGCCTGACAAACTGTTGCCTTCTTATTTTGACTCTCCTCATAGTAGTTCGAATGTTGCATTTTATCTTTTTATATTTTTACTTATTATAAAACCTCTATTAAAATAACACGAAAGAGGGGGATTCCCTGGCAATCCAGTGGTTAGCACTCAGTGCTTGCAGTGCCGTGGCCCCAGGTTCAAGCCCTGGTCGGGGAACTAAGATCCCACAAGTCTCACGGTGCAGCCAAAAAAAAAAAAAAAAAAACACGAAAAGGGATTTTGAAAGAAAAAAGCCCCCCACCTCAATTCTAACATCTGTTCTGATTTTCTACATTCCCTTCCAGGCTCTGTTCTTGAGATACTGGTGTTTTATTTATATATATATACACACACACACACACACACACACACACACACACACACACACACACACACACATAATCTTAGGGTACAGACAATTTTGTATTCTGTTGTTCCCAATGAATATTTTATTATCAACATTCTCCTATGGTGTTACATAATTACAACTGTGCAGCATAAAATTCTACTGGATAATATGCTATAATTGATAAAGCTATTCAACTAGTACTGAATAATTTATGATATGTCCCTAATTTTCACACCCATCCTTCCTTATAGATCCACTGCAAAAAAAAAAATCTTTAAGGAAAAATATTTCAAAATTAACAAAATATTTCTTGAGATCAATTTTCAGGAGTGAATGGGACTATGTTGTGAAAGGGAATGAACATTTCTGTGGTTCTTGATTCCACAGCTAAATTGCTGTCCTCAGGGATGTTACCAGTTTAAGCTGTAAATGTGTAAAATGCATTGTCAGGACGCCCCATAACAATACAGGAAATGGTCCATCAAGCCAGTGTTCTCTGATAGGACTTTCTGAGGGCCACACCCCACACATGAACTGAGGAGTACCTGCTCCTCATATCCGCTCATGATCTGCCCAAATCAGGCTCAATTTGTGCAAACCTATGGCATCTGTTCCCAGGCAACTTCCAAAATACTGTATAGTTATTTTTTCCTTGAATATTGACATTTCTGCATATGTATGGATATATTTCCATTGTAACTCACCCAGGTCCAAAATACCAGAGAGGGGTGTTGAGAGTCCACAGAAACTCAGAGCCACCAGATTTTCCAAGATTGGCAAGAATTCAGAGAGGCTTGGTATGCAAGAAAGCACTAATCTTTGTGCTGTAATGGTTCCATATCTTAAATATTTTCCTTTAAAATCAGATTTGGCTCAAAAAGCATATGGGTATTCAACTGACAAGGAAAAATCCAAATTTTAAAAATGTCTCCAGTGGAGAAAAGAACATCATCGTGCTCTCTCCCCCACATTACTCCTCCCTATCCGTACATTTCTCACCGCATTTCCACCCGCCCTCCGAGCTAGGTCTCTCGGAAGAGCAGCTTATGAACTATGCCATCCTCTTCGTGATAAACATTCAGCTCTTCATTCCTCTTGCTATTTCACAGATATGTATGAAGGTGAAATCAATAATATACACGAAGACTTTTAAAAACTAGAAATAAAGCACTAGGGCTTAACGAATAGATATTGATTGGTATTAATTATCATTAACATTTCCAAAACAGCAAGAAAAAGAAAGATAATATGGCTAAAAATAAGAACTTGGAAAAAATTGCTGATGTAGAGGTCAATTTAAGAATAAAGTTGAACATGATTTTGGAAGCCTGGTCACAAATATATCAAGTTGGTATTAAAAGTGTTGCAATTTAGGTCAGTCCAAGTAAATAGACTTTTTTGCGCTTCCTCAGAAAATTCAAAATTTTAGTAAAAAATAGTGGATATCTTTTTCCCCCCAAAATCCTTTCCCCCTTCAGATAAATATGTATGAAATTTCAGCTGACGTATGTTAACACAGTGTTGAGACAGACATCAAGGCAATAACTGACAGCCCACTAGTGGGTAATATTCTGATATTCATCCAATAAACAGCCTTCGAATGCTTGCAATGCTCAGTTTTCTGTGGTCAGCCCTTTGGAGGACTAAATAAGAATAAAATTATCATTTCCAGTTATAAATATAACTTTTCTTCATAAGGAAGGATCTGATGTTTAGGTGATGTGGTGTATAAATTGCTTGTTGCTACACTGAGGGCTGAGGGCAGCCTTATCACGCCTAGAAGCTGGAACTGAGGCAGTGAATGAATCAGTGGTCGTTACTGTTTTAAATCCCAATTTGCCTATTCTGAGATATTAAAATAGGGAAGCAGGGAACATTACAAACTGTAATTTGCTTATTTAATGTGATTTTTGGTGCACCAGGAGAGCTTCTTTGAGCAATGAACTCTCACTTGTTTGCTAGTCCCTAAAATACTGAGGCACATGATTCCTTTGCTTTCAGAAACTGACCTCTTTCAAAATGTTAGAGGTAACTAGTTGAGCTGC
Organism: Eubalaena glacialis; assembly: GCF_028564815.1. Classification (NCBI taxonomy): domain Eukaryota; kingdom Metazoa; phylum Chordata; class Mammalia; order Artiodactyla; family Balaenidae; genus Eubalaena; species Eubalaena glacialis. The sequence continues at coordinate 13,960,461 of NC_083730.1, forward strand.
GGGTTGTTGACAGCCATTTACATTTGGTATGATGCGGTTTCAGGGTTTGTCTTGAGAGGGATTTTGTTTGGGAAAGATCTTAAGACCCAAAATATGGGAGAGAGACTCCAGTGACAGGCTGGGGAGCTCCAGAGAAAACTGTGGCTCACATCACACCACAGTTTGGCCTAGGATCGGCATTGTAGAAACCACCACCACCAAATCTTAAAAAAGAGGTAAATCTGAAGTCTTTCTCTAACCAGGTGGAACAACGTGACATTCTACGAGATGACTACGTACATAGGGAAGAAAGTGAACGAACCTCCAGGAAAAACATCTGGACTCTTCTTTAGAGAACACTGCACTAAGATGAAGTTTTTTTTTTTAACATCTTTATTGGAGTAAAATTGCTTTACAATGGTGCGTTAGTTTCTGCTGTATAACAAAGTGAATCAGCTATATGCATACATATATCCCCGTATCTCCTCCCTCTTGCATCTCCCTCCCACCCTCCCTATCCCACCCCTCTAGGTGGTCACAAAGCACCGAGCTGATCTCCCCGTGCAATGTGGCTGCTTCCCACCAGCTATCTGTTTTACATTTGGTAGTGTATATATGTCCATGCCACTCTCTCACTTCATCCCAGCTTACCCATCCCCCTCCCTGTGTCCTCAAGTCCATTCTCTACGTCTGCGTCTTTATTCCTGTCCTGCCCCTAGGTTCTTCAGAACCTTTTTTTTTTTTTAAGATTCCATATATATGTGTTAGCATATGGTATTTGTTTTTCTCTTTCTGACTTACTTCACTCTGTATGACAGTCTCTAGGTCCATCCACCTCACTACAAATAACTCAATTTCGTTTCTTTTTATGGCTGAGTAATATTCCATTGTATATATGTGCCACATCTTCTTTATCCATTCATAAGATGAAGCTTTAACCATCCAGAATAAGTCAGGCCTGGGAGAGAGAGATGGGCAGCAGGAGAGGGGGCCCTCTTGGGGTGAGTATGTAAGTGCCATCCCAGCTGTCAGAAGGTGGTATTAAATGGGCGAGACTTTGGTGGGAACCCAACCCTGTATCACTTGAGTGTGCGGGTTTTACTAGAGTCTTGTGCACGAAAGAGACAAGAAAGTAGAGACTGACTGCCCAGTGACTTTCTTTTTCCAAACTTGCTTTTCTATAAAATAGTTTGGGACCAAACATGCAGATCCTTAATCACCTTGTCCCCCTCAGATGTGGTGACTCAGGTAGAATGTGCCCAGCCAGGTAAGCCATGCTTCTGCCTACCCCTAGTCAAGAGCAGTGCCCAGCTGTCCTCTTGGGAGAATCTGCTTCAAGACCCTTAATTTGCAAAGCCCTCTGTTACCGCAGCCTAAGGAATTATTCTTAGGACTCAAGTGTTGTAAAACAGCCAAAACTCCCTTAAATTCTTTCTTGAGAGGGCCCCTATTATGTGGGGACATGCCAACCCCACCCTCCAGCCTGCTTCCTGCTTGGCAATTTAGAAAGAAAGCAGAACAGTTAACTTTCCTAGTCCATTATTCACCTCTGAAAGGTAATCAAAGGGAATGCCTTTCCTCCTATTATCCCATTGTTCAATTTTATGGAGGACTGCCTCTGAATATAGATGTTGTCAAAGCAGCCAAGAACCTAATGTAAACAAGAGTTTCCTAATAATACTTGTTCAAATTATCTTATTCCCATGGCTAGCACTGCCAAATTCCTGAAGGACACAGTGAGGCTTCCATATGATTTAACCTACTTTAACAGCTGAACATCTATCTGCAGGACACCCAAGAAGGCCATGGGGGCACAAGCTTTAAACATCATACAAATGGAATCGTTCAGTGTGTACGCTTTGTGTCTGGCTTCTTTGCTCAAGCTCATGTTTGCTTAAGCTCATGTGAGAATTCATTATGTTGTTGTATGAAGCTGTAATCTATCATTTTAATTTCTGTATAGAAATCCCATCATAGAAATTTAATCCCATCATAGGACTATACCACCATTTATTTATCCGTTTTGCCTATGATGGACATTTTGGGCTGTTTCCAATTTGGAGCAAGTATTAGTTTCCCATTGCTACTGTAACAAATGACCACAAATTTAGTGGCTTAAGATAACACAAAATTGTTATCCTGTAGTTCTGGAGGTCAGAAGTCTAAAGTGTGTCAACGGGGTTGCATGACTTTTGGAGTCTTTAGAGGAGAAGCCATTTTCTTGCCTTTTACAGCATCTAGAGGCCACATATAGTCTTTATCTTTAGCTCATGGTCCCTTTCTCCAACTTCAAAGCCAGTAACATAGCATCTATTCTCCTCTCTGACCTCTGCTTCCATCCATACATTTCTCTCTGACTTTGACCCTCCTGTGTCCTCCTTATAAGGATCCTTGTGATTACGTCGGGCTCACCTGGATAATCCAGAATAATCTGCCCATCTCAACATCCTTAACTTTATCGCCACCACAACCCACAGATCAACAAGTATCCCAGCAAAAAAGGAAAAAAGTCATCACTGCAGCCATGGTCAGAGAGTTAAGCAACTCCATCTCAGAACTGCATCCTATCTTCTCCAAAGCCCATGTTCTTGCTATTTCTAACATGCCATTTGTTTCACCTATTAACTGTTTTTAAGGTCCTCCCTGACGGACTCTACATTTTCTATCTAATCTTATATCCCCTATATCTTAACTTGGTCTTCCCATCATACTTTTTCAATACTCTTCTCCCTCTTGTTTGCAAATACCAAATGCATGCTGGATTGTGTTCCTTTGTTATGTTATTCTCAGCCTCTCCTCACTTTTCTTTGAAATGTCCGCCCTTTGATTATTTTTTGTGTAATGTATAAGAAAATAGATACATAAGTGTTAAACTAAAAAAGAGGGTCATCTCTGTGTCAGTCACTGAAATTGCCTTGAACACCAGCAGTGGTACACATCACATTCTTGAAACTCTGAGCTGGGTTGAGAAGCAGGGGCTTCACCTCACTGTGGGGGTCAGAGGATCCGCAGTGAGCTGTCTGGGATGTTATCAGAAGGACTTATGCGTCTAACAGCATTACACCACACGACCTGTACAGTCCTTTACATTTTGAGATTCTCATTCCAGTTTCAAAATCTAAAAACTAGCACACAATTCTGGAAACATTTGTTTCATTTAGGTATAACTCAAAAATTAAATATATGCTCTACAGCCCTCTTCCGAAGCTAGGAATTACAGGCCTCCCTCGAAGATGGGTAACACTCTTAATTAGAGACATAAATAACTGTAACATTTATATCAATGGGTTCCACAGGATTGCTCATATTTGATTGGATCCTGGGGAGAGGGCAGTCTGTAGTAATTGCTCGATTCCCCACATCAAAAAGCAAGCAAACAAATTAAAAAACCCTGTTCTGGTGAAAATGGACGTGGTGAAATGCTTGCAGTGTGACGGGTTTATTATTTCTTTGAGACTTATTTGAAGAGTAATGCCAACCATCCCAGGTAGACTAAAATCTATGTGAACTGTCTAGCCCATCAAGAGAAGACCCCTCCACCGAGCCCCTGTGTCACCCATACCAAGACTCAATCCCTCTGCTGTAGCCTCAGGCTATTTCCTCTCCTTTTCTCAGCAGAAATGGACACTAGCTGGTCACTAAGTCTGTAAAATAACCCCCAGGGCTTTGGTCACCACAGCTATAACCTGCTCCTCAACCCTGTCCCTCCCATAATCCTCCTCTCCGTAACCTTTCCTTAGCTGGCGCTGTGTGAAAACTGATCCCATCCCTCATCTTGGAATCTTCCCTGAATCTGTCTCCCCCTAAAGAGGACAGAAGTGAAACCAGCGCTGGGTGTGACACTGGGACAAAGACAGGGACTGTCTCAGCCCAGAATTATGCATGCTGTGAAAAACAGGGCTACTCGATTGTGTCTTCAGAGGATATCATTACAATGAAGAAAACACAGCTCCTGCTGGATGAGATGCCTGACAAGGCGCAGCCAACACAATGATGCCATACCCAGGGGAGGAACACAAACGTCCCAGGGTTTGAGCATAACTCCCCAGGGAGATGAAGCCAACAGGGCAGGAGGGCCCTTGCCAGCAAAACCAGTTGTAAACAAGTCAAGGTAAATGTGAATGAGTCCTTTTGTTCAATGAGATTCTAAACCCTGGGAAAGCTGAGAAGCATCATATATGTGTCATATATCATAGAAGTATCATACATCAAGACACAGATGACAAATACTTGCACTGCTGTCGTATACCTCACAAGCAGGAAGTAAATGCACCAATTGATAACAAGAAGCAATTTCTTCAGCCCCCTTTCCTTATGTAAAATTGAAGACATGCAGTCAGAGCAGACAGATGGAGAATTATTCAAGTTCTGCCTTGGTTTTCTACTTCTGTTAGGGTCTTTGAGGGGCCCCAAGAGATAACACTCTTCTTTCTTGCCTGCTTTATGAGCCAATTGAGAAACAGATCAAGAAAGATGGCAGGTGAAGGCTACAACGACACCTTTATTAAGCTGATACTGAGGACATAGCTTATATCTGCGAGCAAATAAACTTTCCAGTACTGAACCGCAGTCACAGCAGCCTGGACCATGGCAGCCTCCCACCCGGCCCTGCCCCTCCCCAGCCCACCGCTCAGTTCACGTCTCCCTGAGGGCAGGGTAGCTCCCAAAAAGGAAAACAGAGAGGGGCTGAGCCAGTCACATTGGTTTGTTCTCTCTAAATTTCCTATCAGCCAAATCACTCCATCTTCTCTGAGCAGAGGGTGAGACAGCCCCGGGTGTTACATAGTGAATAAATGAATGAATATGTAAGCAAGTGTAAGGTGTGCATTGCATGCATGTGCATATGTGTGCCTGCACAGGTGTACATGTGTGTCTGAATGTACATGTATGCCTGTATCGAGCACTAGAGCCAGGTGTACATATTTGGGCAGATTCATTTCAACAAACATTCCTTGAGTACCAATGATTATGGCAACTGTGAAGAGGAGTATTACATTTCTCTACAGGCAAAAAGCTTATAAGCTGGTAGGAAAGATAGATACGTAAGCAACCATTTGTAGCACAAGATCAAAGATGCTAAATGCAGTAACAGCACAAAGAAGAGGAGAGTTGTTCTGATCTGCAGGATGGCAGGGATATTTGAGATCAGCTTGAGAGGAGACGGGAGGTGCCTGAGGGCATTCCAGGCAAAGGCATAGCAGGAGCTCAGGCCAGAGGTGGAAATACAGGGCATGTTTAAGCAATAAGTCATTTGTCGTGCCAGGGCAGAAATTAATATGAGAGTTACTACACCAGACCAGACCAGACCAGGGATAACATCTTGCCTTTTTTCACCTGATTTCATAGGGTACACGGTAATGAATGATGGGAGATGGCCAACTTGTGAAGAACTTCGACTGTTGTACTAAGAAATGTGAACTTCCTTTCTTAAAGCAAAGGGAAACCATTATGTCCAAGCGGAGAAAGGCAATGGCAAGAGTGGATTGGAAATTTCAGGGTGAAGGGGTTATTACGTTGGCTTGGGTGAGAGAAAATGAGGGCCTGAACTAGGTGACAGAAAGGAGGGATCAAAGAGGTGACACTTTTACCGATACACTCGAAAGTATTCTATTAGCTGAGGAGGTTGCTTTCGGATCAGGGGACTGGCTGTATGATGATGTCACCCACACGAGGAGGAAGAGGATGATGGGGTAAGAAAGATGAAGTTAATTCCGAACTACTGTGTCTGCCCTGAACTTTGTAACCCCAAAGCCTACACAGATGTTGACTTCGGGGGACTGTGTCCTCTAGCTGGTCAGGCAGCAAAGAATGAACGTTTTCTCTCGTCACTATGCTTCGCCTTCCAGAGAAAACTGTTTACTTCTGGAGGAGGCCAGTTCCTCTCCCATCTGGAACCTTTCGTCTCTAATGAATTCACCTCTGTAGCTCAAACTCAAGAAAAGTCTCAATTTGCATCCTCAGTGGGAGCCCTGAAGCAGCAGCGTTCCTAGAACAGGGGATGTATTGCTCTTGCTCTGGTCTGCTCTGCTCAGAGTCTAGCAAGTCACTACGGTGGGCACGTCCAGGGGTGTATGACCTGAGAGAGTGATAAAGGGACCTAAAGCACATCAGCTGTGAATAGGCACGTTTGTGGGTCCAAGGAGAAGTCAAGTTCCAGGAGAGGGCAGGCTGCCTGGTGGCTCCAGTCAACAGATGAGGCTCTGCTGGGCCAGCTGGGATGCAGAAGCAGAAGAAAGCACCCTCAATCTGCCACATCAGCCCGGAAGGATGCGGAGAAGGCCTTCAGCTGCAGGATTCAGTAGAACCAGGGTCTAAAGAAAGGATGAAGATGGAAGGGCAAACACAATAGCAACTGAGGTGGATTCCGAGAATGAAGAGTGGTTAGCCAGAAATATGGCAGCTAAAAGCCAACAGTGGGTGGATTCCCAAAGGAGGGACCTGAGAATTGAAAGGGATTGAAAAATCAAAGATCCAGTGATACAAAGACATATGCGCTATGGGCTGCTGCTGGTTCTAAGGGGTGTGGTGCCGTCTGCGAAAGCTCAGCAGGCACTGGGGTCACTGGTCTGCAGAAGAGTTGATCGCTGTTAACTAAACTATAAGCTCCTGGAAGGCACAGAGTGCAGAGGTGAGGTCTTGACCAGCAGGCCATCAATGGATATTGGTTGATCAATTGCTTAAATAATACTTTCAAGAGGACAGTCTCTTAATTGGTACTTTATACTTTTGAAATGGCTTTGATTTTTCTAGTTTCTCTCTTTCTCTCTTTCTTTCCCCCTGGCAGCTGTTATTGCTTCAGCAAACTGAAGCTGCTGCTATTTCAGCATCATTGCTAAGAAGGGCATCGGAGCATCTTAATGTCAGGCTGAGCTCACTCATCCAGATTAATTCCTTAGATGTTCAGCAGAATTTCGAGTGAAGTCACCTTTTGGTCGGAACAAAAGGCAGATAACTCACTTTATCCGTGAGCCTTTTATCTTGTTGACAAACTGCAATTCTCATCCATTCCAATTTTCATGGCAATCCAAGAAATTGCCAGAAGAATAAATGTGGACTTTGGAAAGATACACTTTGCTCCTTGCTGTCATGTGAAGTCCTCATCGTCCTGGCAGTTTCTGATTCAGTTCCAAGAGGACTACAGAAACATGATTACTGTGTTCCCTAAGCTTCTCACTGGTTTTAAAGAAGTAGCTGGTTTCCACTTTCTTTATGGAAACTTTACGAATTATCTCCAAAGGCCAAGAGTCCAAGAAGACATGCAGAATCTTGGAGTTTGAGAGGACATGTGAGGTCACCTAACCCCTCCTGTGTCAGATGGGTAAGCTGAGGCTCAGAGAATGATCCTTGCCTAAGGTCCCACTAAGTGGAATGCTGGCACTTGGAACTGAGCTGCCCATGTTCTAAATAGCATGACTCCTCATTGACAGAAATACAGTGGATCCAAATATTTAAAAATGAATGCAAAAAATGATTGAAATATAATAAAAAGCAATCAAAACAAAAAACGCAAAAATAAGGGGGGAAGTCTTAAACAAAAAAATAATGCATATGGCGTTTGCTGCCCAGACCAGGTAATCATTCTGCTTAACACACTTATGCATCCATAAGATAAAGCACTCTCAAGCTGTCTATACATGTAGACCTCAAAAGGCACGTTATATTCCCTTTTTCTCTACAAAAATGACAAGCAGTTATAATCTTTTTCTGAGCAAGTGATGACCATCCCTAGCACGCAGCATCATGAAAACTCGGGTAGATAAGTTTCACTTTCCATCTCTCAGTTTTTATCCCCAGAACAAAGGGAAGTTATAAGGCATTGCACTAACAATGGAAGCGTAATCTCTTTTTTTTTTTTTCCTGTTTTTTTGTTGCTAGGGATAAGACCACGTGTGCCATAAAACTCTCTCCCGTCTAGCTGGTTTTGCAAACTTCTCTGGGACCCGGTTTTTACAGTTGAGCAATTAATTCTCTCTAACACTTGGGAGCTGCTGAAATAAAGATTTCAGAGAGAGCAGTTCATGACCTTATGCCTTTGTGAGCTGTACTGAAAACTGACTTCCTGCATTACTGGGAGAGAAAAGTCTATTAAAATCTCTTGGGTGAATACTTCAACAGCCTGATTTCATTTTGAAACTAATCATTTGTTATAGTTTAGAAGGCATGATGAATGATGCCACTTCAAATATTAATATTGTTATAACCCTAGATAACATGCTTTTTCCTCGATTCAGAGCTTTTTTACAACATGTCAACAATTTCATAAAGCCCCTCCTATAACATTTGAAATCTGGTCAAATACAAGAAAACAAAAAACCCCGTTGTTTGATATTGTTGAAAAAAGTATCAAAAACTGTTAAATATCTATAAACCTAACCCCCCAAAATCACATGAAGTTATGGAAAAAACTTAAAACTCTAATAAAGGATATAAAAGACCACCTAAATAAGCTGACATATGTACCATATTTATGAGTGGGCCAACTTAGCACAGAATAGACGATAATTTTCCTTAAATTAATCTCTAAATTAATGCAATTTAAGTCAAAATCTCAAGATGATTTTTTCCAGCTTTACTGAGATACAATTGACACATAATAGTATTTAAGCTTAAGGTGTGCAATGTGATGACTTGATACACATGTGTATATACTGTGAAATGATTACCGCTCTAAAAAATGAAGCTTATTAAAACAGACAGACATTCTACAGCTCCTCCCATCAGGAGATAGGTGGAGTCTTTTTTGCCACTTCTTGAATTTGGGCTTGGTCATATGACTTGCTCTGGCCCACTGGGTACTAGCAATTTGAAGAAGCAGAGGCTTGAAAAGCATGTGTACATGGGGGCTTGCCCTGCCCCCAGCTGCTGGAGACCCCGAGATCATCACGTGAAGAGGCCTGGGCTAGCCTCCTGGAGGATGAGAGGTCCACCCATCCCAGCTGAGGTCCCCATGATGTGAGACCACACCTCGACCATCCATCCCCAGGAAGCAGGCCCAGTCCAGAAGGACCACCCTGCCAGCCCATCGCAATTCATCACTGTTGGCTTAAGCCACTATGCTTTGGATTGGGTCTGTTATTACAGCAAAAGGTAGCTGATTCAAGCAGGGGCACAAAAAGTAGAAACTGCAAAGGAAAAAAAAAGAAAAGGATGAATTTAATGACATCAAAAGTAAAACTTTCTTCAAAATAAGACAACCCTAGACAAAGGTAACAGAGAGGAGATGTGCTGGAAGAAGATATTTTGCAAAACTAGGACAAAGGATTAAAATCCAGAACATCTAAGGAACTCCTGCAATTTAGCAAGAAAAAAACAGAAAAATGGGCAAAAATATGAAAAAGGAATTCACAGAAGTAAATGCAGAATGGCCAATAAATAGATGAGGAGACTCTCAAACTCACTAGTAATCAGAGAAATGCAGATTGTGTTAAAAATGAGATACTACATGGCGGTGTCTCAAAAAACTAAAAACAGAACTACCATATGATCCAACAATTCCACTCCTGGGTATCTATCCGGAAAAACAAAAACGCTAATTCAAAAAGATACATGCACCCCAATGTTCATAGCAGCACTATTCACAACAGCCAAGACAAGGAAACAACCTAAATGTCCATCAACAGATGAATGGATAAAGAAGATGTGGTACATATATAAAATGGAATATTACTCAACCATAAAAAGAGGGAAATAATGCCATTTGCAGCTACATGGATGGACTTGGAAGATATTATGCTAACTGAAGTAAGTCAGACAGAGAAAGACAAATACTGTATGATATCACTTGTATGTGGAATCTAAAAAATACAACAAACTAGTGATTATAACAAAAAAGAAGCAGACTCACGGATACAGAGAACAAACTAGTGGTTACCAGTGGGGAAAGGGAAAGGGGAGGGTCATTATAGGGGTAAGGGATTAAGCGGTACAAACTGTTATGTATAAAATAAGCTACAAGGATATAACGTACAACACAGGGAAAATAGCCAATATTTTATAATAACCATAAATGGAGTATAACCTTTAAAAATTGTGAATCATTATATCGTACACTTGTAACTTACATAATATTGTACATCAACTAAACTTCAATAAAAAAATGAGATACTACCTTATAACCATTCGACTGGTAAAAAATATAATGTTGTGTAACAGCAAGTGCTGACAAGGACGTGGGGAAATGGAAGTCCTTATTGCACTACAGATGGGCAGGAGTCACTTGTTGCTGCCATTTTTGGAGGTCAGTTGGGCAATATTAGTGAAAACATGTATATGTATATTCTCCATGTGACCCAGAAATACTGTTCCTGGGTGACAGCCCAGAGGAACTGAGAGGTGCTGAAAGAGACTCATGTCGGTGTGTCTGCACTAGCATTGTCAATGTAAATGGCTGTAAACAGTCTAACTGTCCTTCAGTGAAAGAGTGGACATGTTATCTGTGGTACATGCACAGGATGGAAAAACTAGACAACAGTCATAAGCAGTAAATAAATTTGACTTATACCAACATGGTTACATCTCAGAAACATCATGACGAGTGAAAAAATAAGTACAATGAGACATATAGCACAAAACTGGTTATGTGAATGAAAGTCTACTTTATATATATGAAGGTATGGAAGGTGAGTTAGAAGAACACGTGATAAAACCCAGAATGGATGTTTATAAGAGGAGAATAATATGAGCAATTAAGGGACTATAATAAAATAAAATCAGAAATTTAGTTTTATATGTGTACCTACTGCTATGACAACATGAGTTTTACTGACAAAATTGTGATTTGGAAGACCAAGTAAAAACATATTTCTAAACCAAAAAAGAGCTTCTTTTACGTAAGTAGAAAAAAATGCAGAGTGATCTCCCCAACTTTGGCAACACTTTGCTGGTACCACTAGCATCACTATTAGCCTATAACTAAATGGATGCCCAGTGGAAAACAAAACAGGACAAAAGGCATCTTTCCTCTTGTTAAAGGAAGAATCCGTGTAGGGAACTCCCAGGCTTGTTGCTGAAATCATATATTAAAGGGCTAGTGGTCCCCTTCCCTCTTACCACAGACTGGCCTCCACAGTGCACTCTGTTCTACGGCTGTGCTTTGTAACAACTATTTCTTTAAATATGAATTCAATATCTGTGCAGGGCCTCCTACGCTATACCTCTCTTGAGTATAATTTCATTGAATTTACATCCAAAGGTGAAACCAAAATTTTTTTATATTCTTACCTGAGAACAGCCACTCATGTAAGAAATAAGGTGTTGTTTCTTGGGTTAGTTAAGAATTTGTCCTGGCTCTGGTCTTATTACTTTGGTTATATCTGGTTGAGATTTTCACAGCCATTTGAATTTGTGAAATAGACCCTCCTTTGCCTTCTTCCCCAGAGAGCAGCCCATGATGAGATCATAGGTGTTCTGTGTAGTGGGTTGGGTGGGGTTAGGATGGGGGAGAGTGCTAAGCATGAGGAACAGACAAAATCCAATGTAATGACACATAATTAATATTATGTGTCAACGTGGCTGGGCCATGGTGTCCAGATATTTGGTAAAACATTATTCTCGATGTTTTGTGAGTGATTTTAGAGGAGATTAACATTTAAATCGGTGGCCTTTAATTGGACTGCCCTCCACACTGTGGGTGGGTCTCATCCAATCAGTCAAAGGCCTGAAGAGCATGGAGACTGACCTCTCTCCAGCCTGATGGCCTTTGGATATGAGCCTGACAGCTCATCCTACAGATTTTGGACTTGCCAGACAATTCTTTAAAATAATCTCTCTCTCTCTCTCTCTCTCTCTCTCCATATGTACATATCCTATTGGTTCTGTTTCCCTGGAGAACTCTAATATACCAAGGAACTCCTGTAAGGAGCTGATCAGAAGACAAAGAGTGTATGCCGTCAGCTTCTGATCTCAGGATTGGTGGTTTGGGATCAGTGATAAGGAACAATTTCAGAACAGCATAGTGGAAAGATGCTCAGATTTTGTGTAGGTAGTGCTCAATTTCCAACAAACAGAACTGTTTACATAAGAGGGGGAAACATCCCTAAAACAACAGGCACCCCCCCCCCCCAAAACCCTATCCATTTTAACCACAACGATTCACCAGATGGCTCGGCTTGATTTCCCAGAATGTGAAACAATTCTATGAGGGAAAATGAGCTGATTTTAAAAACTGGAAATAACATAGGATTTTTTTTTCATTTGTTTTGTTTTGCTTTTTACTCTCATCACTCAATATGATCCAGTTGCCATAATGTACGAGTCCTATGTGGGTCAGGTTGGATGCCAGGTTAAACATGAAGAAGTCAGAGGGAAATGTCAGGCCAGTGAGTGGAAAGGGAAGGTGGGTCACTCAGCCTGCTGGAGAAATAGGATAACAGGGAATTTTTCCCTGTTGTAAATTTCTAATATTGCCATCATGAAATTGTCTGACCAATAAATAACCTTGTCTAGATTTAAGCATTCCTTAGGAAAAACAAACTAACATGCTAACCTTTCATCTCCATTATGCTTTGGAGAAGCTCAACTGACTTCCCCACGAGATCACAATCACATCACTTTTTCCTGGTCATCGTTAGGTTTAACTACAGGCAAAAGAGGACACGTACACTAATCAGAGTCATAATAGACGTGTGGATGGAAACAGAATCCTAGGGTCAGAAGGAAACTTGGAAAAGTGTTTGGTCCATCCCCACGGCTCTTGGGCCGCACCTAAACTCTTTTTTTTTTTTTTAACATCTTCATTGGAGTATAACTGCTTTACAATGGTGTGTTAGTTTCTGCTTTATAACAAAGTTAATCCATTATACATATACATATATCCCCATATCTCTTCCCTCTTGTGTCTCCCTCCCTCCCACCCTCCCTATCCCACCCCTCTAGCTGGTCACAAAGCACCAAGCTGATCTCCCTGTGCTATGCAGCTGCTTCCCACTAGCTATCTATTTACATTTGGCAGTGTATATATGTCCATGCCACTCTCTCACTTTGTCCCATCTTACCCTTCCCCCTCCCCGTATCCTCAAGTCCATTCTCTAGTAGGTCTGCGTCTTTATTCCCGTCTTGCCCCTAGGTTCTTCATGACCATTTTTTGTTTGTTTTTTAGATTCCATATACATGTGTTAGCACACGGTATTTGTTTTTCTCTTTCTGACGTACTTCACTCTGTATGACAGACTCTAGGTCCATCCACCTCACTACAAATAACTCAATTTCGTTTCTTCTTATGGCTGAGTAATATTCCATTGTATGTATGTGCCACATCTTCTTTATCCATTCATCTGTTGATGGACACTTAGGTTGCTTCCATGTCCTGGCTATTGTAAATAGAGCTGCAATGAACATTGTGGTACAGGACTCTTTTTGAATTATGGTTTTCTCAGGATATATGCCCAGTAGTGGGATTGCTGGGTCGTATGGTAGTTCTATTTTTAGTTTTTTAAGAAACCTCCATACTGTTCTCCATGGTGGCTGTATCAATTTACATTCCCACCAACAGTGCAAGAGGGTTCCCTTTTCTCCACACCCTCTCCAGCATTTATTGTTTGTAGATTTTTTGATGATGGCCATTCTGACCGGTGTGAGATGATCTCATTGTAGTTTTGGTTTGCATTTCTCTAATGATTAATGAAGTTGAGCATTCTTTCATGTGTTTGTTGGCAATCTGTCTATCTTCTTTGGAGAAATGTCTATTTAGGTCTTCTGCCCATTTTTGGATTGGGTTTTTTGTTTTTGTGATATTGAGCTGCATGAGCTGCTTATAAATTTTGGAGATTAATCCTTTGCCAGTTGCTTCATTTGCAAATATTTTCTCCCATTCTGAAGGTTATCTTTTCGTCTTGTTTATGGTTTCCTTTGCTGTGCAAAAGCTTTTAAGTTTCGTTAGGTCCCATTTGTTTATTTTTGTTTTTATTTCCATTTCTCTAGGAGATGGGTCAAAAAGGATCTTGCTGTGATTTAGGTCATAGAGTGTTCTGCCTATGTTTTCCTCTGAGAGTCTGACAGTGTCTGGCCTTATATTTAGGTCTTTAATCCATTTTGAGTTTACTTTTGTGTATGATGTTAGGGAGTGTTCTAATTTCATTCTTTTACATGTATCTGTCCAGTTTTCCCAGCACCACTTATTGAAGAGACTGTCTTTTCTCCACTGTATATTCTTGCCTCCTTTATCAAAGATAAGGTGACCATATGGGGCCGCACCTAAACTCTTAAAGCCCTTAGGAATTTACTGTGTTGAAGACCTCCAAGGACAATACCTCATGTGTCTTCGAAACTCATTCTAGTGTCTAAGAATACATACTGTCAGGAAGTTCGGCGTTGTGAGCGAGTTTGGGCTCCGCTCACACCCACTTCCTCCGGCTCTGAGCTCGGGTGGAGATGGACGGCAGCGGTGCCCACAGTCCAGCCCGCCACACATGTGACGGCCGTCACCAAAACAGCCCCTGCCCACCCCCGCCCCTAGCCTTCTCTTCTCTGGGTTAAATGACTGCTGCCCCTTTAATATCTTCTCATTGGTTTCATTCTCTGGATTTAGGCCCACCTGTGCCTAATCTTGGACAAATAGTCCAGTGGAGCATTGGTCACTATCGGCTCTCCGGTGACCAACTGTCCCAGTTTGCCAGGGCCTTCCCAGGACATGGGACTTTCAGAGCTGAAACCAGGAAAGTCCTAGGCAAACCAGGACACACTGGCTGAGTTGGTTCTCTAAAGGGGAGAAATGTCTCACCCCCAAATTTCGAGGACACTGCAAAAATCATAGATTTGTATCTGTGCCTTGGCTCAAATCCTCAGAGTGTGTACAGAGCCTGACTTCTCTCCCTCAAATTCATTGCCCAAAAGGTGTCTCTCTTGTTGGAAGGGTTACGGGCAATGAGCCGTCCTCCGGTGCTGAAACAAAACATCTCAATTAATGACGTGTCACTGTCTGGACACGGCAAGACCAGTCTTAAGGTCCTCTTTTGTTGTTCTGTCCTCAGCACAGACCTCCGTCTGGAGGGGACACGGCAGAGTGTTTGCCCCGCAGGGCACAGCACCTGGGTGTCCTCCACCAGTCACCTGGGGGAATGGACACATGTGGGGATGCAGCACATCTGAGTACAAAAAAGAATCAGGAGCAAAAACAGGAACAGAAATGAAGTGTGTGAGGGGGAGGAGAAACAGAGCAGGGGGAATGAAAAAAACAAAACAAAATGTGGGGCATGGAAGGGGGAGAAAATGGCCAGAAGTGTATAGAAGAGGAAAAACGTAACTTTGCTTCCCTCTCCCCTCCTAGGTTCATTGGCTGGGGCCCTGTGAATTAGACTAACAAAAGACAGATTAACAAGAGAAAAACAAACAAGTTTATTAACATGTGCATCGCACATGCACAAGGGGGCACTCAGAGATGAGTGCTTCACGGGGTGGTCAGAACTTGGGCTTGTATGGCATCTTAACGAAAGAAAAATAAATGTCTAAGGAAGTGACAAGACAAAGGAAAAGGACTTTGAGTTTCTAGGGTGGCAAACTGTGGGAAGGTTAAGTATATGGGGAAATAACGGAAGATAAGGGTTCTTTAGGAAGTTTGTAACGTAGGTTACTAAGAGTATAGAGTTGTCACCAGTGCTGAACTTCTGTCCTTCCTGGTAAAGAGGGGAGGGGAGACATCTTTACAAATTTATGTCCTGCTTTTAGGTGAATACGGGGAGGGTGGAGCGCTTTTCTTATATCTGCTTCTTCTCAATTGCCTTCAGCTCAAAATAATCCTTATGCCAAAGTGGCATGATCTGGGGTGGCATATTCTGCTACCCTCCCAGGGCGGGAGCAAAAGCAATGGAGAAACTAAGGCTAGAAACATACTCAAAGGCAGGGAGAAATTGGCCAAGGACACAAAATGAAGAAATAAGGAGGAAGAACCTGAGAAGTCTGTGTTGGTAGGAGAAGTGAGAGCCTCCCCCGACCCTCTCTGTGTTTACCTTAACTTTTAGCAGAATGGTTCCCATTCTTGGAATTTCATAGACCAGAAAAAAAAAAAAAAAAATCAAGGCTGAAAAGAACATGAAACTGAAAGTACCTCCTACTATGCTCGTTATTTCCAAAAGCAAAGGGCACTGTACATTCTCTCAGTAGAGGAAAAAAACTGTCATCAGCAACCAAGTGCCAACATGCACACACAGGACATTGTCCTTATCCCTCCCGCTTTGCCAAGGGATGCTGAAAACTCTGTCACAGGCTGGTGCCAGGTGTCAGCCCGGCATTTGGGAGGCCCTGCTTCAGTGAATCTGAGTTCAGCCCTGCACTTCTTTAGAAAAGTGCTAAGAGCTAAGGTTTATCGATCACTTATGTGCCAGCCCCTGCCCTCAGTCACTGTCATCTCGTGAAATCGCATCAATGATCCAGTTCTATTTACTGTCCTCATATTCCAAATAAGAAAACTGCGGCCTGGAAGTGTTAAGAAACTTGTCCACAGTCAAGTGGTAGAGGAGGGATTTAACCCAAGTCACCTGACTCCACGGCCAGTGTTTTAAACCACGATGCTGCCCTTCGTAAACGTGCTCCTTGACTGAGGGAGCCTTCTGGACTTTCTGGACACCTCTGGAGGGTTTTCAGAAGCTCGACATCAGTTTTGCTTATGCCTCCAAGTGAAAAAATACGAGGGTCTCCCTACGACTATCTTTCCTGAAGCAGAAGTACTTAAGAGACTTGAAAGCAGCAACTGCAGCCTCTCCTTTGGTCCCACGTCCCTGCCCTGGCTGGATGTCAGCGCCTCACTTTCCTCCCAGGGTGGAGCCTATCCTCGCCAGTCGCTATTCATATCTATGTTTGTTCAGGGCCTTCCTTCCTGCCTCCCTTTTTGCCTCAAGATCTTCCCTTTTCAGCAGTGCTGGCCTTGATGCCTAACTCCAGCTGCACCTCAAAATCAGGACCACAGAAAGATACTGTCAGGTAGAAGTTTCTTACTTTTCTGCATTGGAGACTTGGTGCCCACAGAATGAGTGCTCAGACCAAAGCTGTGGGTGCACTGGGGATTAAGTGACAGGAAAACAAGAAACTGGATTGTCCTCCTATTCAAACCCCGTCTTGTAAGTGCAGGAGTATTTTATCTGTTCACCATTTGCTGACTGTTTCATTAACAATCTAATAATGACGGGAGCTTTCATTACGGCTCTTCTGGAAGCTTGAGGGCAACAGTCTGTATTAGTTTACTATCCTGTTGTGTAAATCAGAACATCCGCATCGGGGCTGGAAGAGAGTTTAAACTATCCCCAACATGGTTCCAAACAGATGAGAAGTCCTCCTAGCTTTAGAAATTTCTAGAGAAGAATCTTCCAGGATCGACTCTTTTAGCCCATCCCAATGTTTAATAATCCTCTTTGCTAAGAAATTTTTCTTCCTTTAATCCAAATCCTTTCTGCTGTAAACTTGTGTCTTATGGGTGCCCTTAGAGCTAAAAGCACCACCATCCCTACTACTTTTTAATGTAAACTTCTTATCTGAAGGAGAGAATTCTTTAATTTTTTCTCATTTTCCAACCTTTAGAAGTTAACTTCTCTATCCTCTTTTGTACAATTGGAAAGGGACAGCAAATAGGTCTGGTTTAGCAATTCTCAGACCTAGAACTCCAAATTAACCTGCAATGCCAGAGTCCCACCTCAGCTATGCCAAACCAGAATGTTTGTGAGGGGGACTCCAGAATTTAAACAACCCCAGGTCATTCTGATACTGACATTGTTCAGACAGGCATCTGGGAACCCCTGACCCAGTCTAGTTCATTCTTAGATTTCCTCACGGCATCCAGATGGAAGACCTCCAGTGAGACTGCAATCACTACATCCCAAGAAAACCCTTCCCAGAGGACGGCCAGAGCCCTCCAACCAGAAGAATGTTTTTCCTTTTACCAAGCCAAAATTTGCCTCCTTGAAGTTTCTATGAATTATGCTACATGCGGCCTCGGATGCCAGAGTATTTCTAATTCTCTTCATTAACTTTTCCAACCCTGGTAGTATACAAATCACATTTCCAGGTCAACATTAAAAAAATAAATAAATAAAAATAAACAGTCCCATTTTCCAGGAATTGGTTACATGCACCGGGAAACTACGTATCCGATTGTCCAAGAGCCCTGGTTTTGTCATCAGCACATCAATGAAAAAGAAGCTGTCGAAAGATCTAGCTCACTGGTTCTGAGACGTTAGTGTGAAGCGACCACCCTAAGGGCTCCGGCAGATTGCTGGGCCCTGCCCGGCTGTATCTGACTCAGCAGGTCTGGGGCCCGGCCTGAGAATGGGTTCTCTAACCAGTGCCCAGGTGCTGCTGGTCCACAGGCCACACTCTGAGAACCACTGGGCTAATTCCTGCATATACCACCCCATGGAATGAAAACCTACTGCATCAGAATCAGCTGGGGAAGCTTCAAAATGTACACGTCTATACGGCTCCGGACTCTGGAAGTGCAACCAACATTCCATGGAAATCTTCTTGCTAAAATCTGAGAATCCCTGGTCTGTGGTTTTGACACTTTAAAGAGCGTTGGGTTTGAGGCCTGTGGTCCTCAAAGTGTGTGGTCGCCGGATCAGCGGCGTCAGCATCACCTGGGAACTTGTTAGCGATGCAAACGTCATCTTGTTTTAACAAGCCCTCCGAGGGATTCTGAGGCACAAAACGTTGGCGCCATGGGCACAGGCTAAGCTCACAGACAGGGTCAACCTCTCACTACTTCCCCGGCTTCTGCTTCTTCCCAGTCTTGTTTTGTTTTGTTCCGTTTCACTAGAGAACATGTTAGTTTATTCTTTGGGAGGTTCCCAAACGTCAAGGAGTTGACAGGCCAGGTGGGGAAGGTGGCCTGGGAAAGAATTTTGAGTTTGAAGGAAGCTTTACCTACTCTATTGTGAGTTTAAAAAAAATTTTTTTTATTGTAAAATATACACAACATAAAATTTACCATTTTACTGAACACAAAAGTGTTCAGTTCAGTGGCATTAATTACATTCACACTGTTGTACAACCATCACCACCCATCCATCTCCAGAACTTTTTCAACCCCCTAAACTGAAACTTGGTCCCCATTAAGCACCAATTTTCCATCTGCCCTTTCCCCCAGCCCCTGGCAACCACCATCTTACTTCCTGTTTCTATGAATTTGACTGTTCCAGGTACTTCATATGAATGGAATCATACAGTAGTTGTCCTTTCGTGACTGACTTATTTCAATCAGCATAATGTCCTCAGGGTTCATTCATGCTGCAGCGTGTGTCAGAATTTCCTTCCTCTTTAAGGCTAATATTCCGTTGTATGTATCGGACACATTTTGTTTAGCCCTTCCTCCCCCCATCAGCATGCAGTTGGGTTGTTTCCACCTGTGGCCACTGTGAATCGTGCCGCCATGAACACAGGTGTGCAGAATCCACTGGAGACGTCTGCCCAGTTTCCCCAGCTGAGTCCAAAGATGCTCTCCCGCCCAGACAGTCCCATCTTGTTCTGGAGCCACATACGGTGAAGGCAGGAACTGATTAAGAATCTGACAGGTTGAGAATGAAGTCACTAGCTTAGGTGTCGGTTCCGGGGCCCAGTTAGAGCTGCTAAATTTTGCAGTGGAGCCCAACTCTTCCTCCTGAAAATCCTCCTTCACAGAATGTTTCTTCCACAAGGCCAGGAGCTGTGCCTTTCTTACTCACTGCTGTGTTCCCAGCTCCCAGGACACGGACCAGCCATGAGAGGAGCTCAGAGTAGATGCTGAATGAGTGAACCATACTAGGGCCAGTGTCTCCCAATAGGGATTTCTGGGTCACAGAATCTCCCTCCTCTGCTGATGCTGATTGGCAATGCAGCCCAGCCTAGAAGCCAGTTGTCTCCAGAAGCCCTTCCTGCTCCGGAGGCCCACTCTTTTCTTGCTCATGTTAGACCCCTTCCCTGGTCCTGATGGCCATCTGGGGTTCTATGTGGACGGCTGCCTGATGAGTGCTCTTTGGACTTCTGAGTGCACATCTCCCCCTCACCCTTCGACACAGGTGGGGTTCCTGACTTGCCATCTCTTCGGCCCCTGGGAGCAGTGACTCAGAGCCAACACGGGCTGAGTCCCCCACCTGCTCCATCCTGCTGGGTTTAAGGTCTGGAGCTCAGGTCATGTAGAAAGCAGGGAGAAAAACAAAACAGATACTACTTGCCGGTTGACCTGAAGCTCCTTGGCCTTAGTGCAGGCAAGCCACAGTGGTCCAAGCATGACTTCTGGGCAGCAGAAGAGAGCTGCGACATATAAAGTTGTCTGGACTTAGAAGGTCGCATCTGGGGCTGGTGCAGTAGAGTCAGGAGACAGGGGAAGATGTTTTGTACGACCTTAGATTCACTTCAGTCACTTAAGCTGATGTCCGGGGAGCCTACAAATGGGACAGATGATGTCTACCTTCCAAAGGATGCTTCTTCATTTATCTTGAATTCGTGGTTCAAGTTCTTTGGTGGGGAATTAAAAATTCTAGTGGACAGTGGAAGACAATTCCTGCCAGTTCAAGTTTACCATTTCATAAATGCTAAGCTACCTTCTTCATCCCTATTCACCCAACCCTTTACATGTTTCTGTCCATAGCAAAAGCTTGATTTTGAGTTGTAGGTTGAAGGATGGCCATGGTCTCCTGACATATTGAAGACTCTGTTAATTCAACCAGACTGCCTCCTGGAGACTTATACTAGGAGGAGGAATCTGGGAGAAAATGTTAAGTGCTGGGGTCTGTAATAAAGTCAGTGGAATGCAAAGCATTTAGACTCAAAGCATTTGCCAGAATTCTTCCCCTGATACCTTAGAGGATTTGCTGTATGGGTATGCTGCACTAGTACATAATTTCTAAGAGTGTTTATCATTTTCATCTTTATAATATTTATTGAAAGCTATGAATTCATAGCACTGCACTGAAAGATCTTTATATGATTGACACCTATAGCAAATATCTTTCGTTGGCCATGCCAACTTTCATTTGTATACTAAGCAAAAGCAGTGAAATTTGTGACTTTCAAGGACCACTCAGTTGCCAACAGCACCATGAAGTATTCAGAAGAATTAATTTGATAGGCAATGCTTACTGGTTACATTATTCCTTTTAGCTTCTATGGTGCCGCATATAAAACGTTAAGGAAAATTACATTTTCTGAACCCATTTTGACACGCACAGCCCTTGGAAGAGAGAGAAGAGACGGGTGCTATTTTAGGATCTGTATTTTCAAAGAACAGCAGCTCCCTAAGTGACGAGAGAGCAAGTAGAACCAATTTTAGAATGAAAGGATGGGTAGGTAGGAGGAAAGGGATGATACAGGTTTGGAATGATGAATAAGACACAGTCTTTGCTCTTAATAGGCTTGCGTTCTCGTGGAGTGGGTGAGCCGGATATACCAAAATAGTAGTAACCATACTTTCCAAATTCAAATTTGGGACACATGATCTGAAAAGAAGGGGTGCCCTTTATGGGGACAACTGGACCAAATGTTTGAAATGTTAGCAGATTTAGGACACGTGGTTGCCATACTCAGAATGGAAGACAGGGGAAGGAAAGCTCTGTAGGAGCCCACATATAGCCTACGTAGCTTCGGGCTGGAAAGGCCCAGGACACCACACTCTCCTTACTCCTCCCACCTCCTGACCGGCTACCCTTTGCCATGTACTGAATTAAGGGTTGTGGTGGATGCACCCTGGGCCAGCCATACACGTCCCTTCTCACCGGCCACATGCGTTCCTGAGCACGCCTGGGCTTAGGTCTTGAAGAGACTTCACTCTTTGGTTCAACACATGCATGCCATGAGGCTGTCAGGACGGAGAGGTGGCAACAGAAGCGCAGGCTATACCCTCATTTCAACTTCAGAAATACTAACACAATTCTTTAATGTAATATTGCATATCTACTAAACAAAAAAGGAAAGGAAGAGGCAGAAGAAGAAAGAAGTGGGGTTGGACAGGGACAAAAAGAGAAAGAAAGAGAAAACTCTGTTAGGCCCGAAGAGAAATTGGTAATCTATAAATTGCTAGTGGTACTAAGAATAAGTTTATTCTTGCAGACGAGGAATCTGACAATATGTGATGCAGTGTCAAAGGCTTTATACACTTTTTCACCCAGTAGTTTCACTTTGGGAAACGATACATCAAAATGGCAACAATTCTAGTAAAAAATCCATTGCAGCCCTATTTATAAAACAATAATGGGAAACAACCCATACTCAATAATAGGAAAATGTTAATCAATAAAATATTTTTAGACACGAGATACTGTGAGAATATACCCATAAATGGAAATGTGTAAATGAAATATTTAGTGAAGAAAAGCAGAACCTGAAATTATAGGTACATGTTGATTACAGCTTTGTAAGCTGATGTGTATATCACTATGTATCCAAACAGAATTTTTATGAAACAAATAGCTGTTTTGTTTTATCAAGTTTTTCTGAAAATCGCTTGCATTAATTTTTTTTTTAAGGGAAGAGTGAGTGTGCAAGGGTACTGGTTGAACTGTCACAGTTTTCAGCCTCACTAGGCTTCTTATAGGTTCATGTACTGAGAGGGCTGTTGCAGGTAGTTTGTTACTAATAGTTAAAGTATCAGTCTTTGGCTTATTCCAATAGTTTAATAATAATTTTAGAGGTGATTCAACCCTGTTGTCTGTATAGTAAAGTCACTACCACATGTGACTGTTTTGAGATGCGTATGTTTTGAGATGCTTTCTTTAGCGCAGACAGAAGGGACAGAGTCACACGTCACTCCCCGGCTAAGAGTTGGCTCCTGGACGTGTGTCACACATGTGAACATCAGCTGTCACGCGAGGGAGGTTGGAACTGATGAACTGTCGTGATATGTGTGACAGCCCTGTTCCCAAAATACTAATATCTAGTGCCTCCTGATCGCTTCAGTCTTAAAAAAAATTACATTTCCTCCTTCCTTGTCATTCAAATGCCTTCACTGGGTCCCTCCTGCTCCCATTTGCCTACATCGCGCCTTCTCGGCCAAGATCCCCAAAGGAGCCGTGGCCAGCTGTCCTCTGCAGAGTCTCTGTCTCGGGGACTTCCTAGTTATGCGATTTGGTAAGTGCTTCCCTGAGCTCTCTGCAACGTTGAACGCTGGGGGCCACTGGTCTCCCTGATCCTTTCCCCAGCTCAGGACTCTGCCCGACTTGCTGGCACTTGGGAGAAGCTAGTCCAGAGGACCAGCCAGACAAAGGCTCCCTGGAGGGGCTTCACCGGCAAGGCTGCAGAGCCACCCCCATGGCTGGCTGAGAACAGAGGAGGGACTCAGTCCCCTGGGGGCTGCTCCCTTGCCAGCTCACCCCGGGACCCCGCCCCCATCCCCTCTGGGCCATAGGCAGGTGACAGCAGTTCAGGAGACGTCTGACACCAGAAGGACCCAAGGGCAGGGAGCCTGTGGAAGCGTCAGCCCCGGCCACGGGTTTCCCTCCCACCTTCCTGCTCCTTCTTCCCTCCGAGATGATGGGATTGAGAGCTGGGCCTCAGAACAGCGCTCTGTGTACCTGCCGTGTAGCCAGGACTTTCTGAAGGAAGTGCTAGAAATTCCCCCTGGAATTGCTCAGCTTCTATCAGCTGTGTGTGACATGGATGGAAAGGCTTCCTACAACCCACCTCTCACCCTCCCCCACTCCTGCAGAGTCGCAAGTGGCTGCCAGGAAGGGATGCAGCCAGGACAGTGGCGGGGACTCGGGACTCTGGGAGCCATGGGAGGGCGGCAGGTTCTCAGCTCACAGTCTGCAGGGAGGATGCAGCTGACCCCGACTGGCTCAGGGCCTCCCCGGCAACCAACACTCCTGGGCTGTGGTTCTGCTCTGCAGTCAGAGGCTTGTTCCCAGCTGCCCTGGTTCAGTGGGAAAATCTGGGTTCGAACCGGCAAGCCCCGGCAGCTGTGGGCAGGAGGCCAAGGAGGGGGCCTCCTTCCTGATGTCCTGTGGCTGATGGCCCAGGCACGGACCCTGGAGGGTGTCCACTCCTGCACCTGTGTCTGGCTCTACTTGAAGGCTCCTCTCTGCATGTAATAAAGCAGACACCTGTCTCTGGGATTCCTGTTTTGACCCTTGAAACCCAGGAATGGAGCTAGGCCAGATGTCCCTGCACAGCCCTGGTCTCTGTGGGCCTTACAGCAGGACTTGCTGCTGGTGGTGACAAGGACCACCCAGCACAGGAACCCGAAAACAGAAGGAGGGAGAGGGGAGGAGCGGGGTGTGGGGCGGGAGGACCCTGAGCCGATCCCGGTGCCAGGCAGCTCCAGGAGCCAAAAGTCTCGAGGGAACCGCAACATCGGAGCCTTACTGACCATTCACTGGCTGCCTTGGGACCCTGAGAAAGAGCTAGAAAGTCACTTCTCCCACGTTTAGAGGTTTAGGTTACCAGACAGGCAGCCTGCAGCGCAGGTCAGCTGGCGAATGGCTTTCTGCTTCTCACCTTCACTTGCTGATGGGAGCCTGGCCCGGCTGCTATGAGGGTGGGTGGTCGGCAGCAGGTGGGCCCTGTCTGCAGCCTCAAGGACAGCCTTGAGCCCTAAAGCCTCCCCTCTCCCTGTGCCAAGGCTGTGGTTGCCCCGTGATGCCGATCAGCACAAACGGCTGGAGAATTGCCCGATCTTGGGAAAGAGCCTGCTCTGCACTGAATGCTTCTGGCCTCCTGAAATTCACACATTGAGATCCTACCCGCCAAGGTGATGCTATTAAGGGGTGGGGCCTTTCGGAGATGCTTAGTCCTGACGGTGGAGCCCTCGTGGATGGGATCAGCTGCCTCATTACAGACGCCCCACAGAGCTCCCTCCTTCCTCCCTGCGAGGACACAGCCAGGAGTCTGCTGTCCATGGCAGAGGGCCTTCACCGCAACCCGACCAGGCTGGCCCCCTGACCTTGGACTTCCAGCCTCCAGAATGGTGAGAAATAAACTTCTCTTGTTTACAAACCACCCAGTCTGTGGAGGTTTATTATAAATGGACCAGGACAAAGCCCACCTTGGGCAATCAGCCCCTCCACGCACCCAACTCCCCGTTACCACCCCCTTGTCTTCCCCTTTCTCCCCCCAGACCCCCCGCCCCCCCACTTCACTCCGACTCCACCTTTGGGGTGCTCTCTGCTGCTCTCCTCTCCTCTCGTCCCCTGTCTCTTGGCGCTTTCTCCTTCCTTCTTCCCTGGTGCCGGGAACTCCTGGTTCTAACCTGACGGAGCACGGTGCTGTGGCCTGATGATATCCAGCCCGGGGAATTTGGCAACACACAAAACAGAGACAAATGCACACACACACTCCCACTCCCCAAACCCCACTCCAGCCACCCACAGCTGCGCCCAGGGGCAACTGCCGTGCAGACCAGCTGCTGCCCATCTGCTGTCATTCCCCCTCTTTTCCAAATGACATCTTCCAATATCAAAGACACTGCCAGCTGTCAAAATCAGGTTCACATTTTCATATACAGGACAATGACTGCCGAAGAGAGACTGATGTAAACACATAAATAAAAGGAGGGGAGGAAGGGGAGGCCGCTGGGCTGTCTCCCTCCAGACTCATCATTTCTACAGAAGCAGGGACTGAAATGACCTCTGAGTTGTTAAAACAGCAACTGACAAGCACAGCCTCGCAGCCATCAAGGCTCGCATCAAAGGAAACTAGAAAAAGGCATAAAAGAGTTTGATCTCTGGAGGAAAAAGGCATGGAGGATGCAGAGTGCTGGGAACAAAGGGAGGCCAAGCCTGGGAGTGGATTATTCGTTCTGCCGCCAACATAACGAACGATGTGTTATGAGCATGGAAGAAAGCAAAGTGAATTTCTAACCGAGATAATGAGGAAGCCAAGACTGGGGAGCAGAGCCAGACAGGAGGGGGGTGACCTTCTTAATTAAGCTTCGAAGGATGTCATCCTTTCTTTCTTGAGAACCAGCCCTCGTGGACACATCTCCCTGATAAAAGTGTAAAGAGTTGCTCCCGCCAAGCTAAAGGCCCAGAATAGGGTTAGAAGTTAGGAAGTTAAAGTCCTTATTCTTGCCCTGTTACCTTGAACAAATCACTTAAATGTTCTCTGCCTCCGTTTCCCCATTTATAAGATGCAGAATCCTAAAAGCAGACTCGAGGATGGTTTGGAGCACGGTTGGGGAAGCAGAGTGTACAACTCCAGGGCCCATCGGGAGAGGCGGGGTGGTACCGTGGATGGAAATGGCACCCCACTGACAGCTTGCCGAAGGGACACGTTTATTTTTAAAGGGCGCTGAATTTCATAGGACATAATGACAGTCTGCAGTGTGTGTTCCCCGTGCCTGTCCCACCCACAGCGTCTATGATGAGGCTGTCCAGCCTACAATCATGCAACAAGGTCAAAGTCAGATCCAGGAGGAAAAGCACTTCAGCTGATAGGCTCTTATGCCCTTCCCCACCTCCACTAAAATGGGGAGGCCAGCCCAAGTTGTTGGTAAGCAACAAAGGCCTTACGGCAGTGGTCTTTTGGACCTAGTTGTGGCTATGACAGCTGGTGACTCCAAAGGGTGTGGTGATCCAAACGCCTGGAGAAGCAAAATCATTCATCTATAAGCCAAGAGATTCCAGAATGGGAACTGATGGGCAGCCCCTAGGGATTCTGCAGGAGCTGTAGCATCATAAAAGTCCTCAGCCTAATAAAAAGGGGTATGTCTCACTCAAACATTGCAGGGAATCTTGGTCCCTCAATTTATCCTGAGACCTCAGAACAGAGCTGGAAAGCCAGGCAGCTCTCCCTGTGATGTAGTGACACAACCCTGTCAACAGGCAGAAGCTCCAGAAGTCACATTGAGCAACCACAACTCACTGCAGTACAAAGAAGTGAGTTCACATGGGGTCTCCCAAATTCTCCCACCACCCACAGGTGGTCAATCTGACAGCGGAGGTCCCACACCATGAGGCTAGGATGGTGCCTGCAGGGCTCAGGGCAGTCTGGGGACAAGTCACAATGATGGTGCTGTCCCTGCCATCACTGGAATTTGTGGGTCCAGGAGCCAAGTGGAGGAGGTGGCTCCCTTTCTGCCCATGCAATTGCTTCAGTTCTGTGCCACTGTCATATGGGACCTATGTTGGCTGTGGTTACATGAGACATTTAGTACGTGGGTTACAGAATGGAGAGGGATATCTAGAAGGGATCTCAACATAACCAGGAGTGAGACTGACTCTGCTGAGCAGGTGGCTTCTGAAATGGCCCTGCCTAGTGATTCTAAGGCAATAACTAGACGTGGCCTTCGATGAGGTGTGTTTTGACAGCTGGATCATATTGGAAGGGAATACACTGATAC
This sequence comes from Eubalaena glacialis, assembly GCF_028564815.1. NCBI lineage: Eukaryota > Metazoa > Chordata > Mammalia > Artiodactyla > Balaenidae > Eubalaena > Eubalaena glacialis. Next base: position 13,987,666 of record NC_083730.1, read on the forward strand.
TACATAGTGGAAGGCGTGTCATGGGGCGTCAGATCCACGCCCTTCCTGGGAGCAGCAAGCTGTCCCCACCTCTCACCATGTTGTATCACATAAGACACACTTCCGCACAGCTGACTGGAACAGAAGTGGCCTGAGCCAAGGGCAGCCCCAGAAAACTATCACATGGGCCAGGCCACCTGTCTCTCTCTTTGGAACTGGAGCTAAGAGGCCGTTGGCCATGGAAGGGGAATCTGAGGTGTGATGCTGGGAGGTCGGGAGGGAGTGGGACGGGCCACCTCCTGAGGAAGTGGCTCTGTGGACGGCTGAGGCAGTGGGGCGGAGGAGAGAGGAACACCCAGCAGAGGGAGAAGCAGAGGCTCACAGCAGGAGAGCGGGGTCCTGCCGGCCACCACGCAGAGCCCTCACAACCCCCGACAGTGACCCAGGCCAGTTCTCGCTGGTCATGGGTATCCTTAAAATAAACCCCCTTTTATAAAAAAAAAATTATTTTATTTTTTTTTCAGTAACTTAAGACTCTTGCTATGAAAAGAGCCTAACTAGAGCACATTTCCTACTGGACTAGGAAATGATCTATTCTACATGGGTGCTAGGAATCTGGTGACATAGTAACTGCCTAGAAATCAGGCTTTGGTTTTCTCATCAGAACACAAGTCCTGGTTTCTCAGCATATCCAGCCTGAGGACATTTAACACCCTAATGACTAAGACACCTGCTTTACTTCAGTGTTCCTTATTCTTGTCATCATTGATAAGATTAAGGACTGCTTTCACTGTAGTTACTGTATGGAGAGCTTTTACATTTTCTTAGGTGAAAAGGGGGGTGGATAGGAGGGGATGGGGAGAAAGAAAAAGGATTGTTTCCTTTCCAGAGAAAGAATCGAGAGCGAGAAACAATGGCTGGGTCTCTCCAGCATTAAATGAAAAGACAGAGAAATCCAGGGAGTCCTGCGGGATCTCGAACAATGAGGCACTTTTGGCCAGCAAGCTAATTCAAGGTTCTGCTAATTCCCGAGGGTATCTGCTGCAAACCTTTTCAGAAGCCTCACACAGGCTGCCCTTCCTGCTGCCCTCACAGGTGTTAAGCAGTGGTTTCCAGGTGCAGATGGCTGTTACTTTGGAGACTAGACAAGAGCATAAGGCATCCTTGGAGGAGCTCTGCCCTGGGGTTCAGGGAACGAAGAAATCCTAGCCACCCCCGAGCCAGGCCTAGCTTCTTGGAGTTGTGTCCACAGAGAGGGGTCCCTGGAAGCTTCCCAGACAGGGCTGGTCTGCTGAGTGCTGACGCAGCCCCGAAGGGTTCGTGGCCAGGCCAGGGGACCTGCTCAGCACCTCTTGGGTGCAGCAGGACACACCGTGAAGAGCCCCGAGCTGCGGCGGGTGGCAGTGGCACACCGCTGGCTCCCGGCTGAGGGGCGCTCCTCCCACTTCCATCCACCATCTCCTCCTTTGTCCCAGTGTCCAGGCAACTGCAGGGAGATCCCGACAGGGCAGCGGGGTGCCCAAATGGCGGCTTAGCCACCTGGCCTTTAGTAACTGGGCGCTGCTAGTCGCGGTCACGTCAGGGCGGCTGGACCATTTCGTTTCAGGATCGACGTCCAGCTCACCTCAGCTCCACCTCCTGACACTCAGAGGCCACAGGGCGGGATGTGTCAACCTGAGGGCTCTGGATGGATCCTGAAGGGTCCACGACCCCTGCAATGCACAGGCTTCGTGCACATGCACATTTTTCTGGGGAAAATCCGCAGACTTTATCCAGCATCTTGAAGAGATCTGGGAGCCCAGAGAGCGACATGGGCTCTCCATAGTAGGAAAGGAAAGGTGATTGGAGTGCTGGGGTTTTCTGGAACAGGAGGCAGACAAGTGACTTCCGTGTTGCTCACAGAAAAGCCTGGACTCAGAGGAGAGAGTCCAGGCTTTGGCATCAGGACCGCTTCCCTGTCACTGAGTAGTCTGGTGACCCTGGGTGAGTTTCTTATCCTCCCTGAGGAAGGACAGTGCATTCATTAAACATCTACGATCCAAACCTCTTCCCCACTGCACGAAGCCTTCCGCGGGCCCTGCGACCCCATCTCCACCCCCCCCCCAATTCCCCAGTTCCTACATCTGCAACCTCTTCTCTGAATGTTCTCTTCACCTGCACGTTCAAACCTCAGCCTGGCTCCCTCCAGCGGGCGCTGCGGCTCCGCAGCCTCTCAAGTGACACTTGTCCTCCCGCCTCCTTGCTCCTGCTTGGCCCCCAGGACTTTCCCCTCCTCCCTGAGCCGGCCACACCCCCCCCCATCACCTCCCCCACTATGCCTTGGATTAGTCAGGGTTCTCCAGGAAACAGAACGAAGAGGATGGATGTAGATATACACAAAGAGATCCATTATGAGGGACTGGCTCATGCAATGGTGAGGCTGAGAAGCCCCACGATCTGCCCTCTGCAAGCTGGGGGCCCAGGAAAGCCGGCGTGTAGTTCCAGCCCAAACCTAAGGCCTGAGAACCAGGGGAGCCGACGGTGGCAAAACCCCCAAACTTGGTTAAATACAGCTCTGCCTGCTCCACACCCGTGCTCACGTGGCTGTGCTCTGCCGAAGAGGCACAGCCACGACAGGGACGGGGCAGGGGTGTCTCTCCTTAAAGACATGACCACGGCCGTCCGGGGGGCCTTCCTGCCGCTCAGCGTCACAGGTCCCGAGTCCACCCACTCTCCGCTCTCCAACCACTCCTGCGTAGCATTTTCCTCTCTCCTCGGACCCCCGAGATGCCCCTTCATCCTCACTCTCAGCTGCTGCCCTGGCTCTACTTTCACTCTACACATTTCGCTTCCCCGGGCTCTCGCTGCCCCGTCTCCCGGCGGCTCCGGCCACATCCTCTGCGCCGTCTCAGGGCGGTTACCAGGGGCGAAGTGTCCCTGCTGCCCTTGCGCACCAGACCCCTGCCCACGTCCCCGCTCCCCTTCACAGCAAGACCACCCCGTCCGCAGTCACGTCCACTCATGCTCCCCTCCCGCTGTTGGCTGAACCCACTTCAGTGGGACTGCCACTCCACTGCTCCAGAGGAGCAGCTCTTGCCCAAGTCACCGATGACCGCCTCAGGTGTCCACTCTCGGCCCTCATCTTACTGATCCCTCAGCACCACTGGATTAGTTGGGGACACCCTCCTCCTTGAGACGTGTTCTTCTTTCTTATTCTGAGACACCACACTCTTCTGGATTTTTACTTACCTCCCAGGCCCTCCTTTTCATCTCCCGGCTTGTGGCACGCACCCCTCGTCCCCACCTCTGGCCACTGGAGGGACCCAGGCTGAGTCTTTGGACCTCTTCTCTTCTGACTACACGTGCCAGCCTCCTGATAAATGCCAGCCAGATGGTGATGGCTCCCCACGTATCTCTCCAGCCTGGACTCCTCCCCGATGCCAGGCTCCTACATCCAACTAGTCTACATCTGTGCAAGGATTTCCGGTCGGCATCTCAAATCTACCCTTCCCAGAGTTTTCCCTATTTCGCTCAGCCCACTACCTTTCTGAGAAGATTATTGCCAGAGAAATCACAAAGTCACCCTGAAAATGTCTTTGACTATGCATACAGCAGACTTAAAACATCCCTTTGGGTTCCATGAGCAGGAAGAACGCTCCAAGAACCAGATGAGGAAGCCAAGGAGAAGGGCTTACTCCCCAAGGAGAACTTCAGGTGTAGTCAGGGAAGATAATGAAATAGGAGAAACTCCTTTGAGATGCAGCTGGGGTGCCCTTTGGAGGCCAGATCAGAAACCTAAGGGAACGTTCCCCTTGTCAGGGCTGGGAACCCTCACAAAACCTGTCTCTCAGGAAAGAATCTGTCACTTCTGTGAACCAGGGGCTACTGCGCCCTCCCTTTGCTCAATGCGAATCTGTCACTTCTATTTCAGCTCTGTACGTTGGGTGTCAGGAGGGCAGGCAGACAACTCACCCCCCCTTAGTTCACTGGTCACCAGAACACAGGATCGGAACCTAGCCCTGATGGAGAAGAAGGTGTGACCCGGATAGCCTGGATGTAACTTTGGGTCGTCTCCCGAGAGAAGGGGATGAGACTGTGTGTGGAGGGGAAGGAGAATGAGATGGCTGGTGACCAAAAGGATGTACTGGGGCAGAGACAACGCCATTTCCTTTCCTTCTGGGCACACAGGAAGAGGATGTTTCCCAGTCTCCTCTGCAGTGGGTGAGGCTGAAGCACAACTTTAGGTTGATGCGATACAGGCAAAGACTGGTCCCTAAAACGATGCCCTTGTGTAATGCTCCCTTTTATCCAGTCCTTTGGTAACCTTGGAGGCCACATGTTGAGGATGTCAAGTGTCACAGAATGGATGCAGCCGAGGTCTCTGAATGACTATGTCACTCAGAGTCCCCAAATGACATACTGTCCCTCCATAAGTCCTGCCCTTCCCCCACCTCTGCCTCAGACCACCATGGACTTGAAGTAAGCGAGCAACGTTTATTGTACTAGGTCACTTTTAGGGTTGTATGTTAGAGTAGTTACCTTACCCCGACTTATACAGTAGGTACTCAATAATTACGGTGACTGAGTGTTCTAATTCCAGAGCCCAAAGCTTTTAACCACCACACTCTCTTTAACTGGCTTTCTATATGCATTTTTCCCATTTCTTCATAAAATAAAATTCTTTCCTGATTTTAAAAGTAATACGTGCCCAGAACCCAACACCAACAACAGAAGCAAACAAGCTGATGAAAAATGGACACAGCCCTTGACTAGACATTTCTCCTAAGAAAATATACATATAGCCAACAAACACATGAAAAGATGTTGTTGACATCATTTTTCATTAGGGAAATACAAATTAAAACCACAAAAAGATACCACCTCACATCCATAGGATGGTTGCAATCAAAAAACCAGAAAATGTCAAGTGCTGGCGAGAATGTGGAGAAACGGGAACACTTGTGCACTGCTGCTGGGAATGTAAAATGATGCAGATGCTGTGGAAAACAGCATGGCAGTTCCTCAAAAAATTAAACAGAATTATCATCTGATCCAACAATTCCACTTCTGGTTACTACCCAAAAGAATTGAAAGCAGGGTCTCAAAGATATACCCACATACACATTTTCACAGCAGCATTATTTACAATAGCCAAAGGTTGGAAGCAACTCAAGTGTCCATCGACGGATGAATGGATAAACAAAATGTGGTTTAACATACAGTGGACTATTATTCAGCCAGAAAAAGGAAGGAAGTTCTCACACATGCTACAACATGAATGAACCTTGAACACATTATGCTAAGTGAAATAAACCAGTCACTAGGACAAATACTGTATTACAGATTCCACTTACATAAGGTTCCATAGTAGTCAAATTCATAAAGACATAAAGTAGAATGATGGTTGCCAAGGATGGGGGGGGAGAGGGGATGGGGGACTTGTTTAATGGCTACAGAGTTTCAGTTTTGCAAGCTGAAAAGAGTTCTGGAGATGGGCTGCACAACAATGTGAAGGTACTTAGAACCATTAAACTGTATGTACACTTAAAATAATTTATTAAGATGGTAAATTTCATGTTATGTGTATTTTATCACAATTAAAAAAATTTTTTTTTAAGTACTATCTGCTCATTTTTAAAACATGACAAAATATAAAGGAAGTTTTAAAACCATCATCCTCTATCACTCCAACAGAGTCTACCACTGTTGAGAGAGTCTTTTTATGTAGCCAAAGTGGAGCTGTTTTATAAAACATTGATTCAAGACTATAAAGCGAAAGCCCAGTCTTGGTGGAGAAAGCAATCCTGTTATAGAGGGGGAGAATTAGCCCACTTTTTGCTTCCAGGCAGACTGGAACAACTCCAGTATTTCTTTCTAAATCTTCACATTTGAATTTGGTGAATATTGTCTTTGTAACCAATAGCGCAGAGGCCTCTGGCGTGTTTGGATGACTATAATTAGTTTTGGATTCAGGACCATACAAATTGATACCTGGGGCATTTCTTCCTTTCATTCACACATGTATGCATTCATTGAATAAATATTTGTTGACTGTCTACATATGCTAGACAATGGGCTAGGGGTTCAGGAGACAGCAGTGAACAGGAGAGGACACTTACCTTCCAGTTGGGGAGACAAACAGTAAACAAGTAAACAAATTGCAAACCGTGAAGGGCTCTGAAGGAAAGGCACAGGATACTGCTACGGATACTGCTATCGAAAGGAACAGGAGAGGAGATGACATCTGAGCTGAGACCTGGAGGATGGGAATGAGCTCCCAAAGAAAGTGCTGGAGACTCCGAAGGACATTAGGACATTTATAGGGACAAAAGGAATCTGCCGCGATGGAGGTCAGAACAGTGCTTACCTCTGGGGAGGGTACTGACTTTGGGAGGTACGGGGGGCAGGCTTCGCGTGCTGGAGATGGTCTGCATCTGAATCTGGGTGAATATATATGCAGAAAAGTATGTAAAAATTCATCCAGCGGCACACTGTTTGTGCACTTATCTTACAAATAAAATTAAATACCCCTTCCCCCAAAAAAGGGAAACGAAAGGGAGGGGGTGGCTTTCCAGGTGGAGGGAATAATAAGCAAGACGCTTGCAGGTGGACTGTCCCTCGTGGAGAACAGCCAGAAACCCGCAGCTGGAGCTGCGCAGAGGGTAAGGAGGGCCGTGGGGTGAGGTTACACCTGGGGAGAAAATTAAGACTAGGGCTCTAGGGCCAGGGATTTTAACTGTTTACACTTTTCAGAAATATATTCTTTTTGAACATATCTTCATGTTTTACGTGTATCATTTTTAAAAGTAAATAAGGCCATTTGCTTTTGTTTTCAAAGCGTTGCTTTCCACCTTTCCTATCTGCTTGTTCTAAGGAGGTTAATGGCTTTGAACATCCTTTTCTTGTCTCAAGGGGAAAAAAAAAAACCCCAGGAGTGTAAAGTCCTCATAATTCTTTCTCATTAGGGCTGCGGTCCTAGAATGCCCACTCAGAATACACAGGTCATTTTCTGGTTCGTGGAAGAACAAAGGGAACCGTGGCGGCTGGGGGATGGTTCCTCACTTCATTCATTGCTGTAACATTTACCGAGTCTGTTAGATACAGACACCGCTTGTTTTCCAGATATTCCCAAGTCCAAATCTCTCCCTGCTCAATTCAGCATGGAACCAAAAGCTGTGACGCTAAGTCTGAGGCATTAGGATCCGGGGTGAGGGCGGGCCGCGTGCACAGAGGGACAAGCCCATCCAAGGGGAAAGTGTCCTGGCCTCGCGGTCAGGACGGTTCCAGTTGCGGCGCCCGGAACCAGTTGAAGGGACGCGGAGCACTTTCTAGACCAACCCTGGGGAAACTGTCCCGAGCCTATTGGAAAGGCCCCTTTCTCACCGTCTTCGAGACCCGCACACACTGATGCTCCGAAGGGCAGGTGGCGCGGGGTTGGGGCCCACCTCCCCG